>NW_024070196.1:10283042-10859153 GCF_014754425.2 Oryx dammah
TGTGTGTCTGTGTCTGTGTCTCTGTGTGTGTCTCTGTGTGTCCGTGTGTGTGTGTGTAAGTCGCTCAGTCATGTTTGAATCGAACCCAGGTCTCCCACATTGCAGGTAGATTCTTCACCAGCTGAACCACACGGGAGACCCAATACAGACTCGAGTCTCGGACAGTTCCAGCATTGAGGAGGTGCATGATCGAAGGAGCGTTGTTAAGCCCTCAGTGCTTCTGTGTCCTCATTGGTAAATGGGTGATAACAGCACCTTACAATTCATAGGGGTTCTTAATGCTTTAAATAAAACAAGATGGATCAAGAGTTTAGCACAGTGCCTGGCATACAGCTAATAAGTGAAGAGTTCTGTCACTGTGGTTTCTTCGGTCCAATTTCAGCCCCATCTCTCTCAAAGTCAGTAAGTTAACCAGCAACTATAAGTCTAAAAAGAGAGTCTTGTGATTTGTTTCATTTGACTGTTAAGATTTAAAAAATTAGAGGGGGAGGAAAGGATTGAGAACTTGGGATTAGCAAACTGGTAATACATAGGATGGATAAACAAGGTCCCATTCACTGTATAACACAGGGAACTATATCCAATGTCCTATGATTAATCACAATGGAAAAGAATATGAAAAAGAAAGCAAATATATGTATAACTGACTCACTTTGCTCTAAAGCAGAAATTAACACATTATAAATCAACTATACTCTGGTAAAAATTTTTTTAATGAAATATTCACTCTATACACAGCTCAACAGCTGTTGTTCCTAACAGCACCATTGGAAATGACATGATTTTGCCATTCAACCAAAATTTGTAAAAATAAATTACCTCTCAGTTTTTTTTTGGGGGGGGAGGACTAAAAAAATTTAAACAAATTTTTACAGTTCTGCCATGCCAGTAACTGTCCTTCACGAGACACTAAGACTAAGCCCACATTAAAGGGCAAACAGAAGAAGAACCACCACCCTGCCCACCGCATGTAACAGGAACACCCGGATCACGTGGCGGTTCCCTGAGCCTCTCTGCTACAAAACTGGTCAGTTTGGAAATCCGGTTGCAAGAGTCACACTTGGCAAATTAAAGCACCCTAACTACATCAAGGGCGGAGGGAAACAGGAACTACAGGAACATTGTCCACACCACTCCTTCTGCGTGTGCATGCTCAGTCCCCAAGTCACCGCTGACTTTCCAGCCCCACCCACTGAAGCCCACCAGGCCCTTCTGGCCATCAGATTACCCCAGAAAGAACGCTGGAGTGGGTTGCCATGCCCTCCTCCAGGGGATCCTCCTGACCCAAGAATCGAAGCCCAGTCTCGCCCATCTCCCCCACTGGCAGGAGGATTCTTTACCATGAGCACCACCTGGGAAGCCCACTACTCCTCCTACTAACTAGCAATCAGGCTACACAGTTGAAGAGAGAAAGTGCAACAGCCTCATCATTAAAGTAAGACCAAACTGTCAAAAGTCTGAAAGCATCATGGGGTGCTTTAATTTCAAAATAAGGATACTCTACAATTGCACTCATCTCACACGCTAGTAAAGTAATGCTCAAAATTCTCCAAGCCAGGCTTCAGCAGTACGTGAACCATGAACTTCCAGATGTTCAAGCTGGTTTTAGAAAAGGCAGAGGAACCAGAGATCAAATTGCCAACATCCGCTGGATCATGGAAAAAGCAAGAGAGTTCCAGAAAAACATCTGCTTCTGCTTTATTGACTATGCTAAAGCCTTTGACTGTGTGGATCACAATAAACTGTGGAAAATTCTGAAAGAGATGGGAATACCAGAGCACCTGACCTGCCTCTTGAGAAACCTGTATGCAGGTCAGGAAGCAACAGTTAGAACTGGACATGGAACAACAGACTGGTTCCAAAAAGGAAGAGGAGTACATCAAGGCTGTATATTGTCACCCTGCTTATTTAACTTCTATGCAGAGTACATCATGAGAAACGCTGGGCTGGAAGAAGTACAAGCTGGAATCAAGACTGCCGGGAGAAATATCAATAACCTCAGATATGCAGATGACATCACCCTTATGGCAGAAAGTAAAGAGGAAGTAAAGAGCCTCTTGATGAAAGCGAAAGAGGAGAGAGAAAAAGTTGGCTTAAAGCTCAACACTCAGAAAACGAAGATCATGGCATCCGGTCCCATCACTTCATGGGAAATAGATGGGGAAACAGTGGAAATAGTGCCAGACTTTATTTTTGGGGGCTCTAAAATCACTGCAGATGGTGACTGCAGCCATGAAATTAAAAGACACTTACTCCTTGGAAGGAAAGTTATGACCAACCTAGACAGCATATTCAAAAGCAGAGACATTGCTTTGCCAACAAAGGTCCGTCTAGTCAAGGCTATGGTTTTTCCTGTGGTCATGTATGGATGTGAGAGTTGGACTATAAAGAAAGCTGAGCACCGAAGAATTGAAGCTTTTGAACTGTGGTGTTGGAGAAGACTCTTGAGAGTCCCTTGGACTGCAAGGAGATCCAACCAGTCCATTCTGAAGGAGATCAGTCCTGGGTGTTCATTGGAAGGACTGACGCTGAGGCTGAAACTCCAATCCTTTGGCCACCTGATATGGAGAGCTGACTCATTTGAAAAGACCCTGATACTGGGATGGATTGGGGGCAGGTGATGGTTGGATGGCATCACTGACTTGATGGACGTGAGTTTGAATGAACTCTGGGAGTTGGTGACGGACAGGGAGGCCTGGCGTGCTGCAATTCATGGGGTCGCAAAGAGTCGGACACGACTGAGCAACTGAACTGAATGACTGACACACTGCACATTCACTAAGAGAACAACAATGCCGTAAATTCAGGGAGGTAAGTTAGCAGTCATCTAGGAATTTTTTTTCATAGTCATATGCAATTGCCCTGATAATTTTAACAAGGACAGAAAACGATCTCAGACAAAGCATACAAGAAATGATGTGAAAGCAGGAGAGACATGTGCCCTTCTTGACCTCAACATGGAAAAGCAGGGCTCTGGGAAGGGGGTGCAGGTGCATCTGAGTATGTGGGTGGCTGGGTTCTGGTGTTAACGATGAGGATGAGAAGAAAAGAGGAAAAAGCTAATACCCACCTCACTTCCAGATGTTACCAAGTCATTCCTGCCTTGTAAGCAAATTTTAACAAAGTGTGATGGAGAACCGGTGGATTGTGGCTGGAAAGCAGGGTGCTCACAGAGTTCCTAATGTCACCATCCTTTCCCTAGGGAAGGCATGTGTTTTCCCCCTAAAACTGCAACCTACACCTTCAGACAGCAAAGAAAGGGGTAGGAAAATTTGCTCCCAAAATATCAGAGAGTGATGACAGTGCAACTTTTTAATAATTTTCAACGAGTTAGTCGCCACCGCGGGGGAGTCTCTTACTTTTCTCCTGTACATACAGGTAGCCTTCCGCTGTGAACTGACTTGCTCGTTTGTGGTCCTTGGGATTCTGTCTGATCTTGTTCATAAGTTCTTCCACTTCTGACCTTGTTCCTTCAAAACGATTCCGTGTCTGAAATGGATTTAAGAAACACATATAAGTCTTAAGTTCATTTTTAAGCCATTTTAAGTACATTTTCAAGTCTCTGGATAGCTATAATTAAATTTGTAGCATTTTTCTACCAATTTCTCAAAACGTGCCCATCCTTTCCATTTTCTCTTCTTTGTTGAGATTATTGTGCAAAGAAAAAAAATTAGTGGTTAAGTAGTTAATAGACATATAGAAACAAAGGTTTCTAGAGGTTATTTACTTTGAAGACTTCTAACACCAAGAATAATTCCATTATTCAACATAAGAATTCATGCCTGCATGTCTCAGAATATTATTAAATCTTAGGTTTAAAAAACATAGATATAGGCCATAAAAGGAAGTCTTTCCTTTGCAACAATCAATCTGACTCATTACCAGCAATATATCTAAGTATTCAGAATCTGAAAAACTTACTTCTACTTTGCAAACTACTAAAACTCAGTGTCATTTTTCCCAGGCTGTGGTAATTGCACTTGGAAATGACATTTCTTCACAGAATAAAGAAGGGGGAGGGAAATCTCACCTACGAATAATGTCTTTGATATCTAAAGAGGCAAATCACATTTCTGAAGCCCTGGAGACGGGATGTCAATATCTCTGTCAAACGGCTAGACTGCAAACGGACACGCAAGGTGAAGTCACAAAATTACCCAGGCAAACCTGACGAGTCAGCACCACCAAGTTTCCGGACATTTCTTTCATCTACACTCAAAAATAATTGTATTAATACCGAAAAACTGCTGATGTGAAACTGTGGAGGAGCCGAGATGAAAAATTATTATTGAAATTCCTCCTCTCTCCTCCCTACAATGAAAGGGGTTACCAAGGGTTCTAAATGCAGAAAAATGATAGAATGGCCCATTTTTAGAGGGGGATGGAAAGTCTGATAAACGAAGATTGTAAAGGAGAAACTTAACCACAGAGGCTTATTTTAAACACAAGCTGAGAGGTTGTTTTTAATTCATTTATGCAGTCTAAAAATGTACGGGGTTGCAGAGATGGTGGGTGGGACTCACTTGTTGGTGGCCATCTCTTGCCTTCCCGTTTCTTATGCTCTGGGGTTTCCGGTCCGCATCTTAAAGCTAATTATACCCTAATTTTAGTCACCTTCTCTGTCACTTTACAGAGATTCTCCCCCTCTCTCACTTCTTTCCATCTGTGTCTAATATGCACACATGTACACACATGTGTGTCTGCTGCTGCTAAGTCGCTTCAGTCATGTCTGACTCTGTGCGACCCCATAGACGGCAGCCCACCAGGCTCCACCGCCCCCGGGATTCTCCAGGCAAGAGCACTGGAGTGGGTTGCCATTTCCTTCTCCAATGCAGGAAAGTGAAAAGTGAAAGGGAAGTCGCTCTATATATGCAAATGCTAGCACACACGTGTGTGCACAGACACACACACTGCCATTAACCTAACGAGTTGCATCCTAAACTCTCCTTATTTAAGTTAATGCTCACACTTTCCTGGATCTGACCGGCAGGGTCCCCTTCTGGCTGACTCCTGTTTCAATTCCTGTGTGTGTGCTCAGTTGCTCAGTCATGTCCAACTCTTTGTGACCGCATGGACTGTAGCCCGCCAGGCTCCTCTGTCCATGGGGATGCTTCAGGTAAGAATATTGGGGTGGGTTGCCAATTCCTATTCCAGGGGATCTTCCTCAACCAGGAACCGAATTCAAGCCTCTGGCATCTCCTGCACTGGTATGCAGATTCTTTGCCACTGGGAAGCCCCCATTCCAACTCTGCGTGTTTCCTTTCAGACAGTAAGAAACCTGGCTCTCGCGATTCCCGATGCATTTACTTATTTGCTCAACAAACACATCCACCTGATGTCGCCAACCTTCTCAAGCTTCCAGCCCCTCCTCTGCATTCTGCCTCTGTACCTCCCCCAGTCACTGCCCTCCTGCCTCCAAGGCTGGTGACTGCACCTGGAAGGGAAAAGGTTAGCTACATTTTTAATGTATCACTTTAGGTAAATTATGTATGAGGGCAAATTTTACATTTTAAAAAATCAGAGCCCAAATAATAGAATGGCTGGGCTTCCCTGGAGGTTCAATGGGAAAGAACCCACCTGGCAATGCAAGAGATGTGGGTTTGATTCCTGGGTCAGGAAGACCCCCTGGAGAAGGAAGGGGCAACCCACTCCAGTGCTCTAGCCTAGGCAATTCCATGGACAGAGGAGCCTGGTGGGCTATAGTCCAGGGGGTTGCAAAAGAGCTGGACACAACTTAGCAACAGCAACAGAACAGTGACTGGAATCTAGCAATTTCTGGTTCTAAATTCCAGGTGTACAGGAAGAGACCATCAAATAATAATAATGTTAGACTATAAATGTTACTAGGTCACATGAGAGGGTTTACACTGAGATTTTGGTTGTTCAGTTCTAAGTCGTTTCCGATGCTTTGCGGCCCCGTGGACTACAGCACACCAGGCTGAGAAATCAGTTTACAGTGCTTTAATCCTCACAATAACCTAGAGAGAGTCTAGCATCTCTAATGCTTATAAAACACCATTGCTGTATTTCCTTTCCTTGCATGCTTTGGTTAAAAAAAAAAACACACATTTCCAAACCGGTGAGTCTTAAGTCTCATAATAAATATATTATTACATTACCTGTTGGGGGGAGGAGGATTCAAAGTGGGGACTAAGCAGGAATTCAAATACTTCGGCGTATTTACAAAACTGGCAGGGAGGGGAGAGAAGGCACTGCTCACAGCAAGTCTGACCCAGAAATAAAGCTTAACAGGCAGACAGCAAGGCTTCCCAGACGGCACTAGAGGTAAAGAATCTGCCTGCCAATGCAGGAGACACGGGAAACTCGAGTTCAGTCCCTGGGTGGGGAAGATCCCCCGGAGGAGGGAATGGCACCCCACTCCAGTATTCTCGCCTGGGAAATCCCACGGACAGATGAGCCTGGGAGGGTACAGTCCTTGGGGTCGCAAAAGAATCAGACGCGACTGACCACACACATGGCTCACACAGGCAGATAGCAAAGACCGATTTCAAGTTCAGATTGCCATTTTTCATTCAAGCTTTCTCATCCTGGCCCTATGACCTCATCCAGGGAGCAAAAGAAGACAGAGGATAATTAAAAATACAAGGAGGGCTTCATGAAGGAGCTGTAAAACATCAGGGGTAGGTCCCCCGCAGCCTGCTTTAGTAACCTCCCCAAACAATAAAACAGAAAGGAAGGGGGCAGGGCTCTCCACACATACCCCTCCCCGCAGCCCCAACTCATCCCCTCAAGAGCCTTATGAAGGGGGAGAGGGCCAGGTAAGGAGGGGCATGCAATGGACGCCAGACCAACAGGTGATCAGGTCTAAACACCTGAAGGACAGCTTCCATGGGGACAAGGGGACTGCAGGTTAGAACTGCTGAGAGGCAGGCATGAGCCGAAGCTTCCCACCCGTACCCAAGTCTGAGGTCTTACCACTAAAGGGACGCCCACGTCACCCAGGAACTGTTAAGGTCCAAGGAAGCCAAATGGCCACAGCAGGATGTTACCCAACTCCTGTATTTACTGACCCCAGATGTTCCAGGAGTGAACCTATTTCTAGCCCAACATTAAATCTGAAATCAGTGACTTTGGGCCCTGGAATAAGCCTGCCCAAGTTCCAATGCCACCCGGCCTTAAAGCGGTATGACTTGAGGAAGTTATTTTTCCTCCTTTTCCTCACCTGCGCAAGTAGGAATTTGAAAATCTACATCACAGGACATTTCTGAAGACTACATGTTACGACACATTTGTATAGTAAACAAATTGCACATAGGTAACACGTGGCATGTGGCAACAAAATAAGTGTTTATGATTATTTTAATTGCAATTAAGCCTCTCAATAGTGACAATTAGTCTCTAACAAAGGAAAGAAGAGAATCTTCAGTACAAAACTAAAATTGTATTATTTTACATCTGAGTGAAAGAGAAAGTACATTTTCAATTTTTGCGGGGGGGAGGAATTATAAAGGCTAATCATGGCCCTATAAACAGAGGGGGGCAGAAACAGTGCTGTCTGGAGGCGAGAAGAGGAGCAAACAGGATTACAAAGTGACCACAAACAGGCCCACCCCTCAGAAAGCATCACGTCCGTGTTTCACAGTCATTTCCAATCTCTCTCTTTTTGTCACAGAGTTTACTTTGGTGTTCTACTCTTCTCACAAAACTGTAACAAACACATGTGTGTGCATATCCATAAATTCTTATTAACCTTTCTTAGTATCTTCTAGGGACTCCAGAACACTAAAATTTCTCGGGTTCTACTTATTCCAGAAGAATTCTATTCTAGTCTCTCTGGGGATAGAGATCAGAAAATGTTTTTAATTAATCTTTAAAATATCCTTTCATTTTGACGCAAGTTACATTCTTCTGGAAAAAATGTAATTTTAAAAACCCATCTTGCTCTTTTTTGCTGCCCATCAATTACTCTAGATTATGGGACCTGGAAAAAGACTGTGTCTCTCTCAAAAAAAGGCCTAGCCATTTTACAACAGAAAAGGTGAAACCAGGAGGGGGAAAACAGGTTACTCTACTTTTAAGTAACTTTTCCTTTTTTTCTGATTATAAAACTGTTTTTCCATTTTTTACTACAGGGAAATACCTAAAAGTTGACCAAAATTGTCTCTAACATTATAGAACAGAGATAGTTAACTCTAAGATTTGGTGTCAACACCTAGGTATATTTCCTTCAATACATAAATACACACAGTATAAAAAGTATCACAAAGAAATCAGTCAGAGAAAGACAACTGTCATCACCTAAATGTGGAATCTTGAAAAATAAACAAACTTATTTATAAAACTGACTCACAGACATAGAAACTTATGCTTACCAAAGAGGAAGTGGGGAGGGATAAATTAGGAATTTATCCTAATTTATACATATCACTATGCATAAAGGGCTGCCCAGGTGGCTCTCGCGGTTAAGAGCCGATGCAAGAGGCGTAAGAGATGTGGCTTCGGTCCCTGGGTCAGAAGATCCGCTGAGGAGGGCAGGGCAACCCACTCCAGTATTCTTGCCCGGGGAGTTCCAGGGACAGAGGAGCCCGGCGGGCTACCGTCCACGGGCTGCGTTTGACACGGCTGAAACGTCTTAGCGTGCACACATGAAACGGGCGAACACCAGGGACCTACTGTGCAGCGTGAGGAACTATATTCAATGTCGTGTAATAATGTATAAAGGAAAACAATCTGAGCAAGAATGCACCTGTATCTATGTATGAATCACTCTGCTGTACACCAGAAACTAACACTGCATTTTAAATCCGCTACCCATCAAGAGAAGGGAAATGGCAACCCACTCCAGGGTCCTTGCCTGGAAAATCCCACGGACAGAGGAGCCTGGCGGGCTGCAGTTCACGGCGTCGCGAAGAGTCAGACTCGACTGAGTAACTAAGCACAGTTCATACGTCAGTTAAAACCAAACAGGGTCTTTCCTGGTGGTGTGGGCGGATAAGAATCTGCCCACCAGTGCAGGGGACACGGGTTCAATTCCTGGTCCGCGAAGATCCCACCTGTCATGGGGCAACTCAGCCTGTGCGCCAAAACTCCTAAGCCTGAGCTCCAGAGCCCGGGACCCACAACGAGACGAATCTCTGCAACAGGAAGGTCACAAACGGCAAGCAGAGAAAGTGTGTGTGCAGCAGCGAAGTCACGGAGCAGCTAAAACCAGATTCTTAAACAGAAAGAGGCACACACAGCTGGGATTATTTTTTAATTGGAGGATAACTGCTTTAAGATCTTGCGCTGGTTTCTGTCATACAAGGTGGATCAATCATCAGTTCAGTTGCTCAGCCGTGTCCGACTCTTTGCGACCCCATGAACCGCAGCACGCCAGGCCTCCCTGCCCATTACCAACTCCCAGAGTTCACTCAGACTCACGTCCATGGAGTCAGTGATGCCATCCAGCCATCTCATCCTCTGTCGTCCCCTTCTCCTCCTGCCCCCAATCCCTCCCAGCATCAGACTCTTTTCCAATGAGTCAACTCTTCGCATGAGGCGCCCAGAGTACTGGAGTTTCAGCCTCAGCATCAGTCATAACCACATATAAATCCCCTCCCTCTGGAACCCCCCTGCCCTGTGCCCCCACCCCACTCCTCCAGTTACAGGGCACCAGGCTGAGCCCTCGTGTGACGTAAGCGCTTCCCACCAGCCAGCCGTTTCCCACAGGGCGGCGTGTACAGCCAGTGGCACTGTCTGGCGCTGCCCCACCCTCCTCTGCCCTCGCCCAGCTGGGACTTTGTATCGTGCAGTCTTCATTCAATACACTGCGAGCTGGCATCATCGGAGGATGGGACAAACGGCTGAGAACAGTACCTTACTGAGGCACCGCAGGCGAGGCGGAGTGCGTGGCGCGCGTTTCCAGGGCGCTCGTCTTGCTGAAGGGAAGAGAATGAGCTAGAAGCGCAAGCGCAGAGCACGGCGGCTCGCGGGTGTCCCCACGCTGAAGGTGAGGCGGAGGCGCAGCGGCCTCGGGAAGAGCCCGAGCAGAAGGCAGAGGAGGACTCACAGGGACGGTGGGGCGCTCGGGCAGCTCACTGAGGGCGATCCTGACGCTCCGGGGACACAGGAGAGGGCTTCTTCTCAGTAACTCACTCTCTGCCCTTTCTTTGTGGGAAACTAAGGTGACCAAGCGTGTGCGCTAAGTTCTAAACAGACTAAGGCTACAGGCCAGGCGAACCATCTCAGCCAGTAGCCTGGCTCCAAGTTTTGCTCACAGTAGTTCACGTCTGAGTACTGTTCCTTCCCACTGAAATCCTGACTCTCTCCCCAACTGTTCTGGGGTGTGTAAGGTAGGCCATGGGGTCGCGAAAGAGTCAGACACTGCTTAGCGCCTACCCAGCAACAAGGTAACTATAGCCCCCGGACCCCGGAGGTCCACATAAGCGAGCAACGCAGGCCTCCGGAGCCCCCAGGAGAGGCTGAGGAGTCCCCACACCTCGGCCCAGACCCGGAGGGCCCGCGGTTCCTCAGGCAGGCGCCTGAGCTGTCACCCAGGCCCACACGCAGATGGCTGGGCGCTGGATTTAATGCTCTGCCGTGGCCGCCTTGAAATTCTTCATTCTTGAATAAGGGGGCCTGCCTCCTCATTTTACACAAATTACGGGTTAGTTCTGCCTGAAGGTTCTCATCCAGACCAGCCAGCCCTGCCCTTGACAGGTGAGCTACAGACACAGACACACAGTCAGGTAGTGGAGAAAAAACAAGCAAAAAAATCAAGATAATCACCTCATCTTCTAAACTAACTATGGAACATGCTTTTGACAACACTGTGTTCCGCCGTCTGCAGAAGTCTTCTGATACATCACAGCATCGTTAGACTAAGTGTTCTACCGACAGAGGCAGCTTTGAAGTTAGGACTAACCCACATAGAGACACCGTGACATATTTTTAAACTGTGTCACGTTATATCACTGATATTTATCACTGATATTGGTGAAGGGAGGACTCGACTCTTATTTGTCATATGACTCAGCAGAATGTACAATCTTCAAATACAAACTGACACATCAATTACAAAACATGAGAGATTTCATTATCTGTATTCCCAAGTGTAGGGAACTATACCAAAATAACCTAGAAACAAGATCTACACAAAAACCCCTCACTCTCAATTTCTAAGATTGTAAGAAGCTGAAGGTCAGGTAGCAAGCAGTACAGAGATTCCCATCTTTCTCCTGGTATGTCTTTCAGGATGAGCTAGGGGTTTGTCCCAAGACTCACTCACTATACTCTCAACAACATTTGAAATTATACTAAACATAACTTGAATAGCTTTTCAAGGAAAAAACTTCCAACTTCCAAAATCAACTATAAAGTTTTGAAATGGAAAACATCTACCTTCTGATCAAATCACACATTATACTGTTTAAAAGATTATGCTGTGCTGTGCTAAGTCGTTTCAATCGTGTCCAACTCTTTGCAGCCCTGTGAACTGTAGCCCACCAGACTCCTCTGTCCATGGGATTCTCCAGGCAAGAATCCTGGAGTGGGTTGCCATGCCCTCCTCCAGGGGATGTTCCTGACCCAGGGATCAAGTCCAAGTCTCTTAAGTCTCCTGCACTGGCAGGCAGGCTCCTTACCACTGGTGCCACCTGGGAGACCCATTTAACAGATTAGGTTCTTTAAAAATCTCTATTCAAGACCTCACAGAAAGTATACTTCTTCCAGGAAAACAATAAAGGACCAATAGCAACTATGAACACCAATATATTAGTGAATATGCACAAAACACGGGAAAGAAATTCCACTGGAACCATGAGCCTATGTGGGAATAAAAGTCAAATAAGTCATACAGGGAACGAAAGAAATTTAGATTACAATTGAAATGCCTTAAATCAAAACTGGAGGACGGTTTTGTCTTTCATACAGATCACTTAGAATTACACAACAAAAGTTATCCTGAGAACGATCTTACAAAATGTAGAATGACTAGGTCATATCACCATAAGGCATGTTTCAAAGCTGCTAAGAGAGTAGGCATTCAATGTTATCATCACAAGAAAAAAAAAAAATTTAACTACGGGAGGTGACTGATGTTAACTAAAGTGGAAATAATCTTGCAATTAGTAAATTGTCAAGCTGTACCGCTTATACAGAGCTGTGTGTCAATTATATCACAAGAAAATTGGGGGGGATTAGGCAAAATATGTGAAATTTTATTATAACAACATAGCTCATGACTTTTTGAAAATGAGAGGAAAATTAATTATAGAAAATGAATTCGTCTTTCAAAAAAGCAGCCGCCAGGTGGCAGTGTCCTGAGCCTCCGTTAGCTGGAGAGCAGCTGTTATACTGAGAACTGACCAGAAGGTGGCAGCATAGCCTCAGTTTCCCAGTACCAACAGCTCAGCCTTAAGGCTTTTCATACACCAAAGAAAGAAATCAAAACTACACCTCTCAAATGTCTTTTTTTTTTTTTTTTTAAGAGAGAGGTTCATTTCCTTACATTCTGAATGTTGATCTGTAGTTCCATTTTGTAGTGATTGAAGTCTTTGGCAAGTTCATGGCCCTGATGATAGAAAGTAAACATTCCCTGAAAAAACGACAGCATCTAAAACAAAGGAGAAAAGGCAATATTAGCGCGTGCACCCACACACACACACACACACACACACACACAACCCGCAGGGGAAAAATAAAACAGCCACATGTCCCCACATATCATTATGATTCTACTAATGTAAAATAATTCAAAGCTAGTCACTAGAATTCAACTAAATCTAACTGCATTTTATTCATTAATTGCTCCCTATAAAAACAGAATGAAGGATCTGCGATTTTTTCCTCAATAGCAGAGCCATTAGATAGCTGTAGAGAAGAAATGGAATTCTACATCACCCCTTGTCCTTTCTCTTTAAAAAAGAAAAAAATCTTTACTGATTTATTTCTGGTTCTTTGTTGCTGTGGGGCTTTTCTCTGGTTGCAGCGAGTGTGGACCACTCTCTGGATGTGGGGCACAGGCTCTAGAGTGCACGGGCTTCAGTACTGGCAGCACGTGGGCTCAGCAGCTGCGGACCCTGGGCTCTGGAGCACAGGCTCCACGGTTCTGGCCCCCGGGCTTCATTGCTCCATGGCATGTCGCATTTCCCAGACCAGGGATCGAACTCATGTCTCCTGTGCTGGCAAGTGGATTCTTGAGCACTGAGCCACCAGGAAAGCCCCCATTTGTCCTTTTTAATCAAGAGAACCCCTATATTCATTTAAAATGAAACCTCATCCCTACAGGCCAATAGAACTTATCGGAAAGTGAAATACAGATCAGAGTCAAAAGCTCTTTCAAAGGGCACCCAGTGTAGGGCACCCTCTCTGTTGTTGACAAAGATGCTCCGTGACTGAGGCAGAGAGGGCAGAGGCAGGGCAGTAATCAAACCCCGGGCTTCCTACAAACTCCCGACCCTCTTGACCCAGAGGGCAGCCGCCTCTGCTCCACAAGTGAGCAAATCTACAATGAGAATGATCGGAAGTGAGAGTTCAGGGATCCACCGTCTGCAGAATGTCACATCGGGTAGTGCTGAGGGATTTGGGACTCTGACGTCCAGTGGCCAGCAGAGGTCAATTCCCCACTGGGGCCAATTACTGACATTTCTCCACTTCGAAGTCTACATTTGCTAAATGGCATAATTAAAATATCTCCTTAATAGAGTACTGTGTGGAATCCACGCTCAATCACAGAAAAGTGCTTAGAATGACCTAAACAATGACAAAGCACTGTAAATGTCCACACACAAAAAGAGTAGGCCATTATTATGGTTGCTCATAAGAAGAAAGCTCGAAGGAGGTTTTCTCTGTTTAACTTAGGGTAATTGCATGACTCCACTGGACCACAGCTTCCACCAATACTAATTTCTCATTAACACTTACTTGGTTCTTCAGTTTGTTTCTCAACATCATACATACAATAGATAAACTGTATGGCATGTGAATTATACCTCAGTAAAGCTTTTTTTTTTTTAAATCACATGCAATATAGCCTATATTAAAATTAAAGTGACTCTTGAGAATCATGGATCTCAGTGTATATCTGTTTTTTGGGTGTTTTGGTTTTTTTTCGCTAAAAAAACTATGAAATATCCTTTGTTCTGATTCAGAAGATATATATTCATAGATATATTAACATAAAAATAAGTGAAGCTCTCAGAGTACACCTACATAAACACAAATGAAAATCACATGTTTCTAAAATAAGTGTAAAGAATGTCAGAGTAACTCACAAAGTAGTTTCAAATGTTCTGCATACTGGTTCTTAATTTAGGTTGCATGAAAGTGAAAGTCACTCAGTAGTGTCTGATTCTTGGCAACTCTATGGACTATACACAGTCCATGGAATTCTCCAGGCCAGAATACTGGAGTGGGTAGCCTTTCCCTTGTCCAGGGGATCTTCCCAACCCAGGGATCGAACCCAGGTCTCCTGCATTGCAGGTGGATTCTTTACCAGCTGAGCCACACGGGAAACCCAAGAACACTGAGTAGGTAGCCTATCCCTTCTCCAGGGGCTCTTCCTGAATTGAACTGGGGTCTTCTGCATTGCAGGCAGACTTTTTACCAACTAAGCTATTGTATAAGTATTGTGAATTGTATTAGAAATAACTTGTTACCAGTCATTGTTGAAAGTACCAAGGTTTGGATGGATGCACTTGCCTTAGAAACAAACTTAAGTGGAATAAAGTTTATCCCATAAACACCCCCACGCTCACTCACATTCCAGTAACTTCATGGGAATTCTTGTTAAGGGTGGAGTCACAACTAGGATGGGAGTAGTTGCACGTGACTGCAGTGTCCTTGTGGCCACGCAGCCAAAGGGATAATATTCATTCCACTGCTGCGCAAATAGGGCCAAGAACCGCAACCCAGTGGCGGGATTTTGACTCCACGGGGACCTGGGCGCACTGTGTACAATTTACGACATCTTGTGGTGTGTCTATGCATCACGGCCTGTAGCAACCACAAATGAGACCTTGAAAGAAACAGATTCCTGTTCTCTATCACGACATTCGACTCACAGAGAAACTTGCTGTTTCTACTTACGGGTTCCACAAACTCAAACTTCTTCCTTTCTTGGATTTCCTGAAGCTTACACACATATTCAAGAGACAGTTCATAAAAGTGTTGCCGATTCTGTTCCACTTGGATATCTGCCTGTGTTAAAACAAAGGAGGCGGTCAGATTAGAGATGGTGTGACGTGAAACTCTTTATCCGAGGTCTGCAAAGCTCCCATCTATGGGCCGAATATGGCCAGCTGCCTGTTCTCCTAAACGAGGTTGTGCTGGACACAGCCATGACCACTCTGTGACGTATCTTCCATGTAGACTTCCCAGCTACGACAGCTGAACTGAGCTGTCCCAAGAGGGACCTCATGGTCTTCAAATATGTTAAAATACTTATTAGTATCTGACTGTCTGCAGAAGTAGTTTGCCAACCCCTGCTCATCTCTGTGATGAGGTTGACTCCTAAGGACTGAACATCACGCAGTCTTGCTCTTCACGAGAAACCTCCCCCAACCACAACTGACACACACGTTGGAACCCTACACCCAGACTCCGAACTACACAAACAGTGTTTCCACTGACAAGTCGCCTAAGCATGAAGTGGCCTGGGAAGGAGGACTGAACAAATCCCAGTCGCCACAGCACTCCTGAGTGAAAACAGCAGGTGAAGAAGTGGCAACAGCCCCACTGCAAGAACTCGGCTCCCAGGCGAGGCCAGGCTTGACGCCCAGCTGCAGGGAGCCACGCTCCTACGCCCTCAGCACACCCAGCCCTTGGAGGCGAGCAGGCACAGATGGCCGGCAGACTACTCCAGAAAGAGGGCCCAGGTTCTCTTGTCTAACTAGAAAGGCGCTGGGAGAGGCGATGGCTCCACACAGGAACGGTGGAGAAAACTCTGGCCCTCAGAACAGTTCCTATACGGCACCCTGTAGTTTTTACCTGGACATTTCTCCAAAGAGGCCATATCTAAACACATGGAAAGATGCTCAGCATCGTTCACCATCAGGGAACTACAAATCAAAACCACCGGTTACACTGTGGTGTACACACTCACCTCACGCTTATCAAAAAAAAAAAAAAAACAGAAAATAGCAAAACAGACCTATCCCCAGAACAAAACAGAAAACGAAAAGTACTGGTGAAGATGCAGAGAAGCGAGCTTTGTACACTGCCGACGTGAACGCAAAATGACGCAGCTGCTATGGAAAACAGTATGGCCGTTCTCTACAAAAAAATTAAAGATAGAATGACCGTATGCCCTTAAGAGTTCCATTTCGGGGTATACACTCACAAGAACTGCAAGCAGGGTCTCAAACAGATACTTGCTCACCCACACTGACAGCAGCTAAACGGTAGAAATAACCAAAGTGCCCACTGACAGATGAAGGGATAATCAAAATCTGGTCTACACAGATAATGGAATATTATTCAGCCTCAGACTGGAAGGGAATTCTGGCACGTGGCTCAACATGGATGAAGCCTGAGGACATTAAGATGTCAAGTACATGTTGGCACTTGCCTTGTACCTCTGCAAGGATTAAATCATGAGCTGCTATAGCCGCTGACCCTCAAAACCCCCTGAAAAGGAGTTCAGGGCGGAGAGCAGAAATGAAGCACTCTGTGCTCTGGGAAAAACTGGCAGGACAGGTCTTCAGATAGCTACATATTTTCAGGAGTTGATTTTATGAGCCCAATTCTTGTATCTCTTCCTATCTAGAAAAGCACTAAAATCCTTCATGGAGATGTCTGCTCCTCGTGACTAGCAGTCACCCTCACAAAACTACCAGAAACCTTCCACACAGAAAAACACATGCTTCAGTGCACACACACCCCCTTCAACAAAATCACAAAAATACTGACCTTCCCTCCACCACTTTGGAGCAGTTTCTTAGAGCTATCTGAAATGCTGTCTCCCAGGCTATAGTCCTCATTTTGCCCCAAATAAAACTTCCTCACAACTCTCAACTCACAACGTTGTACAATTATTCTCGTCAACAATGCTAAATGAAATGAGCCAATCACAAAAGGACAGATGCGATTGCTCTTCCATGAGGTACCTGGAAGAGTGAAATTCACAGAGACAGGAAGTAGAATGGTGGTTAGGAGCTGGAGGGAAGACGGCTGGGGAGTTACAGTTTAGTGGGAAGCACAGAGTTTCCCTATTTAAGCCTTTAGGAGTTCGAACGTGGGGGTGACCACATTTAATGACACTGAACAAACTATCTCCTTGAACATAGTTAAAATCGTATCTTGCTATATTTTGGGCTTCCCTTGTGGCTCAGCTGGTAAAGAATCCGCCTGCAATGCAGGAGACCCAGGTTCAATCCCTGGGTTGGAAAGATCCCCTGGACAAGGGAAAGGCTACCCTCTGGCCTGGAGTATTCCATGGACTGTATAGTCCATGGGGTTACAAAGAGTCAGACATGACTGAACGGCTTTCACTTCACCTGCTATATTTTACCACAACAAAATTTTAAGTTTTTGGAAAAAAAAGGTAACAGGTAATAATTTTTTGGCATCATATCACTTTTTAATTAATGTTTAAATATAATAAACGCATCTTACTGATGAAATGAAATACTTTCTGCTGTATGTGTAAACATCAGCCTTTCAAATGTAAATTTCTGAGCCCGGGAAAACAATACCAGCTATGCATCAGGTAAGCGTACTGAGGGGCTTGGGGGGATGCCAGGAAAGCATAGGAGGCAGCCACCGTCATATTCTCCACCTGTTATGGTAAACATTTCCTGGAGAAGGCAATGGCATCCCACTCCAGTATTCCTGCCTGGAGAATTCCATGGATAGAAGAGCCTGGTGGGCTACAGTTCATGGGGTCGCAAAGAGTTGGACACAACTGAGCGACTAACATACACACACGGTAAACACTAAGGCTATGAACAATCATGAAACAGGATTCGGCCCCAGATAGCTGAGACGTACATGAAAGGAATGGATTCAATGAGTGCAGACACTTGCATCTTCCCATACATAGAAGACCAGACTGTGATCCATGTGACCTGTGGTGCTGGAGAAGGCTCTTGAGAGTCTTGGACTGCAAGAAGATCAAATCAGTCAACCCTAAAGGAAATCAACCTTAAATATTCATTGGAAGGACTGCTGCTGAAGCCGAAACTCCAATACTTTGGCCACCTGATGTGAAGAGCCGATTCATTAGAAAAGACCCTGAAGCTAGGAAAGATGGAAGGTGGGAGGAGTAGGGGGCGACAGACAACTCAATGGACAGTTTGAACAAGCTCTGGGAGATGGTGAAGGACAGGGAAGCCTGGCTTGCTGCATTCCATGGGGTTGCAAAGAGTCAGACACAACTTAGCAACTGAACAACAACATACATATAAGAATGCTAAATTCCTTGAGATTATCTGGCTTTCCTTAATTAACAGACTGCCTCCCGCCACCCCCACCTTGCTACAAACTTCTATATATCCTGACTCCTTTCCTCACCTCCTCGGGAGCAGTCTCTTGGGATCACTTTGAGATGCTCTCTCCTTGCTGGAAACCCTCGTAATTTACACCGAAAAAAAGAACTCTTTCAGACTGTGACTACTTGTTCAGCCAATGTGACTAAGTCAAATGTTTCTTATTAAGCCAAATTTTCTACCTAATACTCATAGAAATCATGACTTTTTTGCCTCTAATGACCAGACATTGAGCTCAGCCAGAAGCAGTTAACAGGCACACCTCCCAGGAAAATCAATGCAAGTGTGTTGAGTATTTACTAAAATGGAGCTATGGGGGATTTAAGGGTGAGTCTTTCATGTTGTTGTTAATGGGAAATGCCTTTCAAGAAAATTTCACCAGGATCAGACTTACCAAGGTTGTTTTCTTTCTTTCTTTTTTTTTTTTTTTTTGAGTTGATTCTCTCTCCTGGTTGTGCTCCTATATTGCTGCTCAGCTTCTATTCACAGCCTCCTAATGTTCTGAGTGTTCAGAACTGCTGTGCCAGGCACAGAGAGATCTTATCACCAGAATCCCTGGGATTGTAGATAACCCATCATTTACGCCACCACCACAGACATCCAAATTACACCCAGCAGCACAGTCCTTTAGCTCGACTCTGTCTAAAAGGCAATCACTA
Source organism: Oryx dammah (assembly GCF_014754425.2). NCBI lineage: Eukaryota > Metazoa > Chordata > Mammalia > Artiodactyla > Bovidae > Oryx > Oryx dammah. The sequence continues at coordinate 10,302,127 of NW_024070196.1, forward strand.
TATAAGTGGTATAAGAAGAAATGTATTTCGTCTTTGTCCCAGGTTCCTGGCACAAATCTCCTAAAACCCTTGGAATTTCCTGACTGAAGGAAGTGTCTGCTGTCATTTGTAAGGAGCCCTGAGTGAGAACACTCCTGTTTGTGCTAATAAGGTGGCTTTGGGGGAGGCCCCAAGGCAGCACTGATCAGAAGGTTAGAACCTTGGCCCCACCCACTGGCCCTCAGGAAGTGGGAAGCACTACAGATTAAGTTCTGTAGCAACTCTTGAATACAGGTTCATAAGCTTCCAGGCTGGCAATGTAAAAAATCAGTAACAGAAAACTCAATTAAACAGAGCTGGGTCACCAGAGTGGGAGCGCTCGTGGCTTCCAACAACAGAGCCCAAGAGAAAGAAGGAAGATGACTCTTCTCACCTGGCCAGGACTCAGCCCAAGAAAAGCCATGGCCTCTGTTGACTAGAGACTCCCTGTCCCTCACAATCAAGGGGGTCTCCTTCATGCGTCAGGTGGGAACGTGCCCTTGGCTCACATGGCTGCAAGGCCCCAAACAGCAACTCTCTTCTGATCCTGAATAAACCCATCTTTACTGGAGAAACATCTGGCAGACTATTCATTTCAGGTCATGAGTAAATCCATCCACTTGCCCATAGAGTGACACAGCCCAGTTCCACAGGGTCAGAACCTGGGATTGAACCAGGGATTGAACCTGAGTCTCTGCACTTGGGACCCTTCTGGACACAGTCCTGTGCACCTCTTCCTCTTGGCTGCTCATCTGAATCCCCTAGATTACCTTTTATAATGAGCTGGTAAACTTAAGTAAATGTTGCCTAGTTCTGTGAGTTGCCCCAGCAAATCAATCAAACCCAAGGAAGTGGGGCGGGGGGGGGGGGGGTACAGGAACCTTTTCTTTGCAGTCAGTTAATCAGAAGCACACCAGGATTTGGTGTTAGAAGTGGAGCAGTCTCTTTTTTTAATTGAAGTACAGTTGATTTACAATGTGTTAGCTTCTGCCGTACAACAAAGTGAACTGGTTACACATATAGATTCTTTTCCATTATGGTCTATTACTGGACACTGAATAGGGCCTTGTTGTTTATCCATTCTACATATAATAGCTTGCATCTGCCAGTCATTAGTAGGGCAGTCTTGGAGGACTAGCCCTTAACCTGCAGGATCTGACGCTATTTCCAGGGAGTGCCAGAACTCAATTCATTGCTTGGTGGCAACTGAAAAATACACAACTGGACTATACTTTTCACTACACCAAGCGAAAGTCATTTTTTTTAAACATATAACTTCAAATAGATTATCAGTTTCACTTCTGACCATGCCTGCTGTAAACACGCATAACAGGAATAGATCACTCACACAAAGATCTTCAAGGGATCTATTTCTCTGGTCATACTTATGGAAATATAATTATCTGACTACTCAGTATCAACTGAAAAAAAAATGCACAAGGTGAGAGTTGTGAGTCAAGTTTTACTGGAGGCACAATGTGGAATATAACCGGGAGCAGGTCCTCAGAGGTTGCCTAGTGAATTTAATCTAAAGAGGCAGATGGCAAGTGCTAATTTTTAGCTGGAAACAAAAATATACTTAAAATATGAGCAGTCAAAGAATTTTCTCAAATATCCAGTTACTGTTCTAGTACAAATAGTAATATTGAGAATTTGGGGGTGTGATAGAGGCAGAAGCTAGTGTGTCTGTTCAATACAGAGTGAGAGGCAAAGGTCCGAATAAACAAAAATTGCCAGCCTGCTGTCTGCCACAATTTTCTCCTGTGATTTTCACTGGAAACCAGAGGAAAGAACAGCTGATAACAAGGACATACGCCTTTGTTCAGTACCAATGTCAGCAACCTTTATTAATCTCTCAAGCACCTCAACTCAATTTACTGAAGATCAGCAATGTATTAGCCACTGCCAGAAGTGGCCAAAGCCACACCTAACCTTCTTTCCTTTAAGGAGCATCCCCATCCTTAAGGCGTTCACTCTTGCAACAGAAAGCTCAGTCAAGTGGGATTCTGTATATTTGTAAGGAGCACACAGATCAAGACAGCAAAGAAAATGTAATTTTTTAAAATCTTTTCATCATGCCACTGGGGATGTGGGAATCTTAGATGCCCAACCAGGGATCGAACCCATGCCCCCTGCATGGAAAGCATAGAGTCTTTTAACCACGGACCACTAGAGAAGACCCAAGAATATATAATTTAAGTGAAAACTAAAATGATTCATCTTGAGGGTCTCTTCAAATTTCCAATCTAGTGTTTAATTATCTTTGGGAATGAGGATATTGTTGAAGGTCTAGCTCATAATCTTCACACATGTTCATTCAATATTTATTATGGCCTGCTCCCTGACAGGTCTTATTCTAGGCACTGTGGACAGAGTGCTGAAGAGAACTAGGCTGTTGCCTGCAAGGAGCTGACATCCCATGGAAAGAAGCCATGAAACAACCAAATGTACACTGTACACTGTGTGTGTTCAGGCGGGCCCAACCCTTTGCGACCCCATGGACTGCAGGCCCCCAGGCTCCTCTATCCATGGAATGTTCTAGGCAAAAGAATATCGGAGCTGGTTGCCACTTCCTACTCCAGGGGATCTTCCTGACCCAGGGATTGAACCTGAGTCTCTCGTGCCTCCTGCATTTACAGGTGGATTCTTTACCACTGAATCACCTAGAAAGACCACATCTGAATATGTAATGAGTCAAATGGTTGTAAGAGCAAGGGAGAAAAAACAACAAAAAAGGCAGAGTAAGGAAGGCACCCTAAATAAGATAAAACATCTCCACTCAGGGGAAGTCTGAGAGGAGATTATCTGGAAGACTATTTGCAGGAGTGAGTCATGCGGATCTGGCAGAAGGATGAACACCAAGGCCCTCAGCCACGGAGCCAAGCCAGAATGAGGCCGCCATGTGGGGTGCAAGAAGGCGGAGTGCATTGGGGGCCTCTGACGGGAGCTTCTAGGAAGGAGCATTTGAAGAAGAGCAGCACAAAGGCTGACTCCGCTGCCATATAGAAAATAAACCGTAAGAGGACTTCCCTGGCAGTCTAGTGGTTAACAGTCCACGGTCCCAGTGCAGGGGACATCATAACACAGAGTAACATGCATAAAAAATGAATGAAAGTGTTAGTCACTCAGTCATGTCTGACTCCTTGAGACTCCAGGACTGTAGCCCACCCAGGCTCCTCTGTCCCTGGGATTTCCCAGGCAAGGACACTGGACTGGGGAGCCATTCCCTTCTGTAGGGGACCTTCAAGACCCAGGGATCCAACCAGGGTCTCCTGAACTGCAGGCAGATTCTTTCCAGTCTGAGCCATGGGGAAAGCTGCATGCATACAAGCATGCTGCTGCTGCTGCTGCTGCTGCTAAGTCGCTTCAGTCGTGTCCGACTCTGTGCGACCCTACAGACGGCAGCCCACCAGGCTCCCCCATCCCTGGGATTCTCCAGGCAAGAACACTGGAGTGGGTTGCCATTTCCTTCTCCAATGCATCAAAGTGAAAAGTGAAAGTGAAGTCTCTCAGTCGTGTCCGACTCTTAGCGACCCCATGGACTGCAGCCTACCAGGCTCCTCCATGCATGGGATTTTCCAGGCAAGAGTCCTGGAGTGGGGTGCCATTATGAACGCAAAATAACTTGAAAAAGAAAATAAACTGTAAAAGCAGGGAGGCTTCTGTAGTCATCTATGTGAGAAACGCCCACCACTTGGGCCAGGGTGACAGGTTTGCAGGCTAGGAGAACTGGCCACGTTCTGAGAATGCCCTGAAGTTGAAGTAGACCTAGGCTGAGGGTCTAGATGGGCTGAGAAAAGGCCAAGGACGGCGCTGCAGATTTTGCCCTAGCAACAGGTAGAATGATACCTAATTAGAGAGTGAGATGGAGATGGAAATTGACTTGGGGCATGGAAATCCCATCAGGATGCCTGGAAACAGAGATCAAGTAGAACAGGAAGTGGAAAACTGCTGGCATCAAGAGAGCCTCTACGAGCAATAGCTGTCACTTCAAAGCTGACAGAGGTTAGGAGGTGAGGGAGCACGTGTAACAGTGCGTGGCTTTCTACACCATATGGAAAACGAGAGAATGCAGCCCCGCCTTCAGATAGTATTGTAGTCAGGATTAGCGGGTACAAAAGGGCCTTTCTCTTTCACAGACCATCAAACACCATGTAAACATCAGCCAATCACACTGCAGAGACGAAAGAAGATGTGACATGTGGTTAATGTCAAAATAACCACACACATACACACAGACTTTGCAACTAAATCTGTAACATTTAAACACAACCCAGGTTTACTCTACAACATGGTCATTTTGATGATACTTCACCAAGAGTATATTATAGTGGTACCTTATGCCTGGATCCCTTATGTGTTTAAAAATAAACAAATGCCCGGGGAAGAAGTCATACTTCTGTGGGATGAATCAAGATCTTTACAACTGAAAATAGCATTATGTTTAAGGAAAGCATATGTTCCAAATAGTAAACAACTGAGTTTCCATTCAAGGGTGTGAGTGAGGAAAAACAAGTGGCAGGGAATTTAGAAAAAAAAAAAAAAACAGAAAGCAAAAACGAGACAGAAGATATAAATTCCTTTCTCCTTACATGCGGCTCCCTCCAAAAGAAACAAGTCTATTAACACAAGTAAAACAGATGCTCTGTTTCCAAAGAAGCTGAAAAACTCCTGAATCTTCAGCGTTAGGTAAGATTAATTCTGCCTTCACATAAAAGCCAAATGGTATAGGAGCTTATTCAATTCACTTTTTCAACACATCCTGAAAGTTAATTAATAATCTATTCCTGAAAATAATATATCTTTTCTCAGTTATGCTAGTTAAAATGGTTGCTCCTGGGAAAATATACTCAGAACCAAAACTTCTAATACTCTGAACCCACACTGCATTAATCACTCTATGAGGTCTTATTTTGTCTTATTCCAAAAGAGCTTTTTTTTTTAATTCATGGAGCTACCTAGTCATTTTTTCTATCTCTAATAAACCTAGATGAAACATTTTCAAAAGAAAAGCTCATTTAAAAAAAGATTATTAAATTTTACAAACAAATTAAAAGAAAAATAAAAACAATACCTCTTGTAAATGTGAGTCTTTCTTTTTTGCTGACAAATTCAAATGTTTATCAATTAGGCTATAGTTCCTTTCAGTCTCTTTGTCAAATTTCTTTTTTTCTTCCTACAAATAAGAAAAACATAGACAAGTATGATTAAACGGAGGGGGGATGGCATATATAGTCAATCAACTGGGAAGATCAAAATATGAAAAATATCCAAAAAGAAAAGAAAGTACCATGATGTGTGAAAAAGTTACCTGGAAAATCTATCTGCAGCCAGGCCACTATTAATCATCAAGACTGCATTAGGACCAAAGAGTCACTTACCTTTTTGCTTTTTCCTTTAATGAACTTTATTTCTAGCCTGTTATTTTCAACCCCTTATACCAATCAGTGTTTGGAATTAATGCCATTCACTTGCCCATTAAAAAAAAAAAATTTTAGGATGAAAACATAATAAGACCATAAAGCTTAAAAAAGCAAACTTGCTACAGACTTTGGCATAGAAATGGAATTCACATAAAACTGAGTAAGTTTTGATCTATGTTTAAAAATTATTTACAATCACCATTAGGAGGAGGGGGAAAAAAAAAAACTACATCTTGGGGAAAAAAAAAATCTTCCCTAATTGTCTAGCATAAATATAACAATAAAATCCTCTGACCAGAAATGTCAACTACTTACCCAAATTTCAGCAGTGATTTCTGTAACACTGTCTAGAATATTTATCAATAGGTCCACAGGGCCTAAAATAATACTGACATACTTCTACTGAGATCCTTTGGTTAACATTACAAACATTTCTCAGGCACTGCCAAGAAATAGTATTTGTTTTCCTTTTGCTAGAGTAGCTTTTAGAGAAAACTAGGAACCAATTTTTTTCTTAATACAGTGGAGACAAGCTCCCCTAAAACGCCTGCCCACGTAAGTAGATTTTTCATAAACATTTCTGAGCACCGATGAGCTCATGTGATGTTCTCCTTCTGTCAAAATGTTTCTATCAACTTCAGACTCTCCCCAACTCTCCAAGGCCTCCTAGAAAGGAACGTTCCCTTCCCTATTTTCCAGCTTCTATTTTATAAAGTCAAAAATAATGAACTGTCCCAGCTTTTTCCGGCATGACCTTCCTATTAAGCAAAAGGAGTAAATGAAGCACAAAAATTGTATTTCTCTGCATTTATCATCACTCTTTTCACTCCACGGGACTACAAACCGTGTGAGACGCTGGGAACGAAGCTCTGCCCGCTTCAAAATGGTGCTCTCAAGCCTCTGTGAAGAAAGAATCTAGCCAAGAAACATCATCACGCCCACCAAAGGCTAAATTAACCCCCACATTAACGAAGGCACAAGACTCAGAACTGATGCTTCTTCCCATTTCTACTTCAAGTTTAATTACCAACTAGCCGCACATCTTCAAGGGCAAAAACGAAACAAAACAAAACACTTAACAGTATAAAACCTTAGTTTTTCTGTTTAGAAGATCAGGGGACTGCCTTGGTGGTCCAGTGGTTAGGCAGGACTCCGCACTCCCACAGCAGGGGGTGCAGCTTCCACCCCCGGTCTGGAAATGAACACCCTACATGGCCCCCACATGCCCTTGTGTGGTGTGGCCAAAAAAAAAAAAAAATACTGTCATAAAACCTAAAATATTAGAAAAACAAATCAGGAATTCAGTTTTGTCCTAGTTCATTCTTAGAACCAATCCTAAGAGTCTGTAATCCTACCGTTCACCTATACATGCTAAGTCACTTCAGTCGTGTCCGACTCTGTGCGACCCCATAGACGGCAGCCCACCCGGCTCCCCCGTCCCTGGGATTCTCCAGGCAAGAACACTGGAGTGGGCTGCCATTTCCTTCTCCAAGTCACCTACACATAAGAATGGTCAAACTTTCACTGAAAGGGAGGCATTTTTTTTCTTTAGGCCCTAGGTTTAATTTACAACTATTTTTTTATACTTAAGGCATTAAGATTACATGGTTACTCTCTCTTTTCTGCTTTTGATTATGACACACTTCCTGAACGATTTTAATGACTAACAGAAAATAAACTAAATGGAACATATGGCCACTGCTTTAAAATCTCCACTATTTTTGAAGTTCTTACGGTAGAGTGTGCACTGGCTCAGGTGTCAGAAGACGCAGGTTCCAGTGGCCGTGATGACCCTGTGGCTCTGCCCCGGAGTCACAGCCTTCTCTGAGCATCAGTTTCTCAGGTTTAAAACCAGACAGGAATGGAGGTAACACAGCTGCATGTACCGCAAGCACATGGTAACACGCCTCACGTGGTTAAACTGCCTACTATCTTTGCAGATTCGTATTCAGAGGATCCTGAAACCGTGTTTACTCCTTTGATTTCATCTGAATCACAGAAGGGGACAAAGGAAGCAACAACTCGACAGGCAGCAGTCAAAACACCCAGCACATGCGGAAATACTGGGGCATGTAAATGAGGATGTGGGTTAAGTCTGCAATGAAAGAAAATGGTGCTCTCAAGCCTCTGTGAAGAAAGAATCTAGCCAAGAAACAACATCACGCCCACCAATTTGAGTGAAAATACATTTGTTCATCTCTGGTATGATACTATACAAATGCTGCTGTGTTTTGTTTGAATCTGAAGACTCAGATGATTGTCTCTCCTTGCATTTTTTTCTGTGTCTGTATAGAATATTCTGTTTCTTTGTACTCATGTGACTTTGGGCACTTAATTCTGAATTTTAAAAGGGGCTGTGTTGAAGTAGCATTCAATAAAGAACGGAGTCTTTTCTTCAACATTGCAATATAGGATACATACACACATATGGATTTATACATATATATACGTACATGTATATATACACATATATACACACACACAAATATAAAATAAATGAGCCATCAAAGGGAACAAAACTGAGTCAGCTGAAGTGATACAGAGTAAAGTAAGTCAGGAAAACAAACATTGCATATTAACACATATATATAGAATCTAGAAAAATAAATATTGATGAACCCGTTTGCAGGGCAGGAATAGAGGTGCAGACAGAGAAAAGACTTGGGGAGACAGATAAGGAAAGAGAGGATGGTACAAATTAAGAAAGTAGCACTGAAATATATACACTACCATATGTGTTTACATACCATATGTAAAACAGACAGCTTGTGGGAGCTGCTGTATAACTCAGGGGGCCCACCCAGCGCTCTGTGAAGACCTAGAGAGGGGAGGGAGGGGCACCAGACAGGGGATTTGTGTATACATACAGCTGATTCATGGTGCTGTACAGCAGAAACAACCACTGTAAAGGAATCATACGCCAATAAAAAACTAAAATAGAGTCATATGAAACAAAAGGCTCTTCCAAGGATCAAATTATTACAGTGAAAACTGTTCTATGAAACAGCATTACTCAAGTGAGTCTGGGTCAAGCTGGAAGGAAAGTCAGTAAGGAAAAGTGGAGGCAAGGGCTCGCCAGCCAGCCCACATCTACATTTCAGAGAGAGGCAGGAAGCCATTATAGAGCCCCAGCAGACTTCTGCCATGTGGAACTATAAGCCCAGTATTTAGGCCACTCTGTTGATTTTTCTGAAACAGCTGAAAGACTCAGTGATTTTTAAACGGTCACACACACACACACAAAAAAGTATGTTTTAGGTTTAACATGAGTCAGTTAAGTCGCTCAGTCCTGTCCAACTCTTTGCGACCTCATGGACTGCAGCACACCAAGCTTCCCAGTCCTTCACCAATTCCCAGAGATTGTTCAAACTCATGTCCATCAAGTCGGTGACGCCATCCAACCAGCTCATCCTCTGTCATCCCCTTCTCCTCCTGCCTTTAATCTTTCCCAAAATCAGGGTCTTTTCCAATGAGCCAGTTCTTTGCATCAGGTGGCCAAAGTACTGGAGTATCGTATCAGTCCTTCCAATGATTATTCAGGACTGATTTCCTTTAGGATTGACTGGTTTATCTCCCTGCAGCACAAGGGACTCTCGAGTCTTCCCCAACACCACAGTTCAAAAGCATCAATTCTTTGGTGCTCAGCTTTCTTTATGGTCCAACTCTCACATTCACACATGACTACTGGAAAAATCATAGCTTTGACTAGACAGGCTTTTGTCAGCAAAGTAACATCTCTGCTTTTTAATAGCTGTCTAGGTTGGTCATACCTTTTCTTCAAATGAGCAAGCATCTTTTAATTTCATGGCAGCAGTCACCATCTGCAGAGATTTTGGAGCTCAAGAAAATAAAGCCTGTCACTGCTTCCACTGTTTCCCATCTATTTGCCACGAAGTGATGGGAACTGGATGCCATGATCCTAGTATTTTTCATGTTGAGTTTTAAGCCAACTTTTTCACTCTCCTCTTTCACTTTCATCAAGAGAGTCTTCAGTTCCTCTTCACTTTATGCCTTAAGGGTGGCATCATCTGCATATCTGAGGTTATTGATATTTCTCACGCCAATCTTGATTCCAGCTTGTGCTTCATCCAGCCGGGCATTTCACATGATGTACTCTGCACATAACTTAAAATAAGCAGGTGACAATATACAACCTTGACATACTCCTTTCCTAATTTGGAACCAGTCTGTTGTTCCATGTCCAGTTCTAACTGTTTCTTCTTGACCTGCATACAGATTTCTCTGGAGGAAGGTAAGGTGGTCTGATATTCCCATCTCCTTAAGAATTTTCCAGTTTGTTGTGATCTACACAGTCAAAGGCTTTGGTATAATCAAACAGCAGAAATAGATATTTTTCTGTAATTCTCTTGCTTTTTCTATGATCCAGGGGATGTTGCCAATTTGATCTCTGGTTCCTCTGCCTTTTCTAAATCCAGCTTGAACATCTGGAAGCTCACAGTTCATGTACAATTGAAGCCTGGCTTGGAGAATTTTGAGCATCACTTTACTAGTGTGTGAGATGAGTGCAATTGTGTGGTAGTTTGAACATCCTTTGGCATTGCCCGTCTTTGGGACTGTAATGAAAACTGACTTTTCCAGTCCTGTGGCCACTGCTGAGTTTTCCAAATTTGCTAGGATACTGAGTGTAGCACTTTCACAGCATCATCTTTCAGGATTTGAAACAGCTCAACTGGAATTCCATCACCTCCACTAGCTTTGTTCATAGTGATGTTTCCTAAGGCCCACTTGACTTCACATTCCCGGACATCTGGCTCTAGGTGACTGGTCACACCATCATGGTTATCTGGGTCATGAAGATCTTTTTTGTATAGTTCTTCTGTGTATTCTTGCCACCTCTTAATATCTTCTGCTTCTGTTAGGTCCATACCATTTCTGTCTTTTATTGAGCCCATCTTTGCTTGAAATGTTCCCTTGGTATCTCTAATTTTCTTGAAGAGATCTCTAGTCTTTCCTATTCTATTGTTTTCTTCTATTTCTTTGCACTGACAACTGAGGAAGGCTTTCTTATCTCTCCTTGCTATTCTTTGGAACTCTGCATTCAGATGTTTATGTGTTTCCTTCTCTCCTTTGCCTTTCACTTTTCTTCTTTTCTCAGCTATTTGTAAGGCCTCCTCAGACAATCATTTTGCCTTTTGCATTTCTTTTTTTGGGGGGATGGTCCTGATCACTGCCTCCCGTACAATGTCACAAATCTCCATCCATAGTTCTTCAGGTACTCTATCAGATATAATCCCTTGAATCTAGTTGTCACTTCCACTGTATAATCATAAGGGATTTGATTTAGGTCATACCTGAATGGTCTAGTGGTTTTCCCCACTTTCTTCAATTTCAGTCTGAATTTGGCAATAAGGAGCTCATGATCTGAGCCACTGTCAGCTCCTGGTCTTGTTTTTGTTAACTGCATAGAGCTTCTCCATCTTTGGCTACAAAGAATATACTCAATCTGATTTTGATGTTGACCATCTGGTGATGTCCATGTGTAGAGTCGTCTCTTGTGTTGTTGGAAGAGGGTGTTTGCTATGACCATTGCTTCTCTTGGAAAAACTCTGTTAGCCTTTGCCCTGCTTCATTTTGTACTCCAAGACCAGATTTGCCTATCACTCCAGATATCACTTAACTTCCTACTTTTGCATTCCAGTCCCCTATGATGAAAAGGACATCTTTTGGGGGTGTTAGTTCTAGAAGGTTTTATACGTCTTCATAAAAGCATTCAACTTCAGTAAGCCAAACAAACATGAGTAAGCCAAACAAAATGTTTACAAGTTAAAGATGGCTCATGGGAAGTCAGTTTGTAATCTGTTACAAAATCACACATGCAAAAAATAAAAAACAGTGAAGAACAGCTGTTACTTGAAACAGCATAGCCAGTCAAATAAGATGTACACTATGTAAATAGAAGAGAAATTTTTAAATCTAAGAAACAGAACTTAAATACTCAGGTTTTATTAGAAATAAACATATATATGAAAGAAAAGAAAAGTCAAAGCATTAATCACTCAGTCCTGTCTGACTCTTTGTGACCCCATGGACTATAGCCCACCAGGCTCCTCTGTTCATGGGATTCTCCAGGCAAGAATCCTGGAGTGGGTTGTCATGCCCTCCTCCAGGAGAGCTTCCTGACCCAGGGATCAAATCTGGGTTTCCCACATTGCAGGCAGATTCTTTACCTCAAAACTTGAGCCACCAGGGAAGCCAAAAACGTATATATAGTATATATATTTAAAGGTGTCATAACAAATCATGGAATAAAAAACTATTACTCAACTAATGGTGTGGTATAACTGGTTAAGTAGTTGGAAATAAAAAGAGAACCATGTCTCAAATCAAAATTAATTCCAGATGGACTGAAAGACTCACAAGTGAAAAGTGAAACCAAAACAGAGCATTTTCATCAGATCTCAGAACAGAGCAGGAATTTATGAGGAAAAGAGAAATGGAAGAAGCCACAAGAACTTCTAGATATCAAAACTATACAATAAATAAGGCAAAAGGCCAACAACTGGCAGGGAAAAGATACAATTAATATGGAAGAAAGGGAGTTAACATTCCTAACACATAAAATATTCTTTATGAAGCAATTTTTTGCTCAAAGCATACATTACACTTCCACAGAATAATTAGTAAAGAATACAGAAAATTCACAAAAGTTTAAAAATACTTGTAAACTATCCACATTTACTAGAATATTTTGTTTCATCTTAGAAAAAGAGGAAATTTTTCAATTACCAGGTAACTTTCCTTTTTATGTATTTTTGGTATTTTACAAATTTTCTAGGATGAGGAAATGAAAAGACTTTTATTTTCAGACTATGAGCAGCAAATAGTAAGGCCCAACTAGTCTAGACAAGAGCTTAAATACATTCTTAGAGATTCCAACTCTCTTTTTATTTAAATAAAAAGGTGGGGGTAATAATGCCCACACGTGGGTTTCCCTGGTGGTTCCGATGGTAAAGAATCTGCCTGCAGAGCAGGAGAGCTGGGTTCAATCCCTGGGTTCAGAAGATCCTCTGGACAAGAGAATGACTGCCCACTCCAGTAGTCTTGTCTGGACAATCCCATGAACAGAGGAATCTGGCAGGTTACAGTCCACGGGATCACAAAGAGTTGGACACGAATGAAGCGACTTAGCACAACGGGCGTGCCCACACTTACAAGAAATGAAACTTCTAGCACGTGCCACACACTTGGCAGGAGCACTGCTTCCTGCATATCCAGGCCAACCATAGTTCTGAAATCCCCACTCCTCTCCACTGGTCCACCAACACCTCACAACCGAGGTGAGATGCCGCCTCTTCCATGAAGCACTCCTTGACTTCGCCAGTGGGCAAACAGCCCCTTCGCCCAACTCCTGCACCAGCGTCACCCGTCCTCCTTGACATTCATTCGGCCTATCCAACGCACGCCCGCTCCTGCCTTTAAGCTCTTTCAGCCTCTCCAAAGCACTGAGAAGTCAGCCTTTATCCCCGCCCCTGGAAGATGCCCAGGGGACCTTGGGCAGAGAACACAGGACGGCAGAAGCCTATGGCTGCAGGGGCTCCAGCACTGAAAAGCTGCCCCTGCTGGCTCCTCAGCACTTGCTCCCAAGTCACCAACCCATCACCTGAGCACTGTCCGAGCAGGAGTCACAAGCCACAGTGCTTGAACCTGGTGGGCAAAGAGTGGAGTAAAACCTAAGTTGTTGTTAGCAAGCTGATACAGAGCAAGTCACAAAGGGGATCATAAAAGAACTGCAACCGTGTATATGGAAGGCCCTGCACTAGACCCCAGAAATATGCCATCAAATGCACCAAAGCTTTGCAATAACCTTCAGGGACAGGTGTAATGGGTCCCATTTTAAAGATCAGGAAACTGAGGCTTGGAGGCCTTAAGTAACTTGCCCCAAATCACAGAGAAACTCAAGGGGCAGAAATCCAACTCAAAACAAGGGACAATCAGGCCCAAAACTGAGACGACAGGCCACCCATACAGAGCACTGATGCTTTCTCTCGTTAGGGCACTTTTTTTTTTTTTTTTCATTTTATTTATTAACATCGATTTATATTCGGCTGTTCTGGGTCTTCACTGCTACACGGGTTTTTCTCTAGTTGTCAAGAGTGGGGGCTACTCTCCAGCTGCGGCGCACAGGCTTCTGACTGTGGCGGCTTCTCTCGCTGTGGAGCACGGGCTGTAGGGCGTTCAGGCTTCGGCAGTTCTGGCTCCCGGGCTGGAGAGCACAGGCTCGTTAGTTGTGGCCCATGGGCTTGGCTGCTCCGTGGCACGTGGGATCCTTCCAGGAATCGAAACCCACGTCTCCTACACTGGCAGGCAGACTCCCCACCACTGAGCTGCCAGGGAAGCCCTAGGCACTTTTCACAGTGCATTTTTATTTTTTATTTTTTTAACATCTTCCCCACAGACTCGCCGATTTCTTGAAGACTGGACAGTGTTTTAATTCACAGTTGTACAGTAAGTCCCTTACAAACAAATGAGCTGTTATCCAAGAACATGCGCCTAAGTCCAATTTGTCCCTAAGTCCAACAAAGTTAGCCTAGATAGATACCCAACTAACACAATCAGCTCAACAGTACTGTACTGTAGTAAGTTTGTAATACTTGTCACACAAAAAACAAACACAGAAATAAAACATTTTTAGTCTTACAGTACAGTATCTTGAAAAGCACAGAAGGACAGGACACTGGCTGGAATACGGGGCTGGCATGGAGTGAGCAGGCAAACAGTGTTACAGACCAGAGCAGACAGAGGAGGTGGGAGATGGTAGTGCTGAAGGATCGTCAGCAATGTGAGATGGAGGGCAAGCTGCAGGTGCACTCAAGCCTCGTGCTGACGGAACGCACGGTCACATCTCAGAAAGTTTCCAACTTAAAGGTTCGTAAGTAGGGGACCTAATGTATATCCCAGGTATACTTACAGTCTATCTCACACTATACCATACAATAGGCCTGATAAGTGGTTTTATTATTGAAATACTAAAATGAAGAAATGTGATTAAGTCACACTTTTTCTGCTCTAGCAAACATAATTGAGAAATTATTCAGATTTGCTTTCTTACCTATATTTTGCAGTCATTTACAGAATCTCAGGAGGTCGATTTCTATTCAATGTTTATTCACTAAACAGAGCCTTGAAAAGAGGTGAGAGTCTGGTAATGGCTGGGCTGCTAAGTTTTAATTTATGATATAAGCAATGGCACCCCACTCCCCGTACTCTTGCCTGGAAAATCCCATGGACGGAGGAGCCTGGTAGGCTCCAGTCCATGGGGTCGCTAAGAGTCAGGCACGACTGAGCGACTTCACTTTCACTTTTCACTTTCATGCACTGGAGAAGGAAATGGCAACCCACTCCAGTGTTCTTGCCTGAAGAATCCCAGGGACAGAGGAGCCTAGTGGGCTGCCGTCTATGGGGTTGCACAGAGTCAGACACGACTGAAGTGACTTAGCAGCAGCAGCAGCATAAACATTTTTTAACTCTTGAGGTTAATTTTTTTATTCTATTGAATAAAACAGGAAATTTTTCATGCTAAGTCATTTCAGTTGAGTCTGTCTCTTTGCGACCCCATGGACTGTAGCCCACCAGGCTTGTCTGTCCTTGGGATTCTCCATCAAAGAATACTGGAGTGGGTCGCCATTTTCTTCTCCAGGGGGTCTTCCCGACCCAGGGATTAACACAGGTCTCCTGAATTGGCAGGCAGATTCTTTACCAACTGAGCCACCAGGAAGCCCCAGAGTTGAACAGGCTTTATAAATTATCCATAGCATTTTGTTGTATCCATCTGATACGTGCATGCTGCCACTTTCAGAAAAAGAGCAACTTTAAGTTCTCCCAACTGATACTGTCCCACGTAACCCTTAGCAAGTTCTAGTATTTCTTGGAGTTTGTACACAATGCACTTGGCTCTGATGCTGTCTGGTGCCTGTATTAGTTTCCTGTGGATAAACTGACAGTTAACGAGCAACGGTTATCGACAAAGTGTATGAAGACAGTTGGGAATAAGTGACAAACTTCTACGGAAGGGAGAAGAGTTTCAGAGGACGTAAAGCGGAGGGAAGCCAACAGGAAAACTCCGAACTGATGGGACACAGCACAGAACCACCTGCATCCTGCAGTGGGCATTGGGTCTCTTTACACAGAGGTCTCCCTTGGACTGCAAGGAGATCCAATCAGTCCATCCTAAAGGAGATCAGTCCTGGGTGTTCACTGGAAGGACTGATGCTGAAGCTGAAACTCCAGTACTTTGGCCACCTCATGCGAAGAGTTGACTCATTGGAAAAGACCCTGATGCTGGGAGGGATTGGGAGGTAGGAGGAGAAGGGGATGACAGAGGATGAGATGGCTGGATGGCATCACTGACTCGATGCACATGAGTTTGAGTGAACTCTGGGAGTTGGTGATGGACAGCGAGGCCTGGCCTGCTGTGATTCATGGGGTTGCAAAGAGTCGGACATGACTGAGCGACTGAACTGAACTGAAACACAGAGGTAAGAACCTGGCAAGCACATGAGAAAAAGTGGCAGAACCCTCAGGATGGAAGTTGAAGCTCAAACCAAACAGACACAACTGATGGAGAACATATCCCAACAGAAGAGAAAACAGCAGAAAAGAAAGATCCAGTGACTCCTAAAAAATCCTATTTATAAAAGCCACCTGGCAGTTTCGATTACATTAAAACCACAAGTTCCCATGTCACTGGGATTCTGGAAACTGGAGATGGAACCACAGGGAACCGAAAGAGCCTCCATACAAAGTCAAAGGGTAGCAACCTTTCCAGACAGGGAGGAGAAGATGAACATTTTGACAAGGATATCCAAAAACTTCTGCTGCGGTCAGCTTTTAAAGACTTTTGTTTTTTCTCCCCCACATGAAAACTGCTTCAAGGTACTTTCTAGAAGATCTTCATGCTAAGAGAATAAAGTTATTTTTTAAGTATCCCAAGTAAGTAAACAAACCAATGGAACAAGAACATGTGATTGTTCTTAATCGGTGTTTAGGAAGCACAGATGGAGAAAATCAAATATCCAGATTATAAACCCTTTCCTGGTTCTTCTAGAATAAAGGATGAAAGTGAAAGTGTTAGTCACTCATTTGCGTCCAAACTTTTGTGACCCCCATGGACTACAGCTTGCCAGGCTCCACTGTCCATGGGATTTCACAGGCAAGAATACTGGAGTGGGCTGCCATTTCCTTCTCCAGAGGATCTACCCGACCCAGGGACTGAACCCACATCTCCTGCATTGCTGGGCGGATTCTTTACCACTAAGCCACCAGAGAAGCCAAGAATTAAGGGTAGAATTGGTTTATTTATTAGATAACTTAAAGTCAGTCAGAGTGGAGGTTGGTAGAAAACAAAGGAATTGTTCTTGTTCAGTCGCTAAGTTGTGTCCAACTCTGCGGCTCCATGAACTGCAGCGCGCCAGGCTTCCCTGTCATTCACCGTCTGCCCGAGCTTGCTCAGATTCATGTTCGTTGAGTTGGTAATGCCATGAAATGATCTCATCCTCTCCTTCTCCTCTTGTCCTCTTTCTTTCCTAGCATTAAGGTCTTTTCCACTGAGTTAGCTCTTCGGATCAGGTGGCCAAAGTATTGGAGCTTCAACATTAGTCCTTCAAGTGAATATTCAAGGTTGATTTCCTTTAGGATTAAGTGATTTGAGCTCTTACTGTCCAAGGGACTCTCAAAAGTCTCCTCAAGCACCACAATTCAAAACCATCCATTCTTCAGCACCCAGCCTTCTTTAGGGTCCAACTCTCACATTCATACATGACTACTGGAAAAACCATAGCTTTGACTATGGTCAGCAAAGTGATGTCTCTGCTTTTTAAAATGGGTGTCTAGGTTTGTCATAACTTTCCTTCCATGGAGCAAGCATCTTTTAATTTCATGGCTGCAGCCACCATCTACAGTGATTTGGGAGTTCAAGAAAATAAAATCTGCCATCGTTTCCACTTTTTTCCCCATCTATTTGCCATGAACTGATGGGACCAGATGCCACAATCTTAGTTCATTTCACATGCTAGCAAGGTAATGCTCAAAATCCTTCAAGCTAGGCTTCAATAGAACATGAACTGGGAACTTCCAGATGTACAAGCCAGATTTAGAAAAGGCAGAGGAACCAGAGATCAAATTGCCAGCATCTGCCGGATCATAGAAAAAGCAAGAGAATTTCCAAAAAAAAAAAAAAAAAATCTACTTCTGCTTCATTGACTAGGTGAAAGCCTTTGACTGTGTGGATCAAACAAACTGAGGAAAATGCTTAAAGAGATAGCAATACCACACCACCTTACTTGCCTCCTGAGAAACCTTGCAGGTTAAGAAGCAACCTTTAGAACTAGTCATGGAACAACGACCTGGTTCAAAACTGGGAAAGGAACACATTAAAACTGTAATACTGTCACACTGCTTGTTTAACTTATATGCAAAGCACATTGTGTGAAATGCCAAGCTGGATGAATCCCAAGCTGGAATCAAGATTGCGGGGAGAAATATCAACAACCTCAGCTATGCAGATGATACCACTCTAATGGCAGAAAGTGAAAAGAAACTAAAGAATCTCTTGATGAGGGTGAATGAGGAGAGTGAAAAAGCTGGCTTAAAACTCAACATTCAGAAAACTAAGATCACGGCATCTGGCCCCATCACTTCATGGAAAATAGATGGGGGGAAGTGGAAACAGAAAATAAATAAATAAGCATAGCCTTTTCTCTTAAAGTTTAACAACATGATAAACAAGACAGATGTGTATATGTCACTATATAACCTAAAAAGTTATCCTTCCCTTTTTACTATAATAAGCAAAACTGCCAGTTTAACCAAAAAAAAAAAAGGCTACTCCCCGTGACTCATGATGGGGCCTCCATCACTGACAGTCAACACACACACTGTACTGACCAAGAGTGTAGGGTACACCCTTCACAAACTTGAAGCCAGGAACAGAAGAGAGAAAGAAAGAAATGGGACTTCGGGATAGCTTTTGGCCACTAAATAGCTCAAAACATAGACTAAAAGCGTTAAAATAATTAAATCATTTATTTTTGCAAACTGCTTTGCAGACTACACAACTGAGACTTGAACAACTCAGAGGTCAAGGACATCAACATGGGAGCAGCCAAAGTTCCAAATGTCGTTTATAGTTGGTCCTCAGTATACAAGGTTCTACATTCGCAGATTCAACCAACTGCAAATCCTGTAATACTGTAGTATTTACTAGTGAAAAATATCCAAGTAGAAGCACACAGTCCGCACCTGAGCTGTTCAAGGGTCAACCACACCTTGAATGACCACAGCATGAGAAGCTGGGCAGGTTTGTGTCAGAGAAGGAATCAAGAGAAAATTTGAGGCTAGAAATTTCTAAAAATCTGATCGGTCAATAAATAGAAAGGAAATACATTTATTAATAAAGTCATATCCATTTTTCATTTCCATAATATAATATCTGTCCACCACCACCCACCGTTTACACTCAGTGCCTGCCCATGAAATGTTCAAAGAGAAAGTACCAAGATATTCAAGTTTTAAAATAGTCTAAGAAGACTGGAGAAAACAGAATCATTAAACTGCAAAGCAGAGCAATCAGATCCCTTGTCTGTCATTTTACAAGTAAGAAACTAAAGCCAATTACTTGCCCAAGGACAGAAATGTGAAGCCAGACCCCCAAAGTCCTGCTGCAAGTTAGCAGCTTTGCGCAGCTTAGCAAACAATCCTAGGTTGAGGATTTGGGGGGTATCCCCACCGACCTCCACTCAACAGACAAAGCCCTTCATTGAAAACTATGCCGAAAAGCAGTGTCTAATATGTTAACAGGTCACTTGAAGAATTGAGTCCATAAAAAGCTGGCCCTTTCTGGGCCCATTTGTATAGCTATGGCCATGGAGACCACAATGTATATTTACAGAAAAGAATTTTAATAGTTCGTTTACGAAGGGGAAAAAAAAAAAAAGACTTCACATCCCCAAGGTATGAGGGAAAAAACAATACAAACATAAAAACCCTCTTTTCTACTTAAAACTGGTGTTATTTATCGCCTTCTCTTTGGGCCAAGCCAAAAATGGTCAGCTACACAGAGATGCTACTTTTTCCTCCCTCAAGTACATGCACAACCTTCAGGAGAGGCTGGTGGATATTATTTCTCTGAACTAACTTCAAAGCGCAGTTCGCAAACCTTACCAGTTTGCTAAATACATCCCAGGCTCCCGGTGGCAAAGTTGCTGCTGTACTCCCAGAAATCCTGGCTACATCTCAGAGCTTCTGAAAGCTGAGTCTGTGATCCACTCACTTTTAAATCCCCAGCACCCATAACAACACGAGCACGTAACAGAAGCACGAGAAATTTGTATTAAACGGCAGGAAGTATATCAGAATAACCGAGTAGTCTCTTTCTAGTTTCAGTGGCCTGCCGGTGTAGCAGCACCTCTAACCTTAAACCCTCGTGTGATGCTACACTCTGACACCCAACTGAGGCGGGCATGAAAATCAGTGCCCTCTTGACAGAGATAAGACGCTTGGCACAGCATAAATGTGCTGTTTGGTGAAAGGTATTTTTAAAACTCTACAAAAAAGTGTAGCCAAAGACGAGTACGAGAGGTTTTACCATCTAGCCCAGGTGTTTTTGCTTTGTTTTCACTTTCAGATTCCCCCAGAGGGGATACAACAGATTTGAAACATTCAACAACAGACATTAGTCTCCAACAGCCCCTTCCCGGCTGTCGAGTGTGAAGTGAGTGTGTGCTCCAGTGGCAGAAGTGTCTACGCTGGCTGTTTACAAGTGTACTCAGATTGGACACCGACCTTGACAGCTCCGAGTTGCTCTTTTCTGAATTTTTCCAAGGGTTTAATCAGGGTTTCGGTGACACTTAATGCCTAGAGAACAAGAGTGATAACAAAAGAGCAGAGTATTAGGTTTCCAAATGGGAAAAAGTGAGCTTTCCATTCCCCTCTCCCACCCCGCCCAGAAACAAAACGAACAACATACTGAACAGCTTTATCTCACCCTGCCAATTCAGCCATTAAATCACTTCTGAATTTATTAACACACCAGATCTCCATAAATATTTTCAGGGAAGAGGAGGTGGGGCAAAGCGCCAGGGAAAAGTGCAACCCAGCCCCAACACAGCCCTTTCTTCAGAGACACAGCAAGAGAGTTGGCTTCAAACAACAAAGAGGTCTATCACATTCATTAACAGAACACTTCTGTTTGAGGGTTTTGTTTTTTTTTAATCCCTCTGCTCAGAAATTTAAAAGTCAATGACGTTCCTTTATTAGTGAACAGACTACATTACACAGAGGGCTAGGTTTGTGGCTGCAAGTTTAAATGTACTCAGACTGCCCTGCATCACTGAAAATGTCTCTTTAGGCTATGCCAGCAAGACAGAGTCACTTGGAGCTCAGGACAGTCAGTCGTCCAAATATTAGGGGAGTTGGCAAGGTCACGGTGACAGGAACCACACATAAATACTACCCACAACCTCACTCATTCTTATATTGGCTGATTTGGGGCTTGTCATTTTAATACCGAGTCTACACAACACTTATATGTGGAATCAAAAAAGACAATAAACTAGTGAATAAACAAAAAAGCAGCAGACTCACAGATACAAAGAACAAGCCAGCGGTTACCAGTGGGGCGAAGGAAAGGGGTAGGGCAACAAAGGGCTTAAAGGATTAAGAGGTACAAACTGTTAGGTTTAAAATAAGCTATAAGGACATATTATACAATATGGGGAAATACAGTCAGTATGTTTTAATAACTATAAATGAAACATAACCTTAAAATTGTAAATTATGATACTATACATCAGTAACATATAATATCACTGTACATCAACAATATTTCAATTTTTAAAATTTCCATAAAAATTCTAAAAAATCTACAACAATGCTGAAAATGCACAAGGGAATATTTACCTAAGGAGAATGTTCTTAATCACAATATACTACTGAGTAGTGTTCTCACCATTTCCAGAAAGGTCCAGAATAGAATCTCAGTAGAACCTCAAGACACTTTACAACAATGTATCACCCCCTCCCTCCTATTACAATAAAGGTCCCCAGAAATCCAAACTTAAGATTACAGAAAAAAAAAAAAAAAGTGACTTAGAATAGGAAAGCAATCTTCATTTAACCCCCTAGGCTCCTTTGCATTCATTACGTAAGGGTTTCTCCCAGACACCATTCATCCAGTGAGGTGTAAGTGGAAAGTCATTTTAATACAGAATCTACACATCCCTTATATATGGAATCAAAAAAGACAAGAAGACTGGAGTGGGTTGCCATTCCCTTCTCCAGGGGATCTTCCTGACCCAGAGATCGAACCCAGATCTCCTGCATCGCAGGTAGATTCTTTACCGTCTGAGCCACTAGGGAAGCCCCCTGGAGAATCCTCAAAAAAATGATCCTGTCCACACACAAGATGCCTAGAGCTTGCTTGAACTCTCTTCCCCAGGCCAGCTACTAGGCTCCACTCACTCCCACCCTGACAATTTGTTACTTAGGTGTTGAAGACTTTAGGCAACAGACAGAATTAAGAGCAATCACAAGTCAAGGGAAAGGGATCACCTTTAAAACATGATAATCTCATCCTGTCCACATTGTAGGCCACGTGATCCGCAACAAGACCAAACCAAAGAACAGAACAGGGAAACAGCAGGTCATGCCAGAAACCCTGATGACTCTAAACAATATGGAAGGCCCCAAGTCCACTGGGAAAGCAGATCAGAGGCTCTGCCATACATTTTCAAGGTGATTCAACCGACATACAACAGCTCAAAAATCATTCACTCATTCACTTAGTTATTTGGCTGAGCTGGCTCTTAGTTGTACCACATGAACTTTTAGTTGGGATCTAGTTCCCTCACCAGGGATCATACCCCAGACCCCGCATAGGAGCATGGAATCTTAGCCACTGGACCACCAGGGAAGTCCCATCTCAAAATAATTTAAGGCTCACTTCTCTTAGCACAAATACCATCTCCTAAGCTTTCACATCTGGACCTAGCCTACTAGTGGTCATAAGTAAACCCAGATATGATAGATATATCATCCTTGGAGGCTTGGTCAACTCAAGAAAGAAGTCAGCCCAGAATTCCATGCTGGGATCACAGGGGCTTATAACTGCTCAAGTTCACAGAGGAACAAGGATTCAAAATCAAGTAAGCATGAGCCTAGCCTAGCCTTAATTACCATACAATACTGCAACACAAGTACCAAATGGGCACCTCCCCATTCCAAGCTGCCATATCCATAAACTATCTCATGAGACACATATGTGCTGACCACTCAGTGCCAAGTACCATGTATTAAAGACACAACTATGAACAACACCGCCCAAGTGCAGCCCCTGCCCTTGTGGAACTTACTGTCTAGGTAGGGAGATGATAGACAGTGGACACGAACACATGGGCAAATGTGCAGAAGGAGCTCCAGTAATTCCTTCCAACAGAGAAATGTAGGGTCATGGTTGACAAATCTATTAGAGGAGATAGAGGGAGAAATGAGCTCTGGGAGGGCTTCCTCAAAGAAGTGATATTTAAGCTTGAGGTCTGAACAATGAGACAGAATTGGTGCAAAGAACAAGGCTGCAACTGCAGCCTGAAGCCAGCAGAGGCAAAGGACTGAGGATCCCAGGCAACAGCAAAAGACCAGTGAGGCTGAAGCACAGAGAACAAGCAAGCGAATAGAGAGATGACAGAAGACACAGCCAGAACAAGCTGTGCCTGTGGGTCCAGGGAAAGGGTCATTTTATTTGGGGAGTAACAGAAACTCACGAAAGGCCCTTAAGCTCAGAACTATTACAATGATCTTTCAGGATGTCTCTTAGACTTCTGCCACATGCAACTGAATGGACAACAATATTATTCATTTATTTATTGAAATAGAAAACTTTTCAGGAAAGGCAATTGGGAGGAAGCACTACAGGGTTATGTTACATTGGAGATGCTGAGAGAGAATCAAAAGATGAGTAAAAGAGGCTGCCAGAGACATTGGTCCAAAGTCCAGGAAAGACATCTAGATCAAAAACATACATCTGGCAAGAGTCGTTTACAGGTAGGTGGTATTGGAAGCCACAGAACTAAAGTAGGATGTGGTAGAGCATTGAAACAAGAGGTCTCAGACTAGGCACTTAGGATACTTAGGAAGGGACAGACAGGAGGAGGAGATGACAACGGACGCTGGGAAGAAGCTTCTGGGGCACTGATGATGAAGACAGGGTTTTAACTGTGTGAGCCGCAGAGAAATTAAATAAGGAACAAGGCCTTAGCAATACCGAAGGCAAGGAGAGAGAAAAGCCCAGACTGGAGCTGGCTTATAATTAAAAAGCGAGGACATCTGTGGGAACAGCCCTTCTTCACAGGGATGGCCACCAAGGACAGAGATGCGAGAGGAGGACGGCCGAAAGGGAACATGATCTAACTCCCAAAGCAGAAGGCCTGGGTTCGATCCCTGCTTAGGGAACTAGATCCTGCATGTCACAACGAAGAGCGAAGGTCCCATGCGCTACAACTAAGACCCGGCACAGCCAAAGAAGTAAAAAGATTAAAGCACATCTCTGTTCCCCTGTTAGGAATACAGAAAAGATGGTCCGAAGTCTCTAATGGGGGCGGAGACAGGATGCAAGGAGCAAGCAATGGCTCAAACAAATGGGTGTGTAGATTTCATGAACAGAAACGGAGGGATTTGCTACCAGAGAGTTATTTTTCCCATACAAGGCAAGGTCAGTTATCAAGATTTGGGGTGCGGAGAAAAGTGTGAATAAAGAGGAGCATGAAAGAAGGAATCATTACAAACAGTGGGGACAGGGCTTCCTGGCTGAGAAGCAAGCAGGAGTTTATGGGACCTCCACTGGGCCTTGTGAGACTGTCTCTAGTGAGGCATGAAAAAGGTGAGCAGTTGGTTTCACCCTGTAAGACTATTTCCAAGAGCCCATCAGCATAAGATGATATAATGCAGTGTGCCCAGTGTGGGTGAGGCCCAGAACAGATGCTAAAGAGAGAGAGGACTTCCTGAAGGGATAATACAGAACTCAGCCTGAAACAGGCATGGGAGTTCTCCAGTCAAAGGATAAGAGTAAAAGAAAGAGGGGAAACCAGTGATTCTAAGCATGCAACCACCAGCAATTCAGTGTCACTAAAGCCCCTGAAGAAATCAGAAATCAGGGGAGGAGGCTGGAGAGGTCTGACAGGCTCCAGGAGTCACCAGGATGGGACCTAGAGATGCTGTTCAGTTCAGTCGCTCAGTCGTGTCCAACTCTTTGTGACCCCATGAATCGCAGCATGCAAGGCCTCCCTGTCCATCACCATCTCCTGGAGTTCACTCAGACTCACGTCCATCGAGTCCGTGATGCCATCCAGCCATCTCATCCTCAGTCGTCCCCTTCTCCTCCTGCCCCCAATCCCTCCCAGCATCAGAGTCTTTCCCAATGAGTCAACTCTTCGCATGAGGTGGCCCAAGTACTGGAGCTTCAGCTTTAGCATCATTCCTTCCAAAGAAATCCCAGGGCTGATCTCCTTCAGAATGGACTGGGTGGATCTCCTTGCAGTCCAAGGGACTCTCAAGAGTCTTCTCCAACTCCACAGGTCAAAAGCATCAATTCTTCGGCGCTCAGCCTTCTTCACAGTCCAGCTCTCACATCCATATGTGACCACAGGAGTCAACAGTAAATACGGCAATGAAAACATAGCTACGTGAAGACCCTTTAGAATCAGAACCCCGAAACCCCACACTCTGTGGAGTAAGCACTGTCCTTCACAAAAGGGCCATGCCACAAAGATTCCACATGAGCAATTTTACATCCATCCTTCACCGAGAGAATTGGATGCCAATATCTAACTTCCAAGGGCTAGCACCAGTGTAGACAAAAATTATAAGGGGCTTCCACCTTACTGTTGGCAGGTCAACAAGCATATTTCCAAAATAACAGAAATAGTAGTTACGGCAGGCATCACTACAACCCAATTCTTTGATAAAAGTGTTTTGATTAAAAATTTTTAACTTAAACTCCACTATCATTTTTCTTCTTTAATGAAGTCTGGACTTCCCTGGTGGTGCAGCGATTAAGAATCCACCTGCCAATGCCAGGGACAAAGGTTTGCTCCCTGATCCAGGCAGATTCCACATGCCATGGAGCAACTAAGCCTGTGCTCTAGAGCCTTCAAGATGCAACTACTCATGCCCACGTGCCAAGAGCCTGTGCTCTGCAAGAAGAGAAGTTCACGCACCACAACGAAGGGGAGCCTCTGCTCACCACAGCCAGAGAAAGCCCACAAAGAGCAACGAAGAACCAGCAAAGCCAAAAATAAACGAACTTTAAAAAAAAAGCCTGATTATGTAACTTCTGAACTGAACAATTCTATTCAAACACAAAATCCTAAAGTAGCTGCTAAATGCTTCGGAGTAAGGCAACGTGGGTTGAACAACAAAGATGGTTTTCTTCTTTTTCTAAAGACAGAGACTCCATGAAATCTCTCTGTTCCTTCTAAAATTTCACAAAAATACTATATAATATTTGTGAGTAATAAATGTTATGGAAGTTTTCTAATGCCAAAGCGAGTCTTCTTCCCTAGAGATAAACATATACCAATTCCAGGGACTGCGCCTAAAATCTAAGGCAATTCCTGATGGGGAAATTACCAAATTTGAAAGAAACAGCTGAAGTAATAGTATGGAGAAGAGTTTTCAAATCCTAAAATATTAAAAATCAATCGGATAATTTAAAAACAGAGAAAGCAAATTTAGAATGTGATTTTATAATCATTATATAAAACTGTATTTTTCACATAAAATACTTGAAGCAGACACACAAAAAAATGTCTTAAGAAGCCTTGCTAATGAGCCATGGAAAGAGTTTGAGATAGTCTTGCTTAGAAACAGCATGTATCTATATGAACATAAAGTATGTTAATAAATCAGTTGGTCTCATCTTAGAGCAGGGGCCAGACAACTCTTTCTATAGAAGGTCAGGTAGTAAATAATCCAGGTTTTGAGCTGTGCGGCCTCAGATACAACTACTCAACTCTGCCCCATGCAGTACAAACGCAGCCATACATAGTATACTAATGAACGAGTGTAGCTGTGATCTGACAAAATTTCATTTACAAAACAAGAGGCAAGTTGTGTTGGGCCTATGGACCCCGGTTGACTCAACCTGCCTCAGAGAATCACCTTGAGTGTAAGGTGTTCTTCTTACTCTTATCTGATTATATATATATTTTTAATATCCATTTGTCATACTTGCAGGGCACCAAAGTTGGGAGGGAAGGTTGAATGTTGGATAAGGAAATCACAGCTCAAGAAGCTCTCAAGTCAAAAAGGACTCAAAAGTGCTGCAGCAGTATTTGCCTGAGATAAGCAACCAAGCAGGCAATCTTGAAAGCCAAATGCTCAAGTGTAAAAGGTGTCTTAACAACAGCTCGTGTAAATTTAATAGTGGACTTTTAACAGGGGCTGTGGCTCCTGAAAGTTTTAGTGAACTACAAGTTCACCATGAACTGAAGTTGTCATAAAGTGCCCTAGAAGATAATGAACACATATGTATGCTACATATGTTGTTCAAATCCAAATAAGATAATCATTCAATTGTGTCTTGTAAGATCAGAAGCTATCTCAACAGCAGGTTCACCACATTTGAAGAGAGACATTCTTGTAAAATAGATTTGCTGTATGTCTCCGGAAATTCAAACAGGGGCTCACCTCTCTCTAAAGGGGTGAGATGGGGAGGGAGGTAGGAGGGAGGTTCAAAAGGGAGGGGATATATGTATACCTATGTCTGATTCATGCTGAGGATTGACAGAAAACAACAAAATTCTGTAAAGCAATTATCCTTCAATTAAAAAATAAATTTAAAAAAAGGAGAGACATTCTCTAATGGGCGCATAGTAGGAATCTGAGATGAGCAGGCTACAAATGTTTAGAAAAACAGGTTAAAAAAAAAAGTGTTTAATGTGATTAGGGAGAAAAAGAACATTTCGAGGGAACAAGATGTAAGCTGTTTCAAATATTTAAAAGGGTACAATACGAGAGAAGGAAAAATCATTTTGATATGCTTGAAGAGGACAAAACCAGGTCTAACGAGGAAAAGCTATAGGGCAGATTTGGGTTCGCCCCCAAGAGGAACTCAATACGAACTACGCTGGACCCAACAAGGTAGTGTGACACCCAGGTTCCTTCCCCATCAACAAGTACTCACTGAAGCAAGCTGGCCCGTGACCTAAGACACTACCACAGATTCTGCCAAGGAGACCTCTGAGGTCCTCCCCATCTCTATCACCTGGATCCAGCATGAGACGCGGGAGGCAGCAGCGCACACCACATCTCAATGTTGTGTTATGATGACAAACCACAGACTCCATCAGAACCCCACAATCCAAAGTAGGAGCACCAGATTACTAGGTAACAGTGTGGAGGGTTAAATTTCTTCTCACTAGTTAAGCCTGAAATCCCTTTTTGTAAGCCATTTGGATCTGAGAGCTTAAACGTCTAAAAAGGAAAGGGACGATGGGACTTCGTTGGTGGTCCAAGCTGAGAGTCTGGGCTCCCGGTGCAGGGTGGGAGCCGGGGCTCAATCTCTGGTCAGAGAAGGAGATCCTACACGCCACAGCTAACAGGCACATGCCACGACCAAAGAGCCCCCGTGCTGCAACTAAGACCCAGCACAGCCAAATAAATCAATATTTTTAAAAAGGAATGAGAGGGTGGTATCTTTATCTGCCTCTGCAGTTTAAGCCAGAGCTGAGACTCTCGTGACAACTGTAGCTGACCTGGAGAGATTAGGCTCTACTGGGGAAGATTCACTGCCACTGCTTTAAATTTCCCTCCCTCCCGTATGACACCAAAGGTGAAGTTTGTTTTTTTTCTTTAACTTTTTATTTTCTATTGGAGTATAGCCAATTAACAATGTTGTGACAGCCTCAGGCAAAGAGCAAAGGGACCCAGCCATACAGATCCATGTATCCATTCTCCCCCAAACTCCCTTCCCATCTGGGCTACCACATAACACTGAGCAGAGCTTCATGTGCTAAACAGTAAGTCCTTGTTGGTTATCCATTTCACATAGAGCAACGTGTACATATCTATCCCAAACTCCCTAACTATCCCTTCTCAAGGCGAAGTTCTGATGTACATTCTAACGAGAAGAGGGTTTACAACAAGAAACCCATATTCAGTAAAAAGGCAACAAAGGCAGAACTGCATCCCAGGATATCTTTAGTAATTTTTTTTTTTTTTAAAGTCTCAGTCCAGCTCAAACAATGAATCAGCCAGCAGACTCACTACGCCCTGCCTTCCTAATCACTCAACTCTAACAAGGACAGACTGATTCTAATGAAACAGAAGGAATTATGACCATTCCCCATGGCTCTCGTTATTTTAAGCCTGGATTCCAAGTGTTCTTGACCCCAGAGGAATGCATAATCTGAGAGCAAGGGAGAATTTCCACTATTTTTCTCCCATGACCTTCCAGAGACTTCCATTTCATTAGGCTGAAGCAAAAACTCAACTTTCCAATTCATGTCAAGAACAGCGGCAGAGAAACCTTTTGGCAAAAACATATTATTTTTCCTTGAACAGAACTTTGAGAAAAGGTGTCAAGGAACTCATATATATCTGAACATAAAGACTATGTTTCTCAAACTTCCCCTCAGGAAAAAAGAGATTTAGCCCTATATAAGAATTCTTAGCCTCCTGAAGGAGTGCACTTTCCAACGTTTTGGTGAACAAAGAATTGTTTCAAGAATCTTAGCCTAAAACAGCCCTGAACACCCCTAGTTTCAGCTACTTAGAGATCACAAACAGGTTTGACTTACAAACACAAGGGGAAGCTAAGAAATTGAAGAGATTTATTTACATTCAGGAGATGCTCAGTAGTTTCATAAAAACCACTCTAGAAGAACAAGCTAAGTGATTACATTAAGAAAGTCATGAATGTACATATATGTATAACTGAATGACTCTGCTGTAAAGCAGAAATTAACACAACATTGTAAATCACCTACACCTCAATAAAGTAAATTTTTAAAAACAGAAAGCCATGAAAATACATCTCAGGAATAATTTTTTTTTTTTAAGTGAGACTGTCCAAACGTGCTGTAAGGCGGTACTTGTAGCTTGAGATAAAATTTCCAGTGGAAGCATCAGAAAGACATTTTAAAGAAGTCTGTATCTCAAAGAACTCAGACTGATGTGGCCACAAGGAAAGCTGTGCTGAAAAATTTAGAATGCCATAATCACATTAATGGCAAAGGTGTCAAGAGCTGGAATAACTTCCTTCATGAGATATGGGAAATATTCCTAAAGTATACACTGGTAATTTAATTTTTAAATACAGACACACATTTAATCAACTAAATCATGATAATACATATCTGATTATCTGGCAGACACATACATGCATACTTAAAAGTAAGTAAGTTCAAGCTATCCAAAAATTTCTCATATAATCTTTTCATGGGAAAATGGTCCTGCATTACCATCAGGCATAAACATATAGGTAGTGGATATCTGTCTTTTTGGCTACTGGATACTTGAAACCTCCTTTCTATGTTTGAGAAATTCTCCTCCCAAATAGGAGAAAACGCAAAATGACAGACACTTGCTTTCCCTGCTATCTTGCGTGAGGTCCTGGCACCTGTCCAGAGTTCCACTAGTCAGTGACCCCCACTCAAGAATTTGATTTGGAAACTAGTACAATCCCTGGGTTGGGAAGATCCCCTGAAGGAAGAAATGGCAACCCACTCCAGTATTCTTGCCTGGAGAATTCCATGGACAAAGGAGCCTGGCGGGCTACAGTCCATGGGGTTGCAAAGAGTCAGACACGATTGAGCATCTGAGCAACAGTACTTGAGAACCAGGTCCTGGTGGTGGGAGCAACTCCTCCCTCCCAGGCACAGCAGTTCCACCAACAGCCACCAGGGGCAGTGGTTTTGCTGGTGCACACGTGGTGGAAACAGCGGCACTCTTCAAGCCCAACTCTGTGGTACAACCCTCGGCGTCATTCCCAGTTCCCAAAAAGATACTCCAAGCTACCACTATTCTTTAATAAACTCCCTTTCTGGTGGTCTACTGGATAAGAAGTCACCTTGCAATGCAGGGGATGCGGGTTCAATCCCTGGTCAGGGAACTAAGAGAACCAAGACCCCACAGGTCATGGAGCAATTAAGGGCTGCACAGCACAACTACTCAGCCTGAACGCCACAACTAGAGAGTCCAAAGTGCTGCAATGGAAGATCCCTCGTGAGGCAATGAAGACCCCGTGTGCCATTGCTAAGACCCAAGGCAGCCAAATAAATAAACAATGAACCTCCTTTCTGTTCAGAAAAGCTAGACCATGAAAGTGAGCATCTAGACTAATATTTTTTTTTAAGTTCAGAACCTGAAACCGTCTTGTCTAACTGCTTTCAGTGATATCCTTCTCCATATTCCAAAACAAGATTTTTCTCCTGATTAAATCAATTCTCTTTTAGTTAATTAGATTACTCCCCATCCACATGGTCCTTTGCTACTTCTTTCTCACTCTGAACTATACCTTCCCCCTATCAATCAAGGCTCAAATCTTAAAGGGAAATTTTAAATGAACACTAAAGTCCTCCTTCCCTTTTTTTTTTAAGGCTAAAATGTTGGCAAAAAATGACAAAGTTTCACAGCTGGTTTTGCTGAAAGAGTCCCGCCACAGAGACAAATACTAGGCCAGCATTTCCTCACTTAGGCTCTGTTTTTCAGTTCAGTTCAGTTCAGTGGCTCAGTCATGTATGACTCTTTGCGACCCCATGAACCGCAGCGCGCCAGGCCTCCCTGTCCATCACCAACTCCCGGAGTTCACCCAAACTCATGTCCGTTGAGTCGGTGATGCCATCCAACCATCTCATCCTCTGTCGTCCCCTTCTCCTCCTGCCCCCAATCCCTCCCAGCATCAGGGTCTTTTCAAATGAGGCAGCTCTTCGCATTAGGTGGCCAAAGTATTAGAGTTTCAGCTTCAACATCAGTCCTTCCAATCAATACCCACAACTGATTTCCTTTAGGATGGACTGGCTGGATCTCCTTGCAGGCCAAGGGACTCTCAAGAGTCTTCTCCAACACCACAGTTCAAAAGCATCAATTCTTCGGCGCTCAGCTTTCTTCACAGTCCAGCTCTCATACATGACCACTGGAAAAACCATAGCCTTGACTAGATGGACCTTTGTTGGCAAAGTAATATCTCTGCTTTTTAATATGCTATCTAGTTCTGTTTTTAGACCACAGGAAAAACAATTTTCTTTTGTTGCCTGTGTATTCTCAACTATACAGGACATTACTTGCTCTCTGCCTACTTAATACCATTAAGTAAAAAGAGGAAGAGTATATCATGCTAGAAGCAATTTTAACTTCAAAATAAATAAATCCTTGGATGTTATTTCATTTGTAAGCACAGTACAAGCTAAGTTAATCCCTCCTGGTCAGAAAAAAGAATTAATGGAAAAATATGAAATTAAATTTTCTAGTGGTAATAGCTCAAACTCACCAGCTAAGAATTGGAGAGCATTTTAATGGACCTGTAAAATAAGCTCTAATTGGGACATAGGTGCAGAGGGTCTGCACATTAATTCTGCAGGGTTTGCACCTCAAAATGAGCCAATTAATATGAGATGGTTCCTTCAATGTCTGATTCTTTCAGGCCATGGCAATTTCACTTAAAAGCCTAGGAACCATAATTTGTAAAATATTGATATATATTCCAAATGCATGACTTTAGTTACCACGCTTGTGCTTTTATTCAGACAATTCAAGAATAAAAGTTCTCCAACTTTCAGTCCTAATTCTAAACAGCTTGAAATCTAACAAAGCTACAGGGTTTGAGCTCAAGGTCTGACCAATTCTGCTCTGAGTTAGTGCCCCTGATGTTTGGCCACCTCACCCTCGAAAAGGGGCTTCCCTGATAGCTCAGTTAGTACAGAACACGCCAGCAGTGGGGGAGACCTGGGTTCAGTCCCTGGGTTGGGGAGATTCCCTGGAGAAGGGAAAGGCTACTCACTACAGTATTCTTGCCTAGAAAATACCTTGGACTGCATAGTCCATGGGGTCGCAGAGAGTTGGACACCACTGAGCAACTTTCACTTTTGCTCTCAAAAAAGTTGAGTCATTTTATGACAAAATTTTAAGATGCACTTAATGCCTATTTTCTAAAAACAAATATCTTAGTGTTTGTTTGGGGACTGCTTGGGGTGGGGGAAGGGAAGCATCAATTTTGAAGGGCATTAATCAAAATAAAAGTACCGATTTTATTCAGATTAATTAAGTCAAACAGAGCCCACCAGGAAAGGTTTTTCAGTGTTTATTTTTTGTTTGCTTTTTATACTTAGGAAAAATCAAGAATCTTCTAACAAAAGCTATTGCTGCTGCTGCTGCTAAGTCACTTCAGTCGTGTCCGACTCTGTGCAACCCCATAGACGGCAGCCCACCAGGCTCCCCCGTCCCTGGGATTCTCCAGGCAAGAACACTGGAATGGTTGCCATTTCCTTCTCCAATGCATGAAAGTGAAAAGTGAAGTCGCTCAGTCGTGTCCGACTCTTAGCGACCCCATGGACTGCAGCCCACCAGGCTCCTCCAAACATGGGATTTTCCAGGCAAGAGTACTGGAGTGGGGTGCCACTGCCTTCTTCTGTTGGGTTTTACCTATTAAGGGGCTACCCCGGTCGCACAGCAGTAAAAAGTTCGCCTGCAAAGCAGGATACACAGGAGATGCGTGTTCGATCTCTGGGTCTGGAAGAACCCCAGGAGGAGGAAATGGCAACCCGCTCCAGTATCCCTGCCTGGAAAATTCCATGGATAGAGGAGCCTGGCGGGCTGTAGCCCCCGGGGTCTCAAAGGGCAGGACATGTTAACCTTGAGCCTCATTCCCTCTGTGCCTGAGGGGCCACGAAAACCTGGCTTCTATTTTTTAGACAAAATAAATACTTGGGCAGAACATCATGAGGAGGAATAAAATGCCCCAGGAGTGAAAGTTAAACCTGTCACAAAGCTGTAAAAGTATCTTGAGAAAATTAGAGGGATTTTTTTAACTGCAAATAAGAAAATGTTAATTTCTGAGGTAAACAGTATAACTCAATGGCATGGCTAGAAATGGGACATCAGGAACAAGGAGACAATAAATTGCTGAATAAAGAAAATATGAGAGACAGACAGAGGTAGAAAGGAGAACTATTCAGAAAAGAACACCTACACTTTTGACCAATGACAAAGAGGTGAGCTGTCCACCCCTTCTGTGAGGCCTGGGGCAGCAGGGCCCTTGATAACTCATTCTCTGCTGCGTAGCCATGAGCTAAGCGCCTCATCCTGGAATAGGGCCTAGGTTCTCTCTGTATCCTCAGGTGCTAGAACTCTGCCCAGCTCATAATGGCATTCAAACGTGTTTGTTTTATGAAGCAGGAGTCTCTCACAAAATTATATAATATAAAGAACAGCATTTCTGGATCAATTTCCTGCTGCTGGCAATAAAGTCACCATGAATGCCCAAGTTGAGTTTCCTCTATGTGTTAAGGGAAACACTGACTGAAACCGCTCAGCCTGGCCAAGCACCAGAGTGACCATTTGCAACAGGAGTTCCTGGTAAGGAACATGGAACTAACAAGCCCCCACCAACTGGAAGAGTTCAGCAAAGGTAAAAAGACACAGGAGATGCCAGTCCACACGTCCTCCCAGAATCCTCCCCTTTGGAACCCATCTTGCCTGAGTGATGCACACAGCACCAGGAAGGACCCTGAGTCAGAATGATTGACCAGAGACAACTTGGAAACTAACCCCATCACTAAAAACCCCAAGACTGGGAGCCACGTGGCAGAGCCATCCTCCTGGGTTCCTTGACCCTGCTGCTCTCCACCCAGGCGCCCCTTGCCAATAAAGTCTCTTGCTTTGCCAGTATGGGTGTCTTGAATAATTCACTTCTGAGTGTTAAACCCCCTCAGGTTCTGGAGGGGGTCCGCCTTCTTGCAACATATGGACACATTGTCTCTCCTTCAGAACAGTCTGTATCTGTGTTAGACCAGGTCCTCTAAAAAGCAGACACCAAGACTGGATTAGAAAGACAAGATATTTGAGAAATGTCTATGAGAAAAAAGGGGGAAGGAGCCAGGGGAGGCTGGAAGTCACTAGATACCCATGAACATCTGGCCCCAGGGAAAGGAGACAAGGAAGGAAGGAACGGGAGGGGGGGGGTGCACGTGGGGTTAGACTGCAGTGCAGTTCTAGAAAAAGTTTGACTAGACCATCAGGGACTCCTCGGGCCAGGCGCCAGGAACGAGCCTGCTTTCCTACCTCTGCTCTGCTCACTCACAGGCTGGGGGCAGATGTGGGAACCGTGGTCTCCACACTAATGCAGTGATGGAACCTCGAAGCAATGAGGCCCAGTGGTGATTCCACTTCCTGCAACGGGAGATCAAGTCTGCCACTGCTCCCAATTCCATATTCCTCCCACTTCTCCCCTGGGCCTCTAACAGTCCCCACCACAACGGTACTACTGTGTTTCATTAAATCTAACAAGCCACTAAAACTAAGACACTCCATATTTTCCTATACTATTAAAAGAAATGCTGCTAGTAACATCACTCACTATCAACTCTAAGAATTTTATATTTACTGAAAATGATCTTTGGGAGTCAAATATATTTTTATCATACATCTTTTTTTTTTAAGATTTTTTTGATGTGGCCCATTTTAAAAGGCTCTATTCAGCTTGTTATAATATTGCTTCTGTTTTATGTTTTTGTTTTGTTGGCCGTGAGGCATATGGGATCTTAGTTCCCTAACCAGGGGTCGAACCTGCACATTCTACATGGAAGTTTTAAGCACTGAACTACAGGGAAGACCCTCATGTTCCCTTCTTGGGCGTACATTTTTAAAACAACAATAGGCAAAATATATCATCACAGATATTTCTAAAGCTTCTTCAGAGTCCAACTCTTCTCAATCAGTTTCAGCTTAGTCACCAATATCTGGTATTCCCCACGTATTTGTTTTCCTTCTGTGCCATCAAGAGTCCCACAGGTGAATCATTTCTTTAAGGAATGCTCCATTGTGGTACCCGGATTTTCTTTCAAAATGATGGCACCCGATCTTTAGGCAATAATACTGGCACTTCCCTGACCCACCCAGAAGGCCTCAATGGTGTTCCAACCACCTGCAGAATTTATATTTCTTCCTTCAGTGGTCCTTAAGTGGTCTGTTGACTAAAATAGTGAGAGGTTACTATTGTCCAAACAGGCCAGGTAACAACCAAATTCATGTTTCTTCCTGACCGCTGCCTGGGGAGGGGCAGCAGCTGTAAGAATACACATACATCTGACCCATATTCAAAGGTGGAGGTGGGGGTATTAAATCTCATGAGGAGCTAAAGGCAAGGAATACTGTCACTGGACTACCAGAAGATAGGATAAAGATTCTCTTGGTATCTCTATCACCAACTTACTCTGTGATATAAGTCAAATCATTCCATGGAATTCTCCAGGCAAGAATACTGGAGTGGGTTGCCATTCCCTTCTCCAGGGGAATCTTTCTGACCCAGGGATCAAACCTGAGTCTGCGGCATTGCAGGCAGATTCTTAACCATCTGAGCCACCAGGAAGCCCAAGTCAAATCATTCCACCTCTTCCAGTTCCTGTTCCTTTCCTTTTTTGGAATGATGAGATTACACCCAAGTTTCCCTAAGCTCTCCCTCATCTCTGTTTTAGGAGCCAAAACCATACTGCTGAAGTGTTACACGACAGGACCTGAATGGAAGGCTTTCCCTCGGGAAACTTTCCCTCAGGAAACTGCGGCCGCAGCTGAACTGATTCCCACTACTGTGGATGAGACTGCTGCCTGAGCAGGCTGGTTACATTCTGGTCCTGCTGGGGGAGAATGTGTGTAGCGACTGTGTGTGTGTCTGTGTGTCTGTGGGAGGCGGGGGCAAGTGGAAGGGTCCAGGCCTGCTTTTTACTCCTCCACATCAGTACTAACTGGTTCATCCCAAGAGCTGGCCGATTCCTCAGAAGCAGAGGAGAAGCCCAGGCAGCTGAAATTCAGGAACCGCAAGTTTTGAGGGAAGTAGCATCTGACGATGACAGGGCTGCAAGGCCACAGAGGACCCTGAGTCACCGGCAGGGAGAACACTGAGTCAGGAGGCCAGGCCTCACACGAGGGGCCAGGGAGCAGCCCAGGCCACCCACCGGGGATGTCCACACGCAAGTCGCAGGGCTGATTTCAGAATGGTTCAAGCGCGTTACATTTACTGTGCCCTTTGTTTCTGTTTTGATTATGACATCAGCTCCACCTCAGATCATCAGCATTAGATCCAGAAGTTGGGGACCCCGGCTCTACAGGATAATAGGTCAGAAAAAAATCCAACTCTCAAAAGGTGCATTCCTGAAGAACAAGGTTCACCATGACATCTGCGTGTGGCTGAATTACAGCGGATTTCCCAGAAAAACAGATTTGTCAAGTTGGAAAGGTCAGTTATGAGAAAAATTCTTCATAAATATAGATCACTGACAGTTTTTATACTGAACTGAGAAAAGTTTTCATAAATAAGTTGAAGGTGGATTCTTTCCCACCTGAATTGTGCCTGCCAAGGGAATTCTGCATAAAAAAGTGTCATTCATCTGTAATAGAAGTAATTAAATTAGGTTTGATATATTGTATAAAATATAAATAGATGACATGAAAGGCAGTTTTTCTAATGGCATGTAATGTCTTTACAGGAATTCGGAAGCAATTACTAAAGACACAAACTAAAGAACACTGTAATTCCTAACAGCAGAGGGACTTTCTTGGTGGTCCAGTGGTTAAGAACCCACCTTGCACTACAGGAGACTTGAGTTAGATCCCTGCTCACGGAACTAGATCCCACATGCCAAGGGGCAACCAAGCCCCTGCACCACAACTACGAGGCCCACGTGCCTCAACAGGAGATTCCACAAGACGCAACAGAGATCTCACGTGCTGCAACTAAGATCTGATGCAAATAAATAAATACGTAAAATTTCTAACAGCAGAAATCCATTCCATTAAAGCAAACTAGCTATAGTCCAAAATACTTTGGAAATGACAAGTTAAAACCTGGGGTCGTAAAGACTACTGTAACCTCCTCAGAGGCACAAAGTCACCAAAAAGCAATTCACAGTGCCTCCAACTTTCAGACTGTCGTGTTGGAGAAGACTCTGGAGAGTCCCATGGACAGCAAGGACATCAAACCAGTTAATCATAAAGGAAATCAGCCCTGAATATTCATTGGAAGGGCTGATGCTGAAACTCCAATACTTTGGCCACCTGATGTGAACAGCTGACTCACTGGAAAAGACCCAGATGTGGGGAAAGATCAAAGACAAGAGGAGAAGGGGGTGACAGAGGAGGAGATAGTTGGATGGCACCACTGACTCAGTGGACATAAGTTTGAGCAAGCTGCAGGAGACAGTGAAGGGCAGGGAAGCCTGGCTTGCTGCAGTTCATAGGGTCACAGAGTAGGACACAAATGAGAGACTCAACAACAACAGAGACTTTCAGACAGATCCAGCTCCAAGACTAAGAAGGCCAGCGGAGATTTCTCGAGCACCCTAGGCCAGTGGTGCAGATGTAGAAATGCTGCACAACAACCTGGAGGGGTTATTAAAACACAGCCTGACCTGCCCCACCCCCGAGTTCCTGAGTCAGTAGGTCTGGAGAGTTTGTGTTTCCAGCAAGTTCCCAGTTCCACTACTGGTCCAGGGACCCAGCTTGGAGAAGCACCACCCAAGGTGGTACTAAAGACAGAATGTCACGGAAATTTCTCCGCAGTGGTAAAAGATATTTAGTTCATGTTAACATACATGGGCTTCACTAATGGTTCAATCAGTAACGAGTCTGTGTGCAACGCGGAAGACCCAGGTTTGATTCCTGGGTCAGGATGATCTCCTGGAGAAGGAAATGGCAACCCACTCTAGTATTCTTGCCTGGAAAATTCCATGGACAGAGGAGCCTGACGGGCTGCGGCCTGTGGGGTCACAGAGAGTCAGACATGACTGAGTGACTAACACACACACAACCAACATATATTGTTTTAATAAAGCCATGAAGCATTTTTGAAACTTTAAAATTGTCATAGAAAGTTTGAAACAAAGATCAGTGTCAAAACCCCCAAAAGATACAGAAATCACATAAGCAAATGCTTCCAGAAGATCCTTGAGACAATATAAGAATGATGAGAAAGGAGTGAAGCATATCAGAGTGAGTTGAGGAAACACCCATCATGCTTTGCCTGGAAGCATCCAAACTGCTGGGTTAGACAAAAAGTCCACTGGGTCTGTAAGAGCGTATAGAAAAACCCAAACTAACTTTTTGGCCAACCCAATATTAACTAAAGCCTTCAGGACTCAACCTAGTGCTTTCTTTACCAGGACATAAGCTCAGGGTCCATCACCCAGCAAGTGTTTCCTGGCCCAGTGTGTTCACAAAAGTAAAATCTGTGGTGGGGAAAAACATGCAGAAGAAAAAACAAAGGAAGAGGTCTCAAAAGCCTGAAGATTCTGTGTACACACAGACAGCTCAAGGGGGAGACGGATGCAAGTGAGGGACAAGACGCCCGCCTACGTCTGGACACCACGGAGCAAGCTCTCGCTTCTCTCTCCAGACACGCCCACCTCCCCCAAGCTTCCCTGCACCTCTGGGCCTCATGCAACTGCCCTGATGTACCAAAACTCCCAGATACTCAGCATCACTGAAAAATCCCCGATTTACAGCAACGGACAAAAATTACAAAGGCAGGATGACAGGACTCACGCAGAGGAGTAAATACAACATGAAGGGCTTTCAAAAGAACATCATCAACACAACAGCACTATTTTAAACGTCCCTAAATTCCTGGCCAGCTGCCCACTGCAGATAAGTACAGTGTGTCCTGCCCCGCCAGGGAGAGCATGTCCGGAATTCTGGCAGGGGAACACCACACAGGACTTCTCTCAGGGGACATGCACGGAAGTGACACAGGCATCCCGTGGACTTGGCTCTCCACCTCAACAGTTGGCAACATGATCAGGAAAAAACTACTCACTTGGAAACATTGTCCTGAAAAAGGGCAATATTGGCCTTTTCAAGGACATGGCACATCCGTTCATAGAAATCTGACTTTCACGCATGGAGGGAACCACTGACTTCCTAGACTGGCATTCTCTCCACTTTCTAACACTTCTTTTAACAGCTACAGAGCTGGACACCATTGGTGAGGGAAGAATATGCAAACACAGCTTCCCTCTTCCCCACATTCAATCCATTTTCCCTTAAGGAAGAAACTGAGGATTTCCCTGGTGGTCCGATGGCTAATACTCTGCACTCCCAATGCAGGGCACCCGGGTTCAATCCTTGGTCAGGGAACTAGATCCCACATGCTGCAACTAAAGATCCCGTGTGCCACAACTGAGACCCACTGCAGCCAAATAAGTACATGTTTAAAAAAAAGAAAAGAAACTGGGGCTTCATTTCCATCTTTCCTTCCCAGGCTAACTGCAATATATCAACTCAGACCAGAAACAATGTCTCTAAAGTGCCTTCCCCGAATTCCCCAATAATTTTCCACAATGCACACATTAGGCAATCTCCCCAGTGCAGCACTAACCACTCAAGGCTCAGAACTACGCCTTTGTCTTGATAGCCCTTGACACAGAGTGATTGCCAAACTACATACGTGTATCCAGCCCACTGAGGCATACATGAGGCGTGTGATCACACACACCTGGTGCCTCAAAACAGAGAAGCATGTGTTCCCGATTGCTGAGCGTCCCCGAAACATATTTTAACATTTATTTAGGAGATGGAAAGCTTTTTAAAAATATGTGGCACCAGTCTTTGCCTTCTAAATTAATGACTTAATTGTAAATATATAAGTATTATGCTGTACCATCATTTAATTTAGGTCTTCAGGAAATACTCATCACTGTTTTAAAAACTAAAGTACAATTGGTTTACGCTGTTAATTTCTGCTGAACAGAAAAGTAATTCAGTTATACATACATATTCTTTTTTATATTCTTTTCCATTATGGTTTATCTCAGGATATTGAATATAGTTCCTGTGCTACAGAGTAGGATCTTGCTGTTTATGCAGTGTGTATGTAAGAGTTTGCGTCTGCTAATCCCAAACTCCCAGCCTATCCTTTCCCCCACTCCCCTCAGCAACCACAAGCCTGATGTCCATGAGTCTGCTTCTGTTTCACACACAGGTTCACTTGTGTCCTGTTTTAGATTTCACACGTAAGTGATATCATACAGTATTTGTCTCCTTCTGACTTACTTCACTTAGCATGATACCCTCTATTTCCATCCATGTTGCCACAAATGGCATTATTTTGTTCTTCTTTACGGATGAGTAATATTCCAGTGTATGGGGGGTGGGGGTGAGTGTACACACCACATCTTCTTTGTCCATTCATCCATCAATGGACATTTAGGTTGCTTCCATGTCCTGCCCACTGCAAACAGTGCTGTGTGAATATACGGGTTCATATATCTTTCTGAATCATAGTTTTGTCCAGATATATGCTCAGGAGTAGGATCTCCGGATCATATGGTAACTCTATTTTTATTTTTTTGAGGAACCATCATATTGCTCTCCATACTGGCTGCACCATTTTACATTCTCACCAACCATGCAGGATGGTTCCTTTTTCTCCACACCCTCTCCAACATGCATTTGTAGATATTGTGATGATGGCCATTCTGCTGAGAATGAGATGTTGCCTCACTGCAGTTTTGATTTGCCTTTCTCTAATAATTAGTGATGTTGAGCATCTTTTCATGTATCTACTGACTAATCACTTTTAAAGATTAAGGGAGATGAAGATTTTGCTAAACTCTTGGAACCAATTTCAGAGTATGTCTACCTCTATTTTACAGCTGTCATTTTCCATGCTCTTTTTTTTTTTAATATGTGACTTTTATTATGCTGCTCTTTTGTAACAACTTTAAGAAAAACAAGAGTTTTCCAAAGTTCTCAGAAACTACTAGCATCCATTTTAGCTCCTGAAAGAACTTCCTTGTCACTGTGCTTGTGAGTATGAGTTTGTTAAACTATACAAAGAAGCCCACTCCCAAGTCTCTACCCCACAAACTCCGGTTCAAATACAACTTCTTTACTTCTTTCATAAAGCCCTTCCCAGAAAGCACACGCTCCACTACTCACCTCTCCAGGCAACCACACCCTGTACTTCTGTTTAGCACTTAGTATAATAAATTTTAATTCACTTTTTACCAGTTACTCAAGACCACATTGGATACTTGTTGAGTACTCTTTTCGTACTCGAAAGTTTCAGGCTGGAGTCTGGTAAAGCATCAAAGATTTTTTGTTGACTAAGTGATCAAAGGTTATGTAACAAAAGTAGCCATAATGATGCCATGCAATTTTCATGGTTAAAAAAACAAGTAATCACGGACTATAAAAATTAGACAGAAATACCAAATAATATCAGCATGGGTTAAATGCCATTTTATTTAACATTCATCATTATTCATTTTATTACTATAACTCACTGATAACTCAGGTAGTAGTGCTATTAACAAATGGAACAATACCAGGAATTCAAGTCAAGAGGGAAAGAGAGGAAGAAAAATCTATATATTAAATGGGACTTAGAAATTTATCAATCAAATGCGGTGTCTTTGGATCCAGATTCCAACAAATCCTACTGTTATGGGAAGGAGGTAATAGGAGAGACAAAATGCAAATACTCAGGGGAGTATTTACATTTTCCCCTGATACTCGGGGAAAAAATGAATATGGCCTAATTCTTTGTAATCTCAAAGAACTACTGTTTATTTTTAGGTGTGACAAGGATTCAGTTCAGTTCAGTCGCTCACTTGTGTCCGAATCTTTGCGACTCCACAAACCGCAGGACACCAGGCCTCCCTGTCCATCACCAACTCCTGGAGTTCACCCAAACCCATGTCCGTTGAGTTGGTGATGCCATCCAACCATCTCATCCTCTGTCATCCATTTGTCCTCCTGCCCTCAATCTTTCCCAGCATCAGGGTCTTTTCAAATGAGTCAACTCTTTGCATCAGGTGGCCAAAGTACTGGAGTTTCAGCTTCAACATCAGTCCCTCCAATGAACACCCATGACTGATCTCCTTTAGGATCTCCTTTAGGACTGGTTGGATCTCCTTGCAGTTCAAGGGACTCTCAAAAGTCTTCTCCAACACCACAGTTCAAAAGCATCAATTCTTAGGCGCTCAGCTTTCTTCACAGTCCAACAAACCATAGCCTTGACTAGATGGACCTTTGTTGGCAAAGGAATGTCTCTGCTTTTGAATATGCTGTCTAGGTTGGTCATGACTTTTCTTCCAAGGAGTAAGCGTCTTTTAATTTCATGGCGCAATCACCATCTGCAGTGATTTTGGAACCCAAAGAAATAAAGTCAGCCACTGTTTCCACTGTTTCCCCATCTATTGGCCAGGAAGTGATGGGACATGGATGCCATGATCTTCGTTTTCTGAATGTTGAGCTTTAAGCCAACTTTCTCACTCTCCTCTTTCATTTTCATCAAGAGGCTCTTTAGTTCCTCTTTACTTTCTGCCATAAGGGTGGTGTCATCTGTATATCTGAGGTTATTGATATTTCTCCCGCCAATCTTGATTCCAGCTTGAGCTTCCTCCAGCCCAGCGTTCCTCATGATGTACTCTGCATAGAAGTTAAATAAGCAGGATGATAATATACAGCCTTGACGTCCTCCTTTTCCTATTTAGAACCAGTCCATTGTTCCATGTCCAGTTCTGTTGCTTCCTGACCTGCATACAGGTTTCTCAAGAGGCAGGTCAGGTGGTCTGGTATTCCATC
This sequence comes from Oryx dammah, assembly GCF_014754425.2. Taxonomy (NCBI): domain Eukaryota; kingdom Metazoa; phylum Chordata; class Mammalia; order Artiodactyla; family Bovidae; genus Oryx; species Oryx dammah. The sequence continues at coordinate 10,345,371 of NW_024070196.1, forward strand.
TCTTGAAGAATTTTCCACAGTTTATTGTGATCCACACAGTCAAAGGCTTTGGCATAGTCAATAAAGCAGAAATAGATGTTTTTCTGGAACTCTCTTGCTTTTTCCATGATCCAGCAGATGTTGGCAATTTGATCTCTGGTTCCTCTGCCTTTTCTAAAACCAGCTTGAACATCTGGAAGTTCACGGTTCACGTATTGCTGAAGCCTGGCTTGGAGAATTTTAACCATCACTTTACTAGCGTGTGAGATGAGTGCAATTGTTCAATAGTTAGAATATTCTTTGGCATTGCGTTTCTTTGGTACTGGAATGAAAACTGACCTTTTCCAGTCCTGTGGCCACTGCTGAGTTTTCCAGATTTGCTGGCATATTGAGTGCAGCACTTTCACAGCATCATCTTTCAGGATTTGAAATAGCTCAACTGGAATGGCATCACCTCCACTAGCTTTGTTCGTAGTGATGCTCCCTAAGGCCCACTTGACTTCACTTTCCAGGATGTCTGGCTCTAGGTGAGTGATACACCATCGTGATTATCTGGGTCGTGAAGCTCTTTTTTGTACAGTTCTCCTGTGTATTCTTGCCACCTCTTCTTAATATCTTCTGCTTCTGTCAGATCCATACCATTTCTGTCCTTTATTGAGCCCATCTTTGACAAGGATATTGTAGTTCAAAAGAGCATTCTCTTTGAGAGTTAAGATAAAACAGTATAATACTGGACTCTCTGTCTAAATAATGGGGTGGGGTGGTGAGGAGTTCAGGAGAAACAGGACTGCCTGTGCAGCAGTGCCCAATGAAGGCGAACACTGAGGATGCGTAGTTTAATTCTATTTCTCCATCTGCACACGCTCACAATTTTCCAAACTAAACAGTTTAGATACTAACTTTAAGGAAGCACTAGGTGTCCGCTGCACTCCTTGGTCGGTGGCGGCCGCCCTCCACTGCTTTCTGGCTCTGGTTTGTCTCCTACCGTCTGGGAGCTGCCATCCCCACACATGGGCTGTGACATGCTGTCCCATTCCTTTCTGAGGTTCGCGGCCTTAGACAGACACCATCCTGTTCTTACTTCTACCCTGCACTGGAAACCCAGCCCTGTCACCTTCATTCTGCCTGAGACAGAGGCCCAATCAACCCTTGGCACCGCTGAATATTCAATCAACAGGTCAGCTTCCCAAGAGCTCTGAGATTCACACTTTCTTTATCAGACAGCCTGGAGCTAAGACCACATTCCAGCCAATTCATCTCAAGGCACAGAAACCAGAGATACAGCTGTCCCTCAGAATCCAGTGGGGACTGTTCAAGGATTGCCACAGACACCAAAATCCAAGGATGCTGAAGTCCCTTACATAAAAATGGCATAATACTTGCATATAACCTATACAAATCCTCCTATATACTTTAAATCATCTCTAGATGACTTGCAATACATAATAAAAGCAGACAGACCTTAGAGGTTCAATTTTAGAAAACTGGAATTGCAGGCTCAATTCCAGATAACTGTAATAAAGCAAATGTTGCAAGAAAGAAAGTCACACATATTTTGTGATTTCCCAGTATACACAGCTATGTTTTTAATACGAAGTGAAAGTGTTAGTTGCTCAGTCATGTACGACTCTTTGTGACCTCATGGACTGTAGCCCACCAGGCTCCTCCATCCATGGGATTCTCCAGGCAAGAATACTTGGGCAGGTTGCCATTTCCTTCTCCAGGAATCTTCCCAACCCAGGGATCAAACCTGGGTCATCCACATTGTAGGCAGATTCTTTACCATCTGAGCCACCAGTTCACTGAGTGTGCAATAGCATTATATCTTTAAAAAGCAATATACATACCTTAATTTAGAAATATTTTACTGCTATAAAATGCTAACCATCATCTGAGCCGTCAGTGAGTCGTGATCTCTTTGCCGCAGTGCCATCAAAGATCACTGATCACAGACGGCCACAACAAACGTATTAACAATGAAAAAGTTTCAGCTTTAACAAGAACTATCAAAATGTGACCGAGTCAAAAAGGGAGCAAATGTCATTGGGAGGATGGCACCTAAAGACTTGCTTAACTTAAGGTCGCCACAAACCTGCAATAAAAACACAATATCTGAAAAGCACAATAAGGCCTAATGAAAATACTATGTAAATAGTTGTGACTACAATGTATATGATAGACAAAGAGTTTCAGCATGTAGAAAATGCAAGTTTTACTTTTTGGAACTTGCCAGAATTTTTTTTCAAATATTTTTGATCTGCCAAGGCAAACTCCACGAATACAGAGCACCAGCTACAGAATATCACCCTTTGTTTCTGTAGAGTTAAACTCCAGCACCATTCTGCCTAAACTTCTCCTCCCCCGGGTACCAAGATGCTGTCATAGTTCTCCACTGCAAAGATTTCCTTCCCACACCACTCTAGAGGTAATGGTGCCCCGACCCGCTCCCTGGCTCCTTGCCCTTCTCAATTTTGTTTTCCTTTTCTTTTCTTTTTTTTCTTTGGCTTCATCAGGTGGCTTGTGGGCTCTTAGTTCCCAGACCAGGAATTGAACCCAGGCTCTCAGCAGTGAGAGCAGAGTCTTAAACACTGGACTGCCAGGTAATTCCCTCAATTTTATTTTGTAGCACTTACTGCTACTTGACAGTAAGTTTGTCTATCACCTCTCCTGTCCAAACTGTAACCTACCTGAGGGCAGGGACTTTGCTTGGTTTGCCTCTGTGTGCTCAGATTCTCAACAGTAACTGAAGCACAAAAGCAGATCAAACACATATGCAGAATGCTCAGGAAAAATAGGACTAAAGGTCAAAGAGGGCTGCGAACAAAACACTGATACTAGTAACATTAACTAAGAACATGTGCTTTCCCCACCCACACGCCCACACCCACTTCATGCCCTAACAGGCTGATTTCATGGCACTACTTTTATCCACTCTGACATTTAGACTGTTCTAAAGAGCTGAAGAATCAGTGACTACAGGGGCATATTAATAATAGCTGAATATGTCAGTTTGTGCCAGAAAAGAACCCAGTGCAAGCTCAGTACCTTCACGTGCCCGCTTCAGTATTTACAACAGACACAAATCATCTCAGAATTTAGGGTGCAGTGTGAATTATGTTACACCCTTTAGAGGCCATGGGTATTGGTTAAGTAAAAAAATCAGTGCTTTCTACTGTATATAAAATAGACTAATAAGGACCCCCTGTATAGCAAGCACTGAATACTCAATACTCTGTAATGGCCTATATGGGAGAAGAATCTTAAAAAGAGTAGATATATTTGTGTATGTATAACTGATTGATGTACACTTGAAATTAATACCATATTGTAAATTAACTATACAACAATAAAAAATTTTTAATAAAAATAGGTTTTAAAAATAAACAACATTTGGTTGTGCAACTTGGGGTAAAAACAATCAGCGCTTTGCTCCTCCTCCTCCTACTACAATTCTACCAGCTAGAAATCCCGACCAGCAGCTGGCCTTGTGACAGCAACATCTAGGAAGCGGGCAGGCGGTTCAGAGTGTCTGGTTCTAGCCTGACCTGACTCCGGCCCTCCGCTGCCACGTGATCCTGGGCAAGGCGCCGCACCTGTTTCCTCATCTGTGACTCGGGGGCAATCACAGGGTCTATATCACAAGGCTGATGTGAGAATTAAAGGACTGAGTAACAGGCACACAGCCTAGATCAGTACCAGGCACAGGGTGAGGGCCAATCCTCTCAGCTGTCACGTTCAGGAGTATTACCACCACAGCTGAACTCTCTCAAACACTTAGGTGTGCACGCTCAGTCACATCTGACTCTTTGCAACCCCCAGGACTGGAGCCCACCAGGCTCCTCTGTCCACGGGATTCTCCAGGCAAGAATACTGCAGTGGGTTGCCATTCATCCTCCAGCTTATACACTTACACTTTAACATAATTCTAGGAAGTACTCATTCTCCAGGACACAGAAAAAAACAGACTGTCTTTTTTTTTAAGGCCTGAAAAAACTGGTGACAGTACAGTGTATCATAATCCAATGGGGATTCTGCTGTAAATCTCTGCTGAGTGAATGAATGTCAGGAGACAAATACAAGTTTTTAAGAAATGTTGGTAAATACTATTCAACGCCCTCAGAATTCACGTGAAATGAGATCATGCACACAGTGCACTCAGCAGAGCACTGGGCATACGGAGAGCACTCCACGGAGGGGGGCTATTACTACGCCTGTTGGGATAGTGTATTCCAAGGCAAAGTCGGATTTTAAAGTCTTGCAAGCTCAAGTTCTCTTCCTCTGCACACAGCCTAGAAACCCACAGAATGAGGCAAGTTCCAACACTGCCCTGCTATCCCTCTGCCTCTCCATAAGTTGTTGTCCTTTTTGGTTTTTTTTTTTACTGCACTGGCTCTTTGTTGCTGCACATGAGCTTTCTCTAGTTGGGGTGAGTAGGGGCCACTCTCTAGTTGCAGTGTGTGGGTTTCTCATTGCAGTGGTTTCTCCTGTTGCAGCACACAGGGTCTAGGCTACACAAGCTCAGTAGTTGTGGGGTGGGCTCAGCAGCTGCAGCTCAAAGGCTTAGATGCCCCGAGACACACGGGATCTTAGTTCCCAGACCAGGGACCAAAGCCATGTGTCCTGCATTAGCAGATGGATTCTTAACCACCAAACCGCCAGGGAAGTCCTTCCGTAAGTTTCCTGCTTTTGCCTTTGTGATATGTTAAGATGATTCTTCATGAGACTTGATTTCAATGCAACTGCTCCAGGGCTAACAAAAATGTAGGAAGTGTTGATACAGTTCAAAACACCTTTTTACAGATGAAGACACAGGGCCTTGGTTGAGAGGTTCAGAAACTTGTCCAAGATCTCACCATAAGCGGCACCACTGGGGAACTAGAAATCCAGGCTCCCCAAAGCTCACCCAGGCTTCTTTCCATTACCAGGTTCTACTCATCCACAGATAAATGCACCAAAATCTCCTCCAGAACCAGCTTCTACACTCAGATTTCCCCCCATTTAAAGACGGATGTGTTCATGAACACCCCACCACTCACCATGATCTCCCTCTGCTCTTCCAGATTCTTCAAAAAATTAGAAAATTCACGCAAGGAAGCATCTGTAAGGAGAAAGGCATTATTATTTTGTGGCCAAAGCAAGGAAAGCCAACGAAAACCTCGTCTTTACGTACCTATGCAGCGTTCATCGTCAGTCTCTGCATCTCCGATAAACTCAAATTTGAAGTCTCTGAGGGAGTGCGCGAACTTCCGCTGGGCTGCCGAGAGACCTGGAAAGACAGATGGAGTGACCACGGGCGTCCTTGCTTCCAGTCAAGGTTTAGCATGAACTGACTCCTCTCCAGATGGCAGAGCTGTGGAGCTCTCCTCCACATGAGCTGTGATGAGACACAACCCAGCTCCTCAGCCAAGGGGCCCGGCATCCCACCTGGCACTCCCTGGGAGGTTGCCATGTTCTAGGATGGAGCAGTTGCTGGAGAAATAGCTGTATTGCTCCCAAAGGCACTCTCCCGATCTCTGCTCGCTCAGGTCAGAAGGCAGGCCAATCCAGGTTCCAGCTATCATGAGGGGTACACTACACGTGGCAGCGTCTCCCAAGGCTTGGGATATCCACATAGGTGCCGAGATTGCCAGTATAAACATCCCAAAGCCCAGTCAGCCTACCAGACGCCCTAAACTGATGCTCCAGTTCTGGCTGGAGAAACCCAGAGGATTCAAAGAGCTTTCAAAGCAAACAGCAGCAGCAAGGTAAGCCAAAGGCCAAGCTTAAATGGCAGAAAGAATTCATTCTCCAAAAGACCTACAGGGCCTCATCTATTTTTTTCTTTTTAAACTGGTGATTCATAGAAAATAGTGGAAAATTCTACTTCTGTAACAGGCTAACAGTTATGTTACAGGCCACACACCATGCTACAGGATACGTATTTCTTTAACCTCACTCAATACTCAAAATAAAGGTTATCCCCATTTTACCATGGAGATGTTAGCACTAAGGTCACACAGCTACTACAACAGCAAAGGTCTGATTGCTTCCAAAGTTATTTGTATAAAACCCATGCCCCTGCCAGGGTACAATCCTGTTTCTAAAGCACTTTAACAGCTGCTGCTCCCTGACGCCTGCACCCTGAATGGCTCCTGGCTCACTACAATGAATACTGACAGATTGGGTTAAAGTAAACCTTCCTGTCAAGCAAACAGAAAAGCTGAAAAAGCAAAACACCAGTCCATAACTGTTGATCAGAGCACTTACACAAAAAATGAATACGGACAAGAAATCAAAGCACTGGGCATGAACACTGAGGGCTGTTTTTAATAAGACGGTGTAAGATGGTAGCAGCAAAAAGCTTCTCTTTTTTAGTCATCGTATTATAGCTAACAAGCAAGGAGTGAAAGAAAAAATTTCTTATTTTTACATTGGAAAAAAAACTTTTTAACCAACTCTTTACCTCCACTCATTAAGCACAATGGTTCCCCAATGCCCTCCTTGACAAGCTGCTGCTGGCTCATTTCTTAAACTTCCTAAGAACCCTCACCAGTTCTTCCAGCCGCCCTCATGATCTGGTTGTTCATTTTGTTTCTGGCAGTGCTGAGTCTTCACTGTGGCACGTAGGCTTTCTCTAGCAGTGGCTCACGGGCTTAGCTGCCCCGTGGCATGTGGCATCTTCTAAGACCAGGGATGGAACCCGTGTCCCCTGTGTTGGCAGGTGGATCCTTAACCACAGGACCACCAGAGAAGGCCTCTTAATTTTTTTTTAACAGATTCTATTTTAACGCAGTTTCAGGTTGACAGCAAATTGTGGAGAAGATAGAAAGGTTTTTCCTAGAACCCCTGCCCTGATATGCATAGCTTCCCTCATTGTCAACAACCTCCACTGTCACAGATTCGGAAACCTCATTCTTCCAAAGCTAAACCGGAAACCTTTCAGAAGATGACCCAGGATCCTAAGTTCTTACCCTTGGAGTACAGCACAAAAGCACAACCGTCACGTAAAACATGATGGGGTGCAAGCACGGTCTCCTTCTCCACCCCTCCTTTGTAGAAGGCTTCTCTTTTCAATGGGACTGTTCAGCTCCACTGGCAACAGGGAGAGTTTTATCCTGCCCCCTGAATCTGGGCTGGTCTTGTGGCCAACAGAATGTGATGAAAGTGGCGCTGCTAATTCGGAACCTCCAGCTTTAGAACTTCGCACATCCCTGCTCCACTCCATGGAAAGCCTCTGGCCTCCATGTGATCAAGCCCCAGCTAGCCTCCTGAATGGTAAAAGATGTGTGGCCCAGGCCCCCCACTTATTGCCCCATCGGTCAGACATCCCACCCATAGAAACAGAGTTTCCCGCCTTAAAGGAGGCAGCCCAGACGAGATCACACTGCCCAATGGGCAGAGTCCAGACTGAAATAAAGACTACTGCTTAGGCCACTAGACAGGGGGGTGATTTGTTACTAAGTAATAAATAGACTAATATAGAAAGGTTAATGAAATTTGACTGTATTAAAATTTTAAAGACATTAAAGAGTAAAGGAAAAGCGCACACCGCAAAGGTACAAAGAGCAGCTATGAATCACTGAGGTAAGGCAAGTCCCATAAAAAGGTGGGCAAAACAGTTGAATAGGCCCTCTGCAAAACGAAACGAAGGAAATCCAAATGGCCAAAAACCACATGAAAAGGTGCTCAAACTCATTAGTGATTATAAAAGTGAAAAGAAAACCTCAACATACCTCCGTACACTCATCAGACTGGCAAAAATCAGTAAGTCTGGCAACCTCAAGAGCTGATGTATGTGGAGCAACAAAATTTTTCACTTATTGCCAGCAAGGGTAAGAATGGGTATGTGGTGGCGGTGATTTAGTTGCTAAGTCATGTCCAGCTCTTTGTAACCCCGTGGACTGCAGCCCACCAGGCTCCTCTGTCCATGGGATTTCCCAGGCAAGGATACTGGAGTGGGTTGCCATTTCCTTCTCCAGGGGATCTTCCTGAACCAGGGACAGAATACACATCTCCTGCTTGGCAGGCAGATTCTTTATCACTGAGCCACCTGGGAGGCCCAAAAATTGATATAATCACCTTTCAAGTACTCTGGCATTATCTAACAAGTTTGATGAGAACCTACAACCTAAAGCTGTCCTTCCAGGTAAATCCCTAAGGTAAACTTTAGCACACATGCACTTACAGATGTGTACTTTCTACAACATACATTCACGCATCAACACAGACTAATCTCACAATGTGGAGAGAAAGACGAAGTCCCGAAAGAATCCACAGTATGGCTGTTTCACAAAAAGTTCAAAGCAAGCTCCACTAAACCTTATGTTCAGGTTGCATACACAGGTCACAAAATTACAGAACAATTAAGAACGGTAAGTGAATCATTCTCGCAAAAGTCACACCATGTTCACCACCTGGGACAAGGGCAGAGGATGTTACAGACCGCTGCAAGGGGATTCAAAGGTTATTTTAGTTCATAACCGAGTGGTGAGTCTGCGGACATTTGCTTTCTCATTCTTCTTTAAAGCATACACCTGGCTCCCATATGTCTGTATTTCCACCAATATTTCACAACTAAACAATAAAAATGTTTAAATCATGAAAATGTAAAAGCCAGGTAGTCCAGTGGTTAAGCTCCACACTTCAACACCAGGGGGGCACACGGGTTCAGTCCCTGGTCAGGGAACTAATATGCCACATGCCAAGGGGCATGATAAAAAAATAATAAAGGTATATATCTTCTAAAAAATATATAAACCCTGGCTATCGAGGCCACTCCAGAGTTAATCCAGGCAAACATATGATTATTTCCTAGGACTGGCCGTGCCGGCCTGTTCTTGGTTTACACAAGCCAAGCTCGCTCCATACCACCAGGCTTCAAAGTGCTGCCCCACCCTGGAAGGGCTCCTTCCCTGTCCTCACCCCTGTCTGGCTGGCTCCTTCATAGAAACCTGCCCCTCGCACCACCCTCCCCAAAATCATCGCCCCTGTGCCTTACACCCCACTCTGTCCCACAGTGCACGACCTTCCCAGCACTGCATACCTGAAACTGCCCCATTTAGTCAGCATTTTCTCGGGGTTCTCTCTCCTCCTGCCTCAGCTTACCTGGGCCCTGAGGCAGCAGCGGGCACCCTTGAGCTTCCCTCTATCTTTGAAACAGGGACCACACAGTTTTTGCTTTTTAGTTCATGCAGCTGTTTCCAAATAGGGAGTGTGTGGGCTTATTATCATTTTTAATAACTTTATCGTATTCCATTTTGCTAATGTTTGCCAGTTTTCAACAGGGGCATGTAATTGGTTCCATTTGTGTGTTTATCTATGTAAATCTCTATGTACTTATTTATATATACCATATATAAACAACATACAAGTGCTTATATTATACATATAGAACCATGTGTTAGTCACTCAGTCGTGTCAGAGGTTCTTTATGACCCCATGGACTCTAGCCTGCCAGGCTCCTCTGTCCAAAGAATTCTCCAGGCAAGAAGAGTTGAGCGGGTTGCCATTCCCTTCTCCAGGGGATCTTCCCCACCCAGGGACTGAACCCGGGTCTCCTGCACTGCAGGCAGGTTCTTGACCATCTGAGCCACCAGAGAAGCCCACAGAACCGTAAATGCTGGTATAAAATCTATTTTTCCCCTCTGGAGTCTCTTCCTTTGAGTATTTTATCCAAAACTGCCCTGTCAAAAAATACTTCAAGAATCATGCTTTCATAATGTCAGGGCAAGATACTTTCCAGAAAGCTATAATTTAAATGCATCCATTTCTCAACATTTATTTCATAATTCCTAATCTCATTAGTTGAAAATATTTATAACAGCAGAATTGAACTGAATCATATTTGCACAGCTAATATGATACATTTCTTCCTATGTAAATACCATACTTTTCTCTCTTCCCTCTCTGCTAGGTATTTTAGTTACATCTATTTTTATTTTAGAATATAATCATTTTTCCCCTCCACTGATTTCTTTCTAGTGTTATTCAGAGTTCATTACAAAAACTTCTTCTTGCTTAAAAATTTCACCACACCAAACTGCAGTCCCATTTAATCATCACAAATTTATCACCTTTTCTGTTAAATAGTACAGTCTTTAAAATATTTGTTTTTGGCTACATGAGGTCTCACCTGTGGCTCCCAGGCACTGCTGCCCTGAGGCATGTGGGGTCTTAGCTCCCCGACCATGTCCCCTGCATTGGAAGAGGATTCTTAACCACTGGACCACGAGGGAAGTCTCTTTAGTACATTTTAAATCCCTGGTGGCTCAGACAGTAAAGTATCCACCTGCAATGCGGAAGACCTGGGTTTGAACCTTTGCTTGCCAAGATCCCCTGGAGGAGGGCATGGCAACCCACTCCAGTATTCTTGCCTGGAGAATCCCCATGGACAGAGGAGCCTGGGGCGCTACGGTCCATGACGTTGCCAAGAGTGGACACAACTGAGTGACTAAGCACAGCACACTCTCCCATGTAGTTTATACTCCGAGAGATCTCTGCTGCCTTTTCAGACATAACGAAATCATAAGACACTTTACTACATTTACAGAGTCCATTACAAAAGTGCAAAGATGCTCTGTGCCAAAGATAAAGGTTTCTCGTAGCACATGAAACTCAACCAGTCTGTTACAATGGCTGGCAGTACTCCTCTGCTAGGGGAAGGTAATGAAGGGCCCACTAGATGCAACTACCTTTGTTGAGTGCCTACTCTGTGCTAATGGACTTACAAATAATATTTCACTTATTTCTTATAACCAGCCTATAGGGTGAGTGTTGATGTTACCTTATGTTACAAATGGGTTAAGTAGGTTCAGAGATAGATTAGTGACCTGATCAAGGTCACAGACCTCTTTAGACTGCTCATATTATGTCCTGGAGGCAAAGGATCAATTCCTTGGTCTCACAAGCTTCTACTGATGTCTTCTCCATCACATTGTTCTGACTTTTCGGGAGATTTGACATGATTCCCAGGGCCTTTGCACAGATCTCAACTAGTTCTCTTGAATGGCTCTAACTAAATGGATAATAAACTGTGGAAAATTCTGAAAGAGATGGGAATACCAGACCACCTGACCTGCCTCCTGAGAAATATGTATGCAGGTCAGGAAGCAACAGTTAGAACTGGACATGGAACAACAGACTGGTTCCAAATAGGAAAAGGAGTACGTCAAGGCTGTATACTGTCATCCTGCTTCTTTAACTTCTATGCAGAGTACATCATGAGAAACACTGGGCTGGAGGAAGCACCATCTGGAATCAAGATTGGCAGGAGAAATATCAATAACCTCAGATATGCAGATGACACCACCTTTATGGCAGAAAGTGAAGAGGAACTAAAGAGCCTCTTGATGAACGTGAAAGAGGAGAGTGAAAAAGTTGGCCTAAAACTCAACATTCAGAAAACTAAGATCATAGCATCCAGTCCCATCTCTTCATGACAAATAGATGTGGAAACAGTGGGTGACTTTATGGGCTCCAAAATCACTGCAGATGGTGATTGCAGCCATGAAATTAAAACATGCTTGCTCCTTGGAAGGAAAGTTATGACCAACCTAGACAGCACATTAAAAAGCAGAGACATTCCTTTGCCAACAAAGGTCCATCTAGTCAAGGCTATGGTTTTTCCTGTGGTCATTTATGGATGTGAGTGTTGGACTGTGAAGAAAGTTGAGCGCCTAAGAATTGATGCTTTTGAACTGTGGTGTTGGAGAAGACTCTTGAGAGTCCCTTGGACTGCAAGGAGATCCAACCAGTCCATCCTAATGGAGATTAGTCCTGGGTGTTCATTGAAGGACTGGTGTTGAAGCTGAAACTCCAATACTTTGGCCACCTCATGCGAAGAGCTGACTCATTTGAAAAAACCCTGATGCTGGGAGGGATTGGGGGCAAGAAGAGAAGGGGACAACAGAGGATGCGATGGTTGGATGGCATCACCGACACAATGGATATGGGGTTGGGTAAACTCCGGGAGTCGGTAATGGACAGGGAGGCCTGGCGTGCTGCAGTTCATGGGGTCACAAAGAGTCGGACACGACTGAGTGACTGAACTGAGCTGAACTAAATGGAAAATTCATATACCGTATGCTTCCATGTCCCTCATCCTCTCCTGCATGCTAATTCCCAAGGATGGTAAATTAGCACTACTCTCCAGGAACACCTTCAAGGCTGGCACATACTACTGGATAAGACAAAGCCTTTGTTGGTGGTGGTGTTATTTAGTCGCTGAGTTATGTCTGACTCTTGCAACCTCATGGACTACAGCCCACCAGGTTCCTCTGCCCGTGGTATTTCCCAGGCAAGAATACTGCAGTGGGTTGCCATTTCCTTCTCCAGGGGATCTTCCCGACCCAGGGAGCGAACTCACATCTCTTGTGTCTCCCTGCCTTGGCAGGTGGATTCTTTACCACTGAGCCACCTGGGAAACCCAATAAGATGCCTGTGTGTGTACAAAAAGCACAGCTGACTTAAAAGAATTAAAAGGATCTGCACTCTTTCAACTGAACTTGCCACTTCCAGAGTCTCTCAGAGTGGAACTTTTAGGTTTTCAATCTGTAAACAAATGGAAGAGAAAAATACAGGCACTAAAACTCTCCCTGGGGTTGGAAGACATTTGAGACATGAGGAGTTGTATTTGAGACCCACTCAGTCTGAGATGCAGACCTCCACATGAAGAGATCCAACCACACTTTAGTTGTAGCATGTAGGATCCGGTTCCCTGACCAGGGATCGAACCTGGGTCCCCTGCATTGGCAGTGCAATGCCTTAGCCACTGGACCACCAGAGAAGTCCCCAACCACAGTTTAAATCCAGATTTGGAGAGCCTCCAAATGCTGGCTGGAATTGCCCCACTCATCCTTGATGGTTTGACAAACAAGAAGATTGTTTCTTACAGCATAGCCACATATGAACATAATAGTTCTGAACCATTAGACACATACAGACACTTGGAAGGAAGGGAAACCTCTCTATTCATATTGTTCTACGTCACTGCCAGGCAGCCCTCTGGGTACATGAGAGCCCCTGAAGTGACAAGCCTGGCCCTGGGAATAAAGTTATAACTACAGGACTATCTCCGCAACTTCCCATCCCATCAACCAAACCACTAACTGGCACACTTGAGGAACCATGGCACGCCCTCTAATTCTGGGTTTGAGATGGAAAATGAAGCAGCCAATAAATGTACCTTTCTCACTCACGAAATTTGAAACTCAGGATTCTTCACCAGCCATATCAAATTCTAAACTCTTTTTCCAAATGGACAAACTGCACCTAGAAGCTCACATTCCTCGGCATGTAGAGACTGAAATCACCAGATTATCAAATATGCACCAGCTCTGCCAAGGGAAGTGCCACCACCCATTTTGCACATCAAAACACGTCCCCAAATTCTTCTGCGTTTTATTTAGAGAAGAACAGGGTGCAGGCTCTAAGAACTTCATTTCTTTCACGTCAGATTCATGCCAAGGAAATAATGCTGATGTTAATCCAAGGAACTTGGAACTGAAACAAAATTCCTCCAGGACTGTGGACTGGCTTCTCATTCTCCTTCGTGTTTTTCCAGATTTACAGAACTGACTGCAGCACCATGTACAAGAATAGCAGTCTGGCCTCTCTGTATTAGTCAAAAAAGAAAGAAAACAACTCACCTGATAGATTTTTTAAGTGGTGAAAATGTCTCTCGAGCCCAAAATGCCTTACTGGGCTAGTCATGGCCTGAAGGCCACATCACAGGCTATATACTTCGAGCAGCTCAAGGACCAGTACCATCTGTGCAACTCTGACGTTAAAGCCCTCCTAGCCCTAACTCTCCAATTCCAACCCAACTGGAGTGCCTGTGTAGAGCTCTTCTTAATCACAGAATAAACCCCATCTCAAGTCACTAGTAATAGAATGGCCTGACCTGACAAACGCTGGGGGTAAAGGAACACAAGCTGAGTCCACAAAGATGCAGATGCCTCAAAACAAATGCATAAACCAGGACTTGAGACCCAATACAGAGGGGCTTCCCTGGTGGCTCAGCGGTAAACAATCTGCCTGCCAATGCAGGAGACACGGGTTCGATCCCTGATCTGGAAAGATCCCACATACTGCGGGGCAACTAAGCCTGTGCTGTGCTTAGTCGCTCAGTCGTGTCCGACTCTTTGTGACCACATGGACTGTAGCCCACCAGGCTCCTCGGTCCATGGGATTCTCCAGGCAAGAATACTGGAGTGGGTTGCCATGCCCCGCTCCAGGGGATCTTCCTGACCCAGGGATTGAACCCAAGTTTCTTAAGTCTCCTGCATTGGCAGGCAGGTCCTTTACCAATAGTACTATGTGGGGAGTCCCAAGGTCATTATGGTGGGTCCTACTTCAGTGATGGGTGTCCTTTAAAAAAAAAAAAAAAAGGACACAGAAACATACAAAGAGAGAAGACAAGGTGAAGAGACACAGGGAGACGAGGTCCATCTACCGCCAAGGAGAAAGGCCTGGGCCAGGCTCTTCCCTCTCAGCCCCGGGAATGAACCACCTCTGCTGACACCTTGATCTTGGACTTCTAACCTCCTAGACTATGCAACAGTACATTGCCATTGCTTCAGCCACCCCATCTGTGGGATTTCTGCTATGGCAGCCCTAGGAAACAAATACAACATGATATTTTTTTCTTAAGAAAAATAGGTAACCTTGAGGTTCAAGGTAATATACAGAAGACAAGAACACTATTTGCAAGTACTGTTTTCCCAGATCAAGGATTTAAGCTCAATGACAAAACATAATATTATTCAAACATTTCGGAACTAAATATAGTAACTTGGCAAACAAAGTAGTTTCCAAAATACCTTAAGGAAGGGGAGACAGAAAAGAAAAATAAAACCACATACAGGGGATAATGTCAAGACAAGCTGCCTTGTTAACCACAGCATATGCTTAAGGTCCAAAATAAATATCAGCCAGGATTTAGATGTCAAAGTGTTCACCTGACGGAAAGAATATAAGCTTTCCCACCCTTCAGCCACTGTGTCACCATTTCATTGTGCGGACTAGATACTCAGCTGCTGAACAAAGCCAAGAGTTACAGTTTAGGTCTCTCATTTCTCACAAACAAATACTCATTTCCTTTAATATCTTTCATCTTTTTTTTTTTTTTTAACTTTTGGCCATGACATACAGCATGTCAAATCTTATTTCCCCAACCAGGAACTGAACCCACACCCCTGAACTGGAAGCCAGAGCCTTAACCACTGGACCATCAGTGAAGTCTCTCATTTCCTTTAAAATAAAATTATCTGAATCAAACATGACTCACTCTAAGGAAGGGCTAAAACCTCTCCGTTTGTACCCCAAATTAAGCATTTCACAAGAAATGCCCAATGACTTGCACTGCCCGTTCACTCGGCACAGCCCAGGGCACAGGATAAAATAAGAAGAGGGCATGACCGCCAACCAAGGGAGTCCACGGCCCCCACTGGATGGGTGATCACCATCCGCTCTGCAAAGAGTCAAAATGAGACACTCCAGTGGAGTTCAGCAGAAGACCAACTTAAAAAAAAAAAAATTAAAGGCATCAGGAAAACACAGCATAGAATGGGGTCAGGGGGTGAACAGGGTTCCCCCAAAATGAGTTAAACTCATATCATAAACCACAGGAGAGACAGCGAGGTACCATGAACAAAATGAGGTGAGTCCTTGCAATGGAAAGAGGACTCCATCTGTTCTGTGCTCTATGTAAGTTAGGGCCCTTGAATGCAAGCAATAAAGTCACGAGAACATAATTGCAAAGAGCCAGGGGGGAAAACAGTGAACAACTTGTCCTAAGAACTTGCAGTACAGTCTGCCCTGGGACCCTCTGTCTGCCGTTAACACCATGCAGCTTCTCTCTGAGTGTTTACTTTCCTCCCCCTTGAAATCAGGTGTTTTCTTCTATTTCATGACAACCCCTCTTGTCGGAATTGCTGCTGCCTCAGAGGGTCCGAGGCCTGGCCGCTCCTGGAAGGCGGGGCCTTTCCAGCATCCTCACATCAGCTCAGACGCATTCTTTCAACTTCAGCTCCCCCTGATTTTCCCATCTTCGTTCCCAAAGTGAAATTCTCAGGAGACTCCAAATGGCCCTGCTCATTTCTTTCCCACGGAAGGACGTGACACACGTAGCTGTCTAGGGCCCCTCCCCAGCGACATCAGCCAGCCCAGGGACAGGAGAGGAGGGAGAGCCCAAGGTACTCAGGGAGACACCTCCTCACAGAGGCGGAGCCTCTCTCTCTACTAAGAGCTATGCGGTAGCTGGCAGAGGACATGGGTGACGACTCACATGCAAGGCCAGTGAGTACAAAACATTTCCTTCAGAAATCCTCCTATACTGCTGGGGGAAATGTTAATTGGTGCAGGTACTATGGAGAACACTACGGAGGTTCCTTAAAAAACTAAAAACTAGAGGTGCCGTATGATCCTTCAAACCCACTCCTGGACAAAGACCCAGGGAAAAAACTCTTCATTCAGAGAAAAACATACACCCCTATGTTCATAGCAGCACTATTTATAATAGTTAAGACACGGAAGTAGCAATCTAAATGTCCATCAATAAATGAATGGATAAATAAAATGTGGTACACACACAAACACACTGGAATATTACTCAATCATTTAAAAAAAAAAGATGAAATAACGCCATTTGCAGCAACAGGGATACAACTAGAGATTATCATACTAAGTGAAGTCAGAGACAGACAAATATCATCGACCACTTATAAGTGGAATCTGGAAAAAATTACACAAACGAGCTTATTTACAAAACAGAAATAGACTAACAGAAAACAAACTTATGGTTACCAAAGAGGAAAGGGGACGGGGGAGGATTCAGTTCAGTTCAGTCACTGAGTCGTGTCTGACTCTTTGCGACCCCATGAACTGCAGCACACGAGGCCTCCCTGTCCATCACCAACTCCTGGAGTTCACCCAAACCCATGTCCATCGAGTCGATGATGCCATCCAACCATCTCATCCTCTGTCGTCCCCTTTTCCCCCTGCCCTCAATCTTTTCCAGCATCAGGGTCTTTTTCAATGAGTCAGCTCTCTGCATCAGGTGGCCAAAGTATTAGAGTTTAAGCTTTAGCATCAGTCCTTCCAATAACACTCAGGACTGATCTCCTTTAGGATGGACTGGTTGGATCTCCTTGCAGTCCAACGGACTCTCAAGAGTCTTCTCCAACACCACAGTTCAAAAGCATCAATTCTTAGGCGCTCAGCTTTCTTCTCAGTCCAACTCTCACATCCATACATGACCACAGGAAAAACCATAGCCTTGACTAGATGGATCTTTGTTGGCAAAGGAATGTCTCTGCTTTTTAATGTGCTGTCTAGATTGGTCATAGCTTTCCTTCCAAGCAGTAAGCGTCTTTTAATGTCATGGCTGCAATCATCATCTGAAGTGATTTTGGAGCCCAAAAAATAAAGTCAGCCACTGTTTCCACTGTTTCCCCATCTATTTCCCATGAAGTGATGGGACCGGACGCTGTGATCTTCGTTTTCTGAATGTTGAGCTTTAAGCCAACTTTTCCACTCTTCTCTTTCATCAAGAGGCTCTTTAGTTCCTCTTCACTTTCTGCCATAAGGGTGGTGTCATCTGCATATCTGAGGTTATTGATATTTCTCCCGGCAATCTTGATTCCAGCTTGTGTTTCTTCCAGCCCAGCATTTCTCATGATGTACTCTGCATAGAAGTTAAATAAGCAGGGTGACAATATACAGCCTTGACGGACTCCTTTTCCTTTTTGGAACCAGTCTGTTGTTCCATGTCCAGTTCTAACTGTTGCTTCCTGATCTGCATACAGATTTCTCAAGAGGCAGGTCAGGTGGTCTGGTATTCCCATCTCTTTCAGAATTTTCCACAGTTTATTGTGATCCACACAGTCAAAGGCTTTGGCATAGTCAATAAAGCAGAAATAGATGTTTTTCTGGAACTCTCTTGCTTTTTCCATGATCCAGCGGATATTGGCAATTTGATCTCTTGTTCCTCTGCCTTTTCTAAAATCAGCTTGAACATCTGGAAGTTCACTGTTAATGTACTGCTGAAGCCTGGCTTGAAGAATTTTAAGCATCACTTTACTAGCATGTAAGATGAGTGCAATTGTGCAGTAGTTTGAACATTCTTTGGCATTGCCTTTCTTTGGAATTGGAATGAAAACTGACCTTTTCCAGTCCTGTGGCCACTGCTGAGTTTTCCAAATTTGCTGGCATATTGAGTGCAGCACTTTCACAGCATCATCTTTCAGGATTTGAAATAGCTCAACTGGAATGGCATCACCTCCACTAGCTTTGTTCGTAGTGATGCTCCCTAAGGCCCACTTGACTTCACTTTCCAGGATGTCTGGCTCTAGGTGAGTGATCACACCATCATGATTATCTGGGTCGTGAAGATCTTTTTTGTACAGTTCTTCCATGTATTCTTGCCACCTCTTAATATCTTCTGCTTCTGTTAGGTCCATACCATTTCTGTCCTTTATTGAGCCCATCTTTGCTTGAAATGTTCCCTTGGTATCTCTAATTTTCTTGGAGATCTCTAGTCTTTCCCATTCTATTGTTTTCCTCTATTTCTTTGCACTGATTGCTGAGGAAGGCTTTCTTATCTCTCCTTGCTATTCTTTGGAACTCTGCATTCAAATGGGTTTATCTTTCCTTTTGTCCTTTGCTTTTGCTTCCCATCTTTTCACAGCTATTTGTAAGGCCTCCTCAGAGAGCCGTTTTGCTTTTTTGCATTTCCTTTTCTTGGGGATGGTCTTTATTCCTGTCTCCTGTACAATGTCACGAGCCTCCAGGAGTTTGGAATTAGGAGATACACACTATTATATATGAAACTGATAAACAACAATGTCCTACAGGATAGCACAGGGAACTATATTCAATATCTTATAATAAACTATAATGGAAAAGAATATGAAAAATAATGTGTGTACATGTATATATAACTGAATTATTTTGCAGTATACGAGAAACTAACACAATACTGTAAATGAATAGTTCAATTTTTTTTGAAAAAATAATTTTTTAAAAAAAAACCACCTCTTTGGGACTTCCCTGGCAGTCCAGCAGTTAAAATTCATGCTCACACTGCAAGGGGTAGGCGTTCAATCTTTGGGTTGGGGAAAGAAGACCCTGAATGTCACGTGGTACAACCATCAACAAAACAGACAAACAAAAAACAGAAAAAACACCACATCTTTAAAGGCCAAAATTAATTCTGAAGGTTATTCTATGTTATCATATAAAATTCCACACGCAAAAAAAGACCCTAAAGGCAGAAACCAGCCCACTGAAAAAACTGTAACAGGCAGGGCCTCAGTCCATAAGATGGGCAATTTTCATGTAAGGGACTCTGCTCAACATATAGAAATGTCAACACTCATCACTGACTAGAAAACCATTTGCAATTCAGCATGTCCAAATGGTCTAGGTGTGTGCCTCACCATCAAGTATTTATTGAGCACTTCAGATGTGCTGGTCACTGCTCCAAGGAAAGACTTTGCAAGTTATTAGCTCCTTCAGTCCTCCCTACATCCAGGTTGGTAAGCATTTCCCATGGCATTTTACGGACAAGCACAATAAGACAGAATGTTAAGTCATGGAGCCAGGATTTGAACCCAGGAGCCAGCTTTCGTTTTAAGCCATCCCAGTCTGCTGCCTTGGGACTTCCTTGATGGTCCAGTGGTTAAGACTCTGTGCTTCCAATGCAGGGGGCACGAGTTCAATCCCTGGTTGGCATGGCAGCCAGGTACAGCCAAAAAACTTTTTTAAAAACTGGGAAAAGAAAACACACACACACCATCTGCTACCTCACTGCAGGAAACACAAACTATAGAGGCCACCACAGCATGGCCACGAGATGCTTTCCTCACAATGCCCTTACAACACACACACAGATGATCAAAGAGTCTAGATGGTGCTGAAATGTTGAGGAGAGGTCGGGAATTTTCAGCAAAGGTTTTGGGGCCAGCCCCCAGGAGAGGAAAGCTTCCCGGGATGAGAATGAGCTCTGCGGAGGAAGCCCCAGCCAACAGGAAGGCGGAAACAGCAAACAGTGGAAAAGCTGTGAGGACACCAGTGTGCAGGCTGGGCGGCCAGGCCTGCGAGGCTGCCTCTCGGCTCAGGCTTCCTCAAGGAGGGCAGCAGACACGCCAGGACCCTGGCCAGCAGACCCCACACAAGCCAGGTCTCTAGGGCCATCCTGCCACGCACAGGGACCTCCCACAAACGCCCTGTTCACAGAGGGAGGCTACAGGAGGAAATAAGACACATGAACCCGTGAAGCTGCTTAAAGCCTGAGAAAGGTACCCACGTGCCCACAAAACAGTTTGGAAGGTAAGCCCCCCGCCAAAATCGTAACCAGTGATTTTCATTAGTTTCAAAATAGTCTTCATTTAGCAATACTTAATTTTATGATCAGAAAAAAGCAAGTTGAAGTCAAACAAAATCAAAGAATGGTTGACAGCTGATCATCAGGATGGGCAGAGATCTCAATGTGCCTGTCTATGACAGTTTATTTTACGTGTGACTTGGACCGGGCCTGGGGATGCCTAATTAGCACATTAAGTCTCATTTCTAGGTTTCATTGCAAAGTGTTTCCAGAACTTACATTCCAATTGGCAGCCTGAGCAAAGCAGATGGCTTTCCCCTGTGTGGGTGGACATTATCCATCCACAAACAAACACACACACACAAATTCAATGTCACCAGTGATGAAAGGAAATTTTAAATCACAGCTTTTACACTTGATGGCCAACACTATTTTAAACCATAAAATTCAATCTCTGTAAGTATATGGATGAGCCCTTTCGTATATTGGTAGAAATAAAGAAATGAGAACCTACACCCCACTACTGCCACATCTCCTTTATTCCCCCCAGAAGGGGAGAATGCAGATAATCTGGCACAACAAAATGACACATTTCTTTTGCATCCACAAAAGAGATATCATATGAGCAGCGTTTCCAAAGCAAACACTCA
This sequence comes from Oryx dammah, assembly GCF_014754425.2. Taxonomy (NCBI): domain Eukaryota; kingdom Metazoa; phylum Chordata; class Mammalia; order Artiodactyla; family Bovidae; genus Oryx; species Oryx dammah. The sequence goes on from NW_024070196.1 coordinate 10,366,302, forward strand.
GATAGCCAGTATAAGTACTACTGACAGCAGATATGCCAACCTCTGAACATTTGACACAGTCTACAAAGTACAGTTAGTTGTTCCTTGAAAAAGTCTAGTCACAAAGCTCCTTGGAGACAGGAAAGCACAGTGACTGGGAGCATGACTTCTGCTGTCAGACAGACCAGGGCTCACGCGCTAGCGTCAATGGTGACCAGCTGGGTGAACCTGGGCAAGTGACCACCCATTCAACCTTCAGTGTCAACACTGACAACTTGGGAATAATACTGGATTTTCTATAACAAATCGCAGCAAAGGAAGTTAATGAATCAAAGATTACTAAGTTATCCTGTCTGGGTGACACAACAAAAAGGGAAGTTGAGAGAGGAAGTAGATTTGTTTTTTTAATTGAAGCATGGGTGATTGACAATGCCATGTCAGTCTCTGGTGTTCGGCAAAGTGATTCAGGAAGTAACTTCACTTGTATCATTTCTTTTTAGATTCCACATGCCAGGCAATATTTCTCCTTCTCTGACTTACTTCACTCAGTATAACAATCTCTAGGTCCATTCACGCTGCTGCCAATAGCATGATTTCATTCTTTTTTGGCTGAATAATACTCCATTGTATATATGAACCACATCTTTACCCATGTATCTGTCAATGGAAACTTAGTTTGGCTATTGTAAATAGCGCTGCTATAAACACCAGGGTGCATGTGTCTTTCTGAATGAAGAGTTTTCTCTGGACATATGCCCAGGAGTGGGAGGTTTTAGGAAGTAATATCCCCTGCCTCAGTAAGAAAACTTTGGGGCACTGTGCTTTGTTTGGACCACATTTGAAGGGGACACTGGCAAAACTGAACATCCAAAAAAAAGTTAAGAGGACGATGAGTCCAAAAACGCCACTGATTAAGACTCGCTGTTAGAAAGGCAGAATCACAACTTCTGTTTCACAATTGTGAAGGTGTGCTCAGTGCTAGGTGGCGTCCAGCTCTCTGCGAGCCCATGGACTGCAGCCCGCCAGGCTTCTCTGCCCATGGAATTTCCCAGGCAAGAATATTAGAGGGGGTTGCCATTTTCTTCTCCAGGGGATCTTCCCAATCCAGGAATTTAACCCACGTCTCCTGCCTTGGCAGGTAGATTCTCTACCATTGAGCCACCTGGGGGCCCCCTCCTGAATTGTGGGGGATGTTAATTAAGAATGCTTCGATTCATCTTACATGATCTAAAAAACCCAATATAGGAAGAAGCTAAAGGAAGTCAGATCTGGTTTAGGATAAAGCAGAACTTGCCAACTGTAATGCAATGGGCTTCCTCACTGAAAACAATTACGAGATCTCTTCACTTTTTCGTTATCATGGAGATACTGCTGAGGGTGGAAGGTCAGAACAGTGGTCCCAAAGGGTCTCTGTCCAGTGCTAACGTTTTCTGATTCTAAGTCAATCAACAGTGAACTAGTAGCATTCATACTATCTCACCAGTGGCATCAGAGCTCAACTATTAATACAGTACGTGCATCATGGATCAGAGAAGCAGGTTTGAAAACCTAACCATTATACTGCACGGGCTTTTTTTTTTTTTTTTTTTTATGATTACGGTATACGGAATTTTTAATGAAATTTTACTCCAAATTCCCAGCAAATGATCTTAGCACATGGCTTGCTGAGGCAAGCGTTTTATCATAAGTGATTGGAAAAATTCTACAAAGCACAATGTTTAATTCTTTCTTCAGTAGGGATCATAGGTTTTACCTTTTCAGCAAAAATCCGTGAGTAGGAAAGAGGAAGAAAAATGCAGAAAAAGAGAAACAAGTACACGGGTCCAAGAGAGTATCACCCTTTCTTCAGGCTTCCACAGTCATTACTACCCAAGCAGCACTAAACAGAGCCAGCACTTAATCCTGTTTATCATACCTCATTCTTGTGGACCCTCGGCAAAGTCTTAGGGGAAAAAGTAAATGCTTCCCTTCTCAGAGCTCCAAAGAGTTTCGGCATCAGTTCATCTCTGACCCTGTATTATACAGATTATAATCTGCAAAACCTTGGAGACTTAAAAAAAAAAAAAAAAATTCTAAACCACCAAAGAGTTAACGTCTGAATTTACCCATTTCTCCAACTCTGCCATACAGGAAAAAGCTTCCCAGGGAAACACTAGGAGAAGTATCTAATGTCGATGGAGGATACAGCGACTACATGTTAAGAAGCCACACAGAATGCTAAACTATGATATTAATTTGTTTGGGCAGCACCTTCGATCTTTGTTACATTCTCCACTTTCTTTGAAGTAGAATATGAAGGGTGATAACTAGCAAAACCCTTTTCTTTTGCAAGAAGGAACACTTTATAAGGTTACTCAGATGTTTTATAGTAAAAACAGAAGGTTTACCCAGAAATCAAACCAGGGTCTTCTGCACTGCAGGCGGATTCTTTCCCAGCTGAGCTACCAGGGAAGCCCATGCTTACCTTAGACTTTATAAGAAATGATTACTATTAGAATGGGAACAAATATGCAGCACGGCATTCAACCTCAATCAGTGTAATGTAAGACTAGATTATTTTCCTCTTGTATTCAGGCAGGTTTTTCATTTGGGCAATAAATTCTTTGGCGGGTTAATGTTCTGACGCCCAGTAGCACCACAGGCCCACTTCTCTTCCAGACAACCCTCTGATTTGCTACAAGGAAACACATATCGGCTTTCTCATTAAGAACTTGAGTCAAATCTGGATTACGCAATTACCTAGCAACAGCACCCCTGAAATCAGTCACCTGACCTGACTGGGTCTCAAGTTTCCTGATCTATTATTAATATAAAATGAGAGCGCTCAAGGGTATGTTGTGGCCAATGCAGGAAAAGCAATGCTAATTTTCCTGACATTTTTTAATTCCTTTGAAAAAATCCAGTACTTAACGATGGGTGCTTAGGGATAAAAATAACATAGACTTATTTCCCCTGATCCTCCCAGCTAAATCCTAAAAACCCTAGAGGACTTCCCTGGTGGTCCAGTGGATTAGAATCTGCCTGCCAGTGCAAGAGACATGGGTTTGATCCCTGGTCCCGGAAGATCCCACAAGCCATGGAGAAACAGCCTGCACACCACTGTGGAGCCCACGAGCTGCGACTGCTGAAGCGCGCACACCCTAGAGCCTGGGGTCCGCAACAAGAGAACCACCTTGAAGAGGGGCCCACGCACCACAACTAGAGAGTAACCCCCCACTCTCCGCAAAGAGAGAAAACCTGAGCAGCGATGGAGACCCTGGGCAACCAATAAATAAATAAAAATAAAAACCCTGGAAATAACAGAAGAAAAGCCAGAGGAGAACTCTGAAAGGTGGCAGGAAGAAAGCAAGTCAGTCTGTGACTGCAAGACTCAAGGAGCCACACAACAAAGGACTGAAGAAGGTGGCCACTCGGACCCACCAGGTCCCAACCCCAACTCTAACAAGAGCAGGCCACACACAGAGGCTCAGTCCTACCCCAAAGAAGGAGTCCCTACAGCACCATCAGGCAAGTCCCACACCATCCAAAAGGGGGTCCCATCTGAAGCCCCACCAGCAATAAGCAACTCGGGGAGCCAAGACATAGAAACGAAAACAGCAGACACACAACGAACCCAGCCACACACGGCCCAGCCCAGGAAGCCTCTTTGGCTCCACAGACACCTCAGAGGGGCCACGCAGCACTGCAGATGTCTCACCTCAACAAGTCACCAGATCAAGAAAAGCTATCTATCCCCCTTCACCCACAGGCAGGGGAGATCCACCACCTTCAAGGAAGCTTCTAGTCCCCAGACACCTGAGTCTACCTTCCTCCATCAATAGATGCTCAGTGGCCCCATTTGGGGAAACCCCTTCTGCCCCCTCAACCAGTAAGAGCAAGGAGCTCCAGTGATACCTGGTCAACCAAGGAGATTAAATTAACACTGAAAAGGCTCTGAAAATTAACCGATCATTGGAACCACAGCCCACAAATGTGCTAAAACTAAACAGGGTGACTGCTGGCTAAAGTACAAAAGTGGGACCCAGAATATTTGACTATGTCCAAGCAAAATGGATGGACACAACAGAAAATCACCCGTCAGACCAAGAACCAGGAAAACCACAAGTTGCATGACAAAAGCCAATCCACTGGTGCCAATCCAGAGATAAATGAGCTGTTGGAAGCTCCTAATAAGGATTTAAGGCCAAAAAGTCATAAAAGTGCTTCAGGAATCAATTACAACTTCTGTTACAACAAATTTAATAATAGAAATTCTTGGCAAATAAACAGGAGATAGAAACATAACCAAATAGAGATTATATAACTGGGAAATATAGTAATAGAAGTAAAAGCTCACAGGATAGGCTCAATAGTAGAGTGGAGATGAAAGAGAACAGAATCTATGAACTTGAGGAAAAAACAAATAGGATTAACACAATCTGAAAAACAGCAAAAATATGCTGAAAAGATGAACACAGTCTCAGGGACCAACATGGTCTCAGGGAACAACAAAAGAGCTAACTACCATCTGTATCATCAGAGTCCCAGAGAGGAGAGGAGAAATGGGGTGAGGCTGAAAGAGGATTCAAAGAAATGATGACTGAAAACCTCCCAAATTTGGTAAAAGTCACAGACATACAGATTTAAGAAAGCTGGGCAAATTCTTGAATCAGGATAAACCCAAAGAAACCTACGCAGAAGCTGGGGTCAATGGTAAAATATTATAACATCCTACATAAACATTTGAAAACTAAGGACAAAAAATCTGGAAGGCAGCCAGAGAGAAATGATACGCTATCAGGAAGGGAACATCAATTCAAATGACAATGAACTTTCCATCTGAAACCAGAGAGGTTAAAGGAAGTAGCACACTTTTTAAGTGCTGAATCAAAAGAATTTTCAACTGAAAATTCCATACCCAACAAAAGCACCCTTCAGGGATGAATGGCAAATAGACATTCTCAAAGGTAACCAAAAGAATGTGTCACTAACAGACCTACTTTTAAACAGCAAGAGTGTTAATTAAGGAATTCTATTTTTCAACAGAGATGATTCAAAATTATTTATAAGAGCCCCTCTTACCTCCAGAGTTTATAATCTAACTAGGGAGAGATGACCCATACACAACAGAAGTGTCAATAATAATTGAAGATGTTCTATAAATGCCACATCCAATGGCTAACAAACAAACCCAGTTCAGAGGTAGTTGCCAATATTCTGGGCTTCCATAATGACAGAAAAATTTCACAGCCAAGGGATGAGAAGATGGCCCTTGAACAATGCACTACATTTAAATAGAGCTGATGAAAGGGTGTGTCCCTCATTAAAAAATCACCCAAGCAAAACTAAAAAGGTGGGAAGTGGCAAGGGTGTTTACAGGGAGGATCTATTTGTCTGACATGTAACAAGAGCCTGACCAAGGGACAGAAGAATTAGTCATAATTTCTGGTCCTCAGTGTAATGAGAGCAATGCAGAGGGAAACAGAGGGTAGTAGAAAGTACTGCAAGAGTACTGACTGGACAGTCATCAGGAAACTCAGCAGAGGGTTCGACTAATTCTTCCTGGGAAAGGTAGGGAAGGTTTTGCAGGGGTGGTGACAGCTGAGCTGGATCTTAATACCTGACACAGAAATGACACATCAGAAAAAAAAAGAGAGAGAGAGAGAGAGAGTAAATGCATGGGGCCAGGAAATGACTAAGATCTTGAGGTGTGCTCTGATATGCAGTATGATGGGGCAGTGGAAGGATGAGGCACACCTCATGCAGCCTGGGTCAGTGGTAAGGACCTGGGCCAAGAAACTGGATTTCCATCTTGAAGGTGAGAAGGAGTCAGAGAAGAATTTTAAGCAGAATAATAATACTGGGGAGGGGGGCGGATATTAATTTTGAGGACCCTATATGGAATCAAAGGGAAGGAAAAGAGACAAGAGGAAGAAAGATCAGTTAGAGATCACACAGTTCATTCTGATCCAACAGAAGTTTGGATGCATGATGTGCAAGGCTCCAGGTCAGATGCTTAAAACACAATGACAACTGATTTCTCTCCCTTCTCTTCCAAACCCAGAGCATCCATGGTAGGACAGGAAGGACAAGAAGGCAGAAACCACATTCTAAACTCATTTCAAAGGGAGAATCAGCATAGCCCTGTGACAGAAGAGCCAGATGATGGGAAGGAAAAGACAAGAATGAGAGTTTTACATTAAGAAGGGTAAAAAGTGGGCAGTATCTCCACTCTTGAAATAGAGGGGGAAAGAGGAAGAGTAGGGTTTAGGTGGAAGGTTAAGTAGGAACAGATTCCCTAAGACTCTTCTGGCAGCATCTCTTCCAAGAGGACCCTTGAGACAGCCTCGCCACTCACTAGGCCGAGGTCTCCCCTTCCACCATGTTCAGAAACCAAAATCTGCTCACAGCTATACTGATTGATTTTACCACACTGTATTATGTTAATATATGTGTCAGTCTCTTCTAGTAGGCTCCCCAAAGGCATGGAATAATTTATATGTACCTTTGTACGTCTGCTGCTGCTGCTGCTGCTAAATTGCTTCAGTCGTGTCCATCTCTGTGCGACCCCATAGACGGCAGCCCACCAGGCTCCTCCGTCCCTGGGACTCTCCAGGCAAGAACACTGGAGTGGGTTGCCATTTCCTCCTCCTTTGTACGTCTACTGCATGCCAGTCAGTAGGTAGGGCTTCAGTAAACATCAAAAAATGGAGAAAATATAGGAAACTCCATATTGTAGCAAAACCACTGTATATTTGCTTTCTAGTCCATTCTTAAATCACTCCTCCTCTACTATCAGAATAGAGAAAAAATATTTAAATAAACAGCTCTGGATATTCCATCTGTGACTGAAAAGTCTGAGAAAATTAATCATGTTCCCACAAAACATAAAGGATGGCATTATAACATTCAATCAAAAGAATATAAGCCTGGGGTTCCAGCAGGTCCTCCACGAGTCTTTTATCGAGCATCAACTACATGCAAGGTGCCACAGTGACTACCACACAGCTCCCACCTTCCAGGAGCTCACACTCCGGAAGTTCCCTCTGTAATAATAGTAAACAATGCTTCACAGAGAAATGTCTATAATAAGCACATGAAAGCAAACAACACTGCTATTTAGAAGAGAAACGAAAATCAGAACTACAAGGAAGTATCACCTCACACCAGGAAGAATGGCCATCATCAAATATCTACACACAATAAATCCTGGAGAAGGGTGAAAAAAGGAGGACTCTCTTTTACTGCTGGTAGAAATGTAAATTGGTACAGCCACTAAGGAAGGAAAATAGTATGGAGGTGTCCTAAAAAAACTAAAAATAAGAGTTACCACATGATCCGGCAGCCCCACTCCTAGGCGTATAACCCCGACAAAACTCTTAATTTGAAAAGATACTGACCCCAGTGTTCACTGCAGCACTACTTACAACAGCCAGGACATGCAAGCCACCTAAACATCCTTCAACAAATGAATGAACATATAATACAATGGAATATTACTCAGCCATAAAGAAGAATGAAATCATGCCATCTGCAGCAACATTGAGGAACCCAGAGATTATTATACTAAGTGAAGTCAGAGAGTAAGTCATATGATATTATAGATGCAATTTTAAAATATGATACAAATGAACTTACTGACAAAACAGACAGACTCACAGACAGAAAACAAACTTATAGTTACCAAAGGGGGAAGGGTTGGCGGAGATAAATTAGGTGTTAAGGATTAGCAGATGCAAACCACTATGTATAAAACAGATAAATAAGATACAAACTAATACATATGAAACAGATAAACAAGGTCCAACTGTATGGAAAAGGAATTATACTCAATATCTTGTAATAAAGTGGAAAAACTACAAAATACAGTATACATATATGTATGTATACCTGTATATATATGAATACTATACTTCAATAAAAAAGAAAAAGAAAGAAAATTCTATGTCCTCTGAAGACCCATAACCCCTGGAAAGCCCCCTGAAGGTCTCATGAGCAGGCCAAAGGGAGAGCCGGCCTCAGGCAAAGGAATGTAATTTGGGGCTACAGCAGAACTGAGATGATCTAATAAGTTTTAAAGGGAAAATAATGGGAGTAGGAAGAAAACAGCATAGCTAGGATAAAAGGAAAAAAGCAAGGACACTACATCCTCTAAAAAGGCACTTTCGAAATGTCACCCAACTGGCAGCTGCTACCTCACAAAGAAGGCCATGGGGGAAATCAGTGTTTTGTTAGCTCTGCACTTGCATGGACCTGATTGTCAATGGCAAAGTGGCTGGATACTTAAAATACTGAAATGCATACCTCCTTTCCCGGTTAAGTATCCGTGATGATGGTCTCCCCAATGAATGGCTCAGCGGTAAAGAATCCACCTGCAGTGCAGGAGACACGGGTTCGATCCCCAGGTCAGGAAGATCCCCTGGAGAAGGAAATGGCAACCCACTCCAGTATTCTTGCCTGGAAAATCCCATGGACAGAGGGGACTGGCGGGCTACAGTCCACGGGGTCACAAAGAGTCGGACACGTCCGAGCAGGCATGACACACAAAGATGACATGCTGGAAAGAACCCACACAGTCATCAGGAGCACCAGTTCTCTGGGGCTAAATTTACACGGTTAACTTACACGACAGAAATCCAACAGTAGGGAAATGGAAATTCATGTCTCAAAAAAACGATGGTACTGTAATACATTGGTTACTACTTGCATGGTCTTGGGGGTACTCTGACCTCTCAGCCTTGTCTCCTCATCTGGAATATGGGGCTGATGGAATATTCAGCAAAAAAGGAAATAAATGATCTAAAATTACATACGATAGAACAGCACAACAAAAGAATACATACTACGTGAATTCATTTCTAGAAAATACAAGAGGAAAAAATTGCTGCTGGAAGGCAAGCAGGCACAGAGGGGCTTCTGAAGTGTCTGTAATGTGTGGCTTGTTCTCGCTCTAGGTGCTGGTTACCCAGATGTATTCAATTCATGAACACCATACAGATGAAAGTATACTTCTCTCAGGACTTCCCCAGTGGTCCAGTGGTTAAGACTCCTAGCTCTCAACTGCAGGGGATGCAGGTTCAATTCCTGGTGCAGAAACAAAGATCTTGCATGCCATACCATGCAGCCAAAAAAAAAAGGTGTATTTATCTCCATATATGCTAAACTTCAATTAAAAGTTTTTAAAATGAGGATAATTATAGGCTCCTCTTCAAGAGGATGTTGTGAGAATTTAACTATGTTGTAAACATTAACTGTATATAAAGTGCTTGTGACCTAATACATGGGTGAGAGTACATTAAATCTTAGGTACTCCTGTAATCTTCCCAGTGCTGACCACATGAAAAGCTCCGGTAAATGTTCACTGAATGAACAAATCCCTAAGGTGAAATGAAACACTGCCAACCTCTGCCATCACAAAACTACAGTAAAAATTTACTACAGCACTTACATTCTGCACTTTGCACATAACAATTTACGTTCAAGCTTGTCACTCCCTACACTTATAACTCCCTAAGGGCAGAGCACACTGTCATCTTTGTATCCTTCACAATGCACAGAACAGCACAGATGCTCAATAAAGGTCTGCTGATTCTGGGATCTGAAGACAATTCTAAGAATGGAAGAATTATTTTTGTTTTTAAAAAAAACTGCAAAATACCATCCTTCTCAGTTTTATTTAAAAAAAATTATTTTCTCTTGGAGTATAGCTGATTAACAATGTTGAGACAGTTTCAGGTGAACAATGAAGGGACTCAGTCATACATATACACGTATCCATTCTCCACCATACTCCCCTCCTGTCCAGGCTGCCACATAACACTGAGCAGAGCTCCATATGCCATACAGTAGGTCCTTGTTGGTTATCCATTTTAAATATAGCAGTGTGTACATGTCCATCCCAAACTCCCTAACCATCCCTTCCCCCCAGCAACCATAAATCCCTTCTCTAAGCCTGGGAATCTCTTTGTGAATCTGTTTCCGTTTTTCAAGTAAGTTCATCTGTATCATTTCTTTTCAGATGCCACCTGTCATACAATATTTCCCCTCTGTCTGACTCACTTCACTCAGCATGACAATCCCAAGGTCCATCCATGCAGTTGCAAATGTCATTATTTCGGTGTTTTTAACGGCTGAGTAATATTCCATTGTATATATGTACCACATCTTCTTAATCCATTCCTCTTCCGATGGACTTTTAGGTTGCTTCCCTGTCTTGGCTATTGTAAATAGTGCTGCAGTAACAATGGGGTGCATGCATCCTTTCGGATGTTTTTCTCCAGATACATGTCCAGGAGTGGGACTGTAGGGTCACACAGTAGCTAAGCTTTATTTTTTAACACATTGAAAACCTACCTACTAGGTAAACCTTAAGTAGGTTTAATAATGTCCACGTTTCCACTTGTTCACTCATTCATTCATTCCACAAACACACTGATGTACATGGGTACACAGGATCCTGTGTCCACATTCCAAGAAGCTTACTGCTCAGGAAGAAGATGTGTAAACAGGCATAATTTGTTTCTGGGAGGTACCTCTGCAGAGGAATTTTAAACTAAATCCCTGAGTTGGTGATTCCTTGGATTTTATGCTAATTCTCTGAATTGGTGACTCCTAGAAAACCTGGGTAGCATACCTGTGAACTCTAAGACGTGAGGGAACCACCTATGCTTTCTAATTTTAGGTAGAGACCAGAGCACGTGGAACTCCTATCCAGAGTCTGGGCTGAGATGGATAAACTTCGAACTTCTACGCTGGCAGGCAGGAGTTTTCGGTCCATTCCTTCACCAAGGTTGCAGCCACAGGACAGTCCTGACAAACCAGGAGGAAGACCACAGATCCCACTCCTGGCCCAAAGCGTCCTGCTCTCTTCTTGTGTTGGTGTGAAGCTATCAAGCATCTTGCTTCTGACTCTGCTGAAAGTTCAGTATATACCTAATATACTGTCTGGAATCATCTTTTCCTCATTGTCAGACTCAAGGGATTTTCCCATACTTTTCAAACAATCACAGCTATGCATTAAAGGATGTTTATTATAGCTTGCCCAACACTGCGAAGTATTTTGTCACTCAAACCCCTCCTCTATATTTGTAATACACCTTAGTCCTAGCTCTCCTAGGACTCTCACAGAGAAAACTCAACCAAAAAGGACCTTACAATCCAAAACTAAAACACACACAAGGAAAAAAATCCACCATGAACAAAACAGAGCAGATACTACAAAACAGCAGAGATTCGGACTTCTCTGGTGGTCCGTTGGTTAGGCATCTGCCTGCCAATGCAGGGGACATAGGTTCGATCCCTGGTCTGGGAAGATCCCACATGTCTTCGGTCAAGGAAGCTCATGCACCACAGCTACTGAGCCTGTGCCCTAGAGCCTGGGAGCCGCAACTACTGAGCTCACGTGCCCTAGAGCCTGTGTTCCGCAACAAGAGAAGCCACCACAACGAGAAGCCCAGGCACCACAAGGAGAGAAAGCCCCTGCGCAGCACAACCATAAATAAGTAACTGCAGGGATTCAATCTGCTTCTACTTTAAATAACAGACCTATGAGACAGGATGAGAAATGTTGCAAATGACCAAAGTCCACTTGGCCGCCCAACCTCAGGTTCTTTTCACAAATAATGGGAGACCCCAGCAGTGAGCCAAGGAGGTCGATGGGTTCCTCCTCCGCCTGCTTCACAGCAGCTGCTGTGTTACAAGGAAATCAAATCTTACTACCAATTCTACCAAACCAACAGATGTCTGTTCAAGAGAATTACACACACCAAAAGAACTGCAAGTTGAGAAGAAGCTCTAGAATGTTATTCACTGCTTGTGGGAACAAGAATGGTACAGTTTAGAGAGGGGAAAATTGGAATTTGCTAACCAAGTTAGAATTAGAATATCTAATCCAGCATTTCCTGTCCCAGATAGTATTCAAGAGGCCTTCCTGATCACAGCCGGCAAGACTCACATAAATGAAAAATCATAAAAGAATGGTTCATAACAAAAAAACTGGAAATAACCCAAATGCTACTCAAAGGTGAAATGACAGAAAAACAGTGACATTGGGGAATGTTATAGGACAGTGAATGGACCAAAACAAAGTCAAGGCAACAGCCAGGATAAACTATCCTAATAACAAGGAATGAGAAAAGCAAGGCCCAGACCAAAGAGCATTCCCAGAGTTAGATAAGAAGCAATCACAGAGCTCAGGATAATATATTTAAAAAAAAAACTGGGGGGAAAGGAGAGGCAGAGGAATGGAGCAGGAAGAAATGCAGGCAGACGGAAATTGTAGGTAATGTTTCAGACACTGATGCGTTCACAGGTATCCATTACATTAAAAATATGAGTAAACCACAAAGTCACAGAAAGCCCAACGATCATCACGTGTCACGATAAAGACTGTGGTCGATCTGCTTCTCTGCAGCCAAGTCCCATCACCAATAAAGAAAGGGGGTGCCTTATGAACAGACAATTAAGAGAAGCGGCAGCCTGCAAGGTCAACAGATGTGTCACAGGGGATAATCAGCCTCACCGCCATCAGGGAAAGGCAGTGTGAAAGCTGGAAACAGTACGGTATCACTTTACACCCCACAGATGAGCAAAGTTCCAAATCTGATGATGTCAAGTCCTGGAGAAGATGCAGTTCAACAGGATCACAGATGCACTGAGGGGAACAGTAAACCGGCTTCTGGGGACGGCAAGGCGATGTTCTCTGGCGAAGCTGGAGTCAAGCTTCACTCAGCAACTCCACACTCGCATGCGTCCCCAGGAATCTACACACGCAAACAGCAGGGCACGTCAACAAGAATGTCCACAGCAACGATGTTTAAAATCCGGAAAATCCGGAAACGTTCCAGACATACCTGACAACAGGAGAACAGACTACTATAATTCAGACTAATCATACCAAGGAGTACTGAAAAGAACTAGAGCTAGGTTTCATACAAATAAAACTCAAAAATAATGTTATGGTTATTTTTTTCTCAAAGCACAGAAAAACTTCTACACGTTTGCTATCTTTTTCATAAAGTTTTTAAAATGGCATTTTATATTGCTCCTAAACTCATATATGCATAATAAAAGCGTAAGTTCAGGCACAGCAATGATATACCCCCAGTGCAGCAGAGTGGTTGCTTCTAAAAAAGGACAGAGACACACAGGACAGGGAGGGGCACACAGGGGTCTTGAGTTCCAAGTGATATTCATTTCTCATATTAAAAAATATTTTGACATGTTTCCTTCAAATATTAAGATCTGGCAAAACCAAGTGTGAGTACTTAGGTATTCGTTATATTATCAATATATTATAATGGGCTTCCCTGGTGGCTCAGAGGTTAAAGTGTCTGCCTCCATTGCGGGAGACCTGGGTTCAATCCCTGGGTCGGGAAGATCCCCTGGAGAAGGAAATGGCAATCCACTCCAGTATTCTTGCCTGGAGAATCCCATGGACGGAGAAGCCTAGTAGGTTACAGTCCACGGGGTCGCAAAGAGTTGGACACGACTGAGCGGCTTCACCTGGGTTCGATTCCCAGGTAGGGATGATCCCCCTGGAGAAGGAGATGGCTACCATTCCAGTATTCTTATCTGGAGAATTCCATGGACAGAGGAGCCTGGTGGGCTACAGTCCATGGGGTCACAAAGAGTCAGACAGAACTGAGCAACTAACATTTTCACTTTCATATATTATTAATATGTATGTTCACAATTTTACACAGAAAAGAAAAAACAGGACAAGGTTACAATTTAATAAAATTTACTTGAAAGAAGATTGGATGAAACTCTTTGTAAACACCTTTAATACCAGCTACCAAGTGTGGGCTCCCCTATCTACAGCTTTCTTATCCCTTCAGCCTAGAAACCAGCCCAGGGCCTGAATCATAAAATGTGCTCAAATAAATATTTGCTCAATAACTAGACCAGCAGGTAGAGAAAAGGTCAAACTATTAATCAAGTCATCTCTGAAGATCTTCAAATACAGTGTATCTAATTGCTGGATACTTATGAGTCTGGATGATAATTACTGGTACACTGCATCTCCTCTAGAACACATATCTTCTACCAGATAGCTTACCGACCCAATCTTTCTGTCTCCCCGAAATCCATATGGTCAAGCCCTAACCTCCCAAGTGATGGTATTTGGAGAAGGCCCTTCAGGAGGTCATTAGGTTGAGATGAGGTCATGAGGGTGGGGCCCTTGATGGGATTAGTGCCCTTATAAGAGGAAGAGACCAGAGCTTAAGTGCTCAGGAAGAGAGTTCTCATCATGAATAAGTCTGCTGGCATTGCAATTTTGGACTTCCCAGCCTCCAGAACTGAGAAATAAATGTCTGTTGTTTAAGCCAATCAGCCTATGGCATTTTGTTACAGCAACCCAAGCTAAGACAGTAGGATTAAAAACAAACAAACAACAACAACAAAAAACCCTCTCTGCTCATGAAGAACACACCTTCTGAACTGCTAATAGAAAAGCATCAAATCCAAGAGCTCATAAATCCCTACCAAGGGGAGCTGGTAAGATGCCCACATTTCATGTGGGTCCCGTCTCCCTGAACCAACAGGAATGCTCTGACTTTAAATGATTCCCATCACCGTTTTACAAAGGAAAACAGTAGTTTACTGGAGAAAGCCCTGACTAGGAAGTGAAAATATGTGAGGTCTGAGGTCTGACACCAGCTACCTGCATGACACTGGGCAACTCAGTTCATGTCTATGTACTGGACACACTCACCTAAAGCACCAGAGTGGTCCAAAGGGCCAGAGTCTCTTCAGGTGCAGAGTTAGGATGTTACACTAATTAGGAATGTCTGGCTCTCTTGCTTAAAATGTGGCAACCGAGTGGCATTCAATCCACACACAGACATCTACCTGAACAAAACACTGCTTAGATTCACCAAGCTGAATTAAGATTATTGTTGAACTGACTTCCATAAATAGAACACAGGTAATGTTTATCCCAGGAGCCTCTTTTTCCAGGGCTCGACCTCAGAGAAAGCTGGGGCTGCTAAGAGGGAAATCTGCTCTCACCAGCATAGCCACCCCTTTGCACTCAGATCAGCAGGTCAGAGAAAATTTCAGGTAGCTGAGCAAACCTGCTGCTCCAAGAATCAAATCAGTTTATGGCATTGGCATCATATTGATGATCACAACATTAACTGAAATTCTAACCTACTTCAGCTTTATTCCACTTGAGGGATTTTCCAGATGTTATTTCATAGCTTATAAATACCAGTGACGCATGGAATAAATATCAATGACACATGGAATATTCTCTTGAGCTTAAGATTAAGTATCTCACATTCCTGGTGTCACAGGAATCCACCAAAACACTTATAATCACAGTTCACCAATACCTCAGAATGACACTGTTTTGTTTTTTCTCATATTTACCCAGCAAAAAACCCTAACATAGATTACACTTACTGAGATAAGGTAGGCAGGCTGCTGGCCACTCACTGCTCAAGTCATGCGCACAGAACACTCCCAGGCACACAGGGAGAAAGAGGCTGGTGGAGGCGAAGAAGAGGGGAAAACCTGTCCTTCCCAGCCCAAGGCACAGCCCACTCCACCTTTGGTCATGGCCCCCATGTACCCCAAGGTTTGGACAAAATAAAGGGCTTTCTACGTGTTTTCTTCACACTTCCATTTACCCTCAGAAGTGCTTACTCTTTTAAAGGAAAGAAAAACCAAGCTACTATGATGTCAACATGACGTTTGGGGGAAGGTGTGTTTGGTTTGTGGGGAAAGGAGTCCTGCAGAGGAAGGGAGGAAAGTCAATTCCCTGTCTGTACATCTGTGTTCAGTCATGTCCAACTCTTTGCAACCACACAGACAGGAGCCCGCCAGGCTCCTCTGTCCATAGGATTCTCCAGGCAAGAATATGGGAATAGGTTGCCATGTCTTTCTCCAGGGAATTTTCCCAACCCAGGGATCGAACCTGTGTCTCCTACATTGGCAGGTGGAGTCCTCATCCCTGAGCCACCCGGGAATCCCATTTATTTACCAATTAGGGTGTTAAGACCAACACTGAGGCCTGATCTCACCCTCTGCCCCTTATCCCTATTCCCATCCAAGGCTCCCAGCTCACACGGCCCACGCCCTTCACACGCTCTTTCCTACATCACGGACCCTCTTCCACTGACACCCTGCTGTATTCCCACCAGGCACCAAGACTGCTCCTAAGGTTACTGCATTAGTGTTCCTGCCATCAGCTCAGAGTGAAGGCCATTATTACTTGATATGCTCGGCACAAGGTGACAGGAAGTCAGTGGTTATGGGGCCAGGTGGCTCAGGTGCAGTGGCCAAAGGACAAGAGGGCTGAGCCGGGGCAGCAGGAAGGCAGTGGCTGGGACTGCCCCTCCGAAGCAGCACGCCTGAGAAGAGCCCAGAGGTGAGAAACCAAAACGCGGTTTTCCTCATCCTAACCCCTCCAACGCACTGCTGCAGCATTAATCTGCCCAATGCCTCCAGCCGCTCCAGTTCAGAGCCCTTCCACTCCACCCACTGCCTTGCAAGCACAGCCCGGAACTCCCTAGCTGGCATCCGAAGCCTTGCCCTCCCCCGGCCCCGTCCCCTCCCAGCGCCTCGCCTCCAGCCAAGAGTGATTCATTTTCACCTTCACAGACTCCATCGTCTCCCTCACCTGACTGTTTCGCTCATGCTGTTTCCTACACTGAAACTACTCTTCCCAGGTCCAATCTATTTAAACCCTGCCTTCATTCATTCAAATACTGAGCCCCCACAGTGCCGAGTGCCTCTCAAAGCCCACTTAAACAAGAGGGAAAAAAAGTCAATGCTGCTTCTACCAGGAATTCATACCTAGTCCCCCCAGTTTCCCTCCTGTCTTATAAAGCCTGGCAGCACCTTATATGTGTATATGCCAATCTCCTGGCTTCCACCTGGAGTATGTGTTGGGGCGATAAGACTAGTAAACAAGAGATAAACTTTTCTGCAGGAGGACCAAGCGGTCCTTCCGAAGAGGGCAGGGAGTACTTCAAGAACAAAGAAGTGACTTTCAACACAGCACATGCTGCCAAGGGGTGAAGATAAGAAGTAAAAAGTATCCGTTTTACGCCAAGTCCAAGGAGATCAGAGGCATGACCTTGGGGAGGACAACCATCACTAGAGTGGGGAGAGCAAAGAACACACAATGAGTTGAGCAAAGAGAGTCGGCAGAGAAGGAAATGGGGACTGAATGTACATTCATTACCATCCCAGCTTTCCGCCATCCGCACCCCCAAATAGCTTCAAGAGGTCTTATGTGTAAAGAGATAGTAGTTATTGGGACTTCCCTGGTGATCTCCTGGTTAAAATCCACCTTCCAACGCAGGGTACGCAGGTTCAATCCCTGGTAGGGGAGCCGAGGTCCCACATGCAATGAGCCACAGCTGGAGCCCACTTGCCGCAGCTACTGAGCCAGGGCACACAATGAAGACCCAGCGCAGCCACAATGCAAGGACAGTAATTACTGCTATAAACGAATTCAAACACAAAAACTAACTTGTGCCACCCAGTACATCAGACCTGCAGCAGAGTTTCCACTTTATCCTCAGCAGTCTTTTGAAATATTACAATGTTTTTCCTATCATCCCACAAACCAAAATGTTTTCACGGAATGTTTTCTCCTTTATGTTCCTGCAGATGGGACAGCATCTAGGTTAAGCAAAATGCACTGATGGGAAAGAGGGGAAAAAAAATCTTTCCTATATATTTTGAGATGCCCTTTTCCCTGTCACAGGTAGGGACAGAGTTTCACTTTCTGGATCCCTCAGTGGGGTGCTACATTTCCCATGCCCACAGCGTAATTATTCAGGGGGTCACACAACTTTAACGTTGATATTGCCAAAAACATTTAAACACCCTGCTCGGTCTGCTTTTCGTACAAACACCAATGCCAATCAGCTGTTTAAGAAAGGCTTCGAGGTTCTCCAGTCACCTTAAGGCTGTGCTGTGCTCAGCTGCTTCAGTCAGGTCTGACTCTTTGCAACCCCACGGACTGCAGCCCCACCAGGCTCCCCTGTCCACAGGTTTCTCCAGACAAGATACTGGAGTCGGTTGCCATTTCCTTCTCCAGGGGACCTTCCTCACCCAGAGATCAAACCAATGTCTCTTATGCCTCCTGGACTGGTAGGTGGGTTCTTTACCACTAGCGCCACTTGAGCAGCCCTAGTTTCACTCACATCCGACTCTCAGGTAGTTTAAACTGTCACAGCTCCTTTGCCTAAGGTCTCCCTCTGCCTTATCTTTCATCAAAAACAAAATCAACCTCGCACACGGAAAATTTGGAAACCAACAATTTTGAAATAACCCAGCCCCCATAAAATTCTTATCAGTAAACATCAACAGACCAACCTCAATTTTCTGAAGATCAGAAATAAGTTTATCCTATAAAGGGAATTCAAAGGTCCAGTTTCTCACTACTAACTTGGGACCTTGAAAAAAAAATGTATTCCGTGATTAGATTATGAAAATAGGGAGTGGTTTGCATACCTAAAGGATTAAGTAAATGAGTGTCAGCTAACAGTCATCTATGAGCCAAGCCTTTATAGATATTTTTAAGCCTAGTGTAACAAAATTTCAGAATCCAATCTTCCTTATATGAAATCACTGCGCCCACAGTACTTGACCAAAGTCACAGTTAGCAATGATAGTGCATGCAGGCTCAGCCACTCAGTCGTGTCTGACTCTCTGCAACACTATGGACTGTACTCTGCCAGGATCCTGTCTATGCAATTTCCCAGGCAAGAATACAGGAGTGGGTTGCCATTTCCTTCTCCAACTGTTCTTCCCAACCCAGGGATCAAACCCGAATCTCCTGCAGTAGCCGGCAGATTCTTTGCCACTAAGCCACCTGGAAAGCCCATCAATGACAGTTCTGTTTAGTTGTTATATTGTGTCTGACTCTTTGTGACCCACAGATCGCAGCACACCAGGCTTCCCTATCGGTCACTATCTGCCACAGTTTGCCCAAACTCATGTCCATTGAATGAGTGATGCTATATAACCATCTTATCCTCTGTCACCCCCTTCTCTTGTCTTTGATCTTTCCCAGCATCAGGGTCTCTTCAATGAGTCGGTTCTTTGCATCAGGTGGCCAAAATATTACAGCTTCAGCATCAGTCCTTCCAATGAATATTCAGGACTGATTTCCTTTAGGATGGACTGGATGGATCTCCTTGCAGTCCAAGGGACTCTCAAGAGTCTTCTCCAACACAAGTCAAAAGCATCAATTCTTTGGCACTTGGCTTTCTTTCTAGTCCAACTCTTACATCCATGCACGACTACTGGAAAAACCATAGTTCTGACTAGACAGACCTTCGTTAGCAAAGTAATATCTCTGCTTTTGAATATGCTGTCTAGGTTGGTCATAGCTTTTCTTTCAAGGAGCAAGCGTCTTTTACTTTCATGGCTGCAGTCACCATCTGCAGTGATTTTGGAGCCCAAAAAAATAAAGTCTCTCCCTGTTTCCATTGTTTCCCCATCTATTTGCCATGAAGTGATGGGACCGGATACCATGATCTTAGCCTTCTGAATGTTGAGTTTTAAGCCAGCTTTTCCACTCTCCTCTTTCACTTTCATCAAGAGGTTCTTTAGTTCCTCTTTACTTTCTGCCATAACAGTGGTGTTATTTGAATAAAATTCAAAGTTATTTGACCCCTTTAACTTAGGCGGTATTATCTGAGTGTCATACACACAGTAACATTTTATTTTCCGGACTGTTAGCACATAATCACCTGCACACTTCATCATTCTGGAATGGACTACAGTCTATCATATTTAAAACTGAAGGACATCTTTCCTGGGTCTTTTGACTCTTTACAGACTAGTTGAGCTGGGAACAACTCAGGAATGCTTTCAAACTAACCAGGATGTCTTCACATTTGAACTCTGCAGATGCTTCTTTCCTGTTTGCAAACTGATCTTGACTTCTCCGAGCAAGCTGTAACATAGTCGGTAATGTGCACCCCAGACACAGGCTGGCGGGCTGCACAGAGACAGAAGCAGTGACTGAACCAGCTACCATGCAGCCTCCACAAAGCGCCTTCATTTCATCCAACCCCATGATCGGCATGCATGGTTCTCTCAACCCCATCTTTCCAGCTTTAGTTCTCACTGAGGTCAGGCAGACTCGGTTTTTTGTTTTTTGTTTTTTTTGCTGACCACCATTATTCTGTAACTAGTAGCTGACTTGTCAGCTGGGTGGCTGATTCACAATGGAAGAACCCATTGCTGAAAATGTGCTGCTTTCATGCTGGTATGACCCACGTGCCACACAGGAAATGTCACTAGCATCCCCATGATGTTCTGAAATTGGCATCACGTGTGTGCGTGTGTACTCAGTCTATCCAACTCTTTGTGACCCTTTGGACTGCAGCCTGCCAGGCTCCTCTGTCCATGGGATTTCCCAGGCAAGAATACTGCAGTCAGTTGCCATGTCCTCCTCCAAAGGGGTCTTTCTGACCCAGGGATCACACCTCCATCCCTTGTCTTCTGCATTGCAGGCAGACTGTTTACCCACTGAGCAGATATGGACAATCATGTTCCTCCTGAAAACTACACAGAGCTCAACACAGCCAGTACATGATCTTTCAACCACGGTGTGCCAACTGTCAATAAAGCAAGGAGAGATTTTTTTCACCGGAAAATATGGTTTTGCCCACACCCCCACGTACACATCACAGTTAAATTCAGTATAACCCAGTCTAAGACTTCTGTTCCATGGCAGTGGAGGTTGCCATGGAACAGAAGTTGCATTCCATGAAAAGAGGTTGCGTTAGCAATCAAAGTGGGAGTGGGGGGTATTTTGTTTCACAATGTGAAAAAAATGTTAACTTTTGTCCACAGAAATGTCTTACCCCAAAACAACATTTCTGAAGAATAGCTGATTTACAATGCTATGTTAGCTTCAGTGTATGTAAAAGTTTCACTTTATATATATATATATCTCCATATTATATTCTTTTTCAGATTCTTTTCCATAATAGGTTATTCTAAGATATTGAATATAGTTCCCTGTGCCATATAATAGACCCTTGTTCTTTATTTATTTTATATGTAGTAATGTGTATCTGTTAATCCCAAACTCCTAATTTATCCAGCCCCCTCCCCACGAATGTGTTTTTCGCCTTTTTCTTCAGCCATACCACTAGGTTTGCAGGATCTTATTTCCCCAATGTTAACTACAAATTGGCACTTGCCGTCTACTGCTATAGGGCTTCCCCCGTAGCTCAGCAGTCAAGAATCCTCCTGCTGGCGCAGGGGATGCAGAAGATGCGGTTTTGATCGCTGTGTCGGAAGATCCCCTGGAGAAGCAAATGTCAACCCACTGCAGTACGCCTGCCTGGGAAATCCCATGGACAGAGAGGCCTCGCAGGCTACATTCCATAGGGACACGACTGAGTGCCTGAATACACACACGTCAAGCCCTGTCAGGATTCAATCATGTGCTGCTGCCACTGCTGACTGAGTGGCGGGAGAGGGCAGAGAGTGGCAGGCGGCGGCACTGCGTCTTCGTTGTGGTGTAGTTGCAGCGTGGGAGCTTAGCTGCCCTGTGGCGTGTAGAATCTTAGCTCCCCAGCCAGGGATCAAACCCACGTCCCTTGCATTGGAAAGCAGATTCTTAACCACTGGACCACTAGGGAAGTCCCTGCAGCTGCTGATTTTTAACACCCCCTGAAAGGAGTTCAGAGTAGAGAGTAGAAATGAGGCACTCTGCTCTGGGAAAAACGGGCAGAAGAGGTCTTCGCAGAGCTAGATATCTTCAAGAGACAAGTTTATGAGTCCAACTCTTGCATCTCCTCATATCTAGAAAAGCACTAAAATCCTTCTTGGTGACAACCGCTCATTGTGACTAGCAGCAACCTTCTGCAAAAAAAAAAATTACCTGCTTGAATACATGTACTTCCCCATCACCAAAATCACATCTACACTGACCTTAGCTTTTTGGAGCAATTTCTCAGAGCTATCTTAAATGCTGTTTCCTGGACCATAGTCCTCATGTTTGCCCCAAATAAAACAACTCACACACAACTCTCACATTGTGCTTTTTTTTTTTTTTTTTAAGTCAGCACCAACCAGAGATTGAACCTGGGCACTGGTAGTGAAAGTGCTGGGTCCTAACCACTGGACCACCAGCGAATTTCCCAAAAATGTTTTCTTTATTCAAGCTGTTTCTTCACTGAATTACCCCTTAGCAGCTCTCTTGTGACCCTGGACTACAAAGTGGTAAAAATTATTTAATGACTTTTTTTAAAAAATCATGTATTTCATAGTATTTCCAAGTCCTGGTGGCTCAACCATCAGAACTTTTCAACTGAAAAATTCAGGTTTAACATAAATGCCTAGAAGTGGCAACACATATCAAGAACTGTACAATCTGACCCAGCTGTTCTAAGAATTTGACTTCTAAAGAAATATTCAGACATATACAAAGAGTTGTTTATTTTGCTATCATTCAGAGTAGCAAACAACTGGAATGGATTAATAGCATGATAAAATTAATAAAATTGTGATACATTTAGGAAATAAAACCCAACTAGTCATTACAATATTTTTGGTAAAATATTTAGTACAGCAAAACAGTTCTAATAAAGTACTGCTATCCTTATTTAAGACAGAACAAAAAAGCCAACATATGAAAATAGTTCAGGGCCCTGGGAAGGAGGTACTTAAGCTACAGAAGCAGTTCCTACATGTCTCTGACTGTGTCAGTGTGACCTGAATAGCCCTGACATCTAGGGTGATCCCAGCCTACCAGGTCCAGTCCCAGTGAAAATATTAACAGTGTCCCAGTTTGGTCAACAGAGTAAACGGTCACCACACCCGAGCCCCAGCAGCTTCTGGGTCCTGAGTCAGGTCACTCTCAGGCATTCCCTAAGTCTGCAGGGTCAACGGCTCCTACACCACACAAAGACTTGAGCCCTTCCTCTTTCTTTCTCTCTGGAGCTCCCAAGGCAGAGGTGGAGAGGACGGGACTCACCCTGGTGAAGCCAGGCTGCTGACTCAGCCCTGGACCCCGTCTCGGCACGCTTCAGGCATGCCACCTGGGCATCTGTTCACCCAGCTGCGCCTTCAGCTCTGTCACCCCCTGACTTGACTGTCACCTGTGCTGGTCCGCATGCGGCCACTGTCCCGCCAGAGCCACCCCGGGCTGGGGCTGGCCTGTCATGCATGCTTGCTAAGTCGCCTCAGTCATGTCTGACTCTTTGTGACCCCATGGACTATAGCCTGCCAGTCTCCTCTGTCCATGGGAGATTCTCCAGGCAAGAATATGGAGTGGGTTGCCATGCCCTCCTCCGGGGGATCTTCCCAACCCAGGGACTGAACCCATGTTTCCTGCACTGCAGTCGAATTCTTTCCTGTCTGAACCAGCAGGGAAGCCAAGGCTGGCTGGTCACCGACCCCTAATGTTGCCTTCTCTCTCTGCATGATCAGTAAGGGACTTCCCCTTCTTGGATCCCTCTCTGTGGACAAGGTCGGGGGAACCCTGCTGTGACAGTCTCTTCAGTCTGATTTTCCCCAGCCCCATCAGAGCCCCAAGCACGGCCCTCTTTACTTCCAACCCTGCTCCCCAGACCCTTTTCTTGTCCAGGTCAACATCTGGCTTCCTACTGTCGTTCCCTGTCATGTGGCTCCAGGCAAAATGTCAGGGTCGCCAGGTGATGGGGTAGAGGAGGGGCAGGAGAATGCAGGTCACAATGGCTGCCATGCACACACAGCCATGGAGAGACTGGGATGGACAAGCGCAAAGGCATGACTTAAGAATTCACAGCCGATTCTTCTTTAATTAAACTCTTACTAATATGGATGTGAGAACTGGACTATAAAGAAAGCTGAGTGCCAAAGAATCAATGCTTTTGAACTGTGGTGTTGGAGAAGACTCTTGAGAATCCCTTTGGAACTGCAAGGAGATCCAACCAGTCCATCCTAAAGAAAATCAATCCTGAATATTCATTGGAAGGACTGAAACCCTAATACTTTGGACACCTGATGCAAAGAACTGACTCCTCGGAAAAGACCCTGATGCTGGGAGGGATTGAAGGCAGAAGGAGAAGGGGACAGCAGAGGATGAGATGGTTGGATGGCATCACCGACTCAATGGACATGTGTTTGAGTGAACTCCAGGAGTTGGTGATGGACAGGGAGGCCTGGTGTGCTGTGGTTCATGGGGTCACAAAGAGTCGGACACGACTGAGCAACTGAACTGAACTACGTTCCAAAAATTCTCCAATTTGGAACGTGACTGAAAAAAGGAAAGATCCAAAAGTAACGTCATGTCTGTGTGTTCACAAGGATCACAGAAGATCATAAGATCACAAGGATCACAAGAAATTGATAACTTACAGAAAAATAAAACAGATACAATGCAACCCAAGGTAATCAGGGCTCTATTGCTAATAACACAAGTGACTTTAAACAACTATTTTACTTATATTTGAAACAAGACCATGAGTGTGCGTGCATGCTCAGTTGTATCCAACTCTTTGCAACCCCATGGACTATAGCCCACCAAGCTCTGCTGTCCACGGGATTTCTCAGGCAACAACACTGGAGTAGGTGGCCCTGCCCTCCTACAGGGGATCTTCCCAACCCAGGGATCAAACCCATGTCTCTGGCATCTTCTGCACTGGCAGGAGGATTCTTTGCCAGCTGAGCCACCAGAGAACCCCAGAGGCAAGACTATAAGGGTATAAAAATCAAAAAAAATTATACTGGAATGGCAAAGACATTTTTAAACAATTTTCCATTTAAACCTTGGTATAAGAGGAAATTGTTCCAGGAGACAAGTGACTGCATGTTTAGCTCATGGAATGCTTAGACAATAAAAATAAAAACAACTGGAAGTCACAGAACATGACAAAGATCCTTCATTTTGAAAACTGAATAGACAACAATCTTCCTGGAAGAAAAGATGAGCAATTTCAACTCCGTTTTAAAATAGCTGAGAGGTTCGCTCCAAAGCAGCCCAGACTCTGATTTCCCCTTTATGCCAATGTGAGCACCATTCACCAGGCTCCCACGCTGAAGGAAATGTTGGGTCACCTTTGCATTCTTCCTCTTTCTTTCCTTCCAGATCTTCCTCCCAAGTCCACTGCCGAAATGGCCCACCCACTGGACATGGCACTGCCCTTCAGCTTGTCTAAACATCTCTGGCCACTTCCCCGTCTGCCACCAAATTAACAGAAAGCTAATGCCAATTACAAGATCCTGATATAATCCTCCCCTGGCTTCTCATAACCTACACTTAGGCTGGCGCTCCAGATCGCAACAAGGTTGCTGCCCGGGGCCACCCCAGAACAAAGCACACAGGGGAACCGTGCTCCCTAGAGTTGGGAGTGATGCGGCCCCAGTCATCACCACCACTGGAAGGTAACTCCTCCAGCAGCATCTGATCTCCCCGGATGCTGGGGAAGACCCACAGCATCACCATCACCTGGAAAGATGTTAGAAATGCAAACTCATGGGCCCTCCTGCAGACCCTACTAAACCAGAAACTCTGGGGATGGGGCCCAGAGGTGACTGATACACTGAAACCAAGAACCACTGCCCCACAGAAACCCTCTCAAAGTCTCAAACTGACTTATCCACCATCTCCAGTTTAGCAGTTGTCCCTCCTTCCGGCTCTTGTCCCAATGTTCACAGGACAACTTCCTCCCCACGATCCATACATCTCAACCCTCCCTGCCTTTCAAGGCACAGATCCAGCCCTTCTTCCACCAGCAGCTCTTTCCTGACCACCCTAACATGCGATCCTAACACGTGAGTCTGTCATCTCGCTCAACACAGCCGAAAGATGACGCCACCTCCAGCCTCTAGGGTAGGGATTACAGGCGTCATAAAATGTGCCAATGTTAAGTCAAGTTGGAAGCTGCAGCCTGGAACATGTGCTGAAAGACTCTGATGCCCTACCCAGGTAGGAAAACGCTATTTTGATGAGCAACATGCCAGTTTCTTTGGGAGGGCTGGAGGAGAGCAATAGCATATTTACTACCTCTCTTTCCTGCTCTAGGATTTGAACCCAAGCTGAGACAGGGGAAAGGGCTGTCAAAGACTCAGAGACAAAACAGACTGCAGTAAGCATCACTCAGGGGGCACAGTCCCCTGCCTGCGCTTGTAACAGACAGGCCTGACTCTAATACGTCTGCGAGAGAGCAGCCCAGGGCCTGCGGACCTAGCATGTGATGCCCCAGGTTAAAGCACACTGTAAATGCCATGCATATCTAAATGTTCTCCAGAATTCCACAGGTGTGCTACCCTGGGTGACGTGAGGAAGCAAAAACAAAAAAATTTCCCATCAATAACAGTAACATCTGTCACTGGCAGATGACACCACCTTCCCTCTACTTAACAAATCCACACACGGACTTCCCTGGAGGTCTGGTGGCTAAGAATCCACACTCCTAACGCAGGGAGCCAGGGTTATATCCCTGGTCTGGGAATCGGATCCCATATACCACAACTAGAGATCCTGCATGCCACAACTAGGATCTGGAACAGCCAAATAAATCTTTTTTTTTTTTTTTTTTTAAGAAAGCCACACAAAAATACCATGTCTAAGTCAGGCTCAGAGGTAACAGTTCCATCTATTTCAAACCATTTGTTCCTCTTGGTGCCAATGTTAACAAACATTTCTAACCAAGTCTTCCCTGTTACAAATCTATGTTGTTTTTAACCTCACTTACATGTCCTCCGAGGGGAAAGAATCTGCCTGCCCATGCAGGAGACACAGGAGATGCGAGTTACATCCCTGGGTCGGGAAGATCCCACACGCCTCGGAGCAGCTAAGCCCATGTGCCACAACTCCGGAAGCCCATACAGGGCGAGTTTATGCCCTGTAACAAGAGAACCCACCACAATGAGAAGCCTGCGCACCGCAAGTCGAGAGCAGCCCCTGCTCACCACCACCAGAGAAAAGCCTGAGCAGCAACGAAGACCCAGCACAGCCAAAAAGAAAGAAAGAAATTAAGTCATCATATTACTATTATTGTACTGTTTATGGAACAAGAAGAATTCCACTGTATAACTTCATGTATGTCACTCAGATAATCAAAAGCAGAGAACACTCTCCATTCACTATTTACAGAAGCAAAATGTCCCTACCTGGGGTGTAGTAAAGACACAGTTGGGGATGACAGGCTCATGAATCACCCCTGCAGCCCAGCCAGTGTGATTCACAGATCTGCCTGTCTGACAGGAAGGTTCCATCTCTAAGCTGTAGGTTCAGCACAAGGCCAAGTTTGAACAACACACCCTAGCCAGACAACTCTTTCCAGCCACACAAACCTTCATTCAATTGGCCAAAGGCAAGATAATCCAATTTCCTAATGGTGTGGGAACAGACACAGATATGGAGTTGAGACTCAGACCATCTAACAGTTTGACATAAACACACACTTGGGCCTGGAAGAAGAGAACCAACTAGGACAGCTTACAAGAGCACTGCAGGGCTTAGCGCTGCCAGATTCAAGCCCAGCCAGCGTTTTCCCAGACTGGCCGGGGATGAAGACAGCCAAACATCTTCCCCTAAAGCCTGGGGAAGGCACTGGAAGAGAGAGAGGACGCTGGCTCTCACACACAGAGGAGGCACCCTAGAGCTGTCACCAGGCCCTGGCCAAAGTCCCCCCAAAGCTGAGCAGGAGCAGAATGAACCACATGTCATCCAAGCCTCACAGGAGATAAGAAACCATCCAGGCCCCGGACACATCCCCGGACCAGCTGCTCCCTGTCAAGCCGCACCTCCAAGCAGCGGCAGAGCCCCAAGACATCCTGGATGAAGCACAGATGCCTAGGGAAGCCAGAAAGCTCTGGAGACTCATCAAAAGTTCAAGGACAATGGTTCCCAGCCTGTGTGCCATCCATGGCGGGGCGGGGGCACACCCCCCAGTCTCTGAGGGGAGGAGAATGCGTCCCACTGAACAGGGACAGCCCTTTCAACCGCGTCCATCAGCTCTGCAACAGGGCTGTTTTCTCATCAGTGGGCTGTCTGTGGCCCTCAGGGGGGTCTCCAGGAGGTGAACATAGCAGCGAAGGAAGTGTTATCTGGTGACTGAGAATTGAGACGTCACTCTAGTTCCTAATATCAAAAGTCTTCGAGGACTTCCCTGGGGAGTCCAGTGGCTAAGACTCTGTGCTCCCAATGCAGGGGGCCCAGGTTTGATCCCTGGTCGGGGAACTAGGTTCCACACGCCTCAACTAGTTCACATGCCACAACTATAGATCCCTCACGCAGGAACTAAGTCCCAACGCAGCCAAATAAATACTTTTTAAAAAAAACCTTCTGAATAATCAAAATGTTATACACCTGGGGACTTTCTCTGTGGTCCAGAATTCCCCTTCCAATGCAGGGGACGCGGGTTTGATCCCTGGTTGGGGAACTAAGATTCTACATGCCGTGGGACAATCAAACCCATGTGCCACAACTAAAACGCCCACTTGCTGCAACAAAGACAGCCAAGAATAAACTTAAAAAAGAAGCTATACACCTGGACAATGGCAGGAGCAAACTTTTGAGGGCCTGGAAATAAATCCGAGTCTCAGTGCCAAAGTGCTGTATTCATCTTCTGTGCCTTAGGGCTTCGATGTGCAAAACGGAGGTGCTATTTTGATAAAACATGTTACATCTGAGGACAATACCTGGTACAAAGCAAGCCCTCCATCAACATCCACAGTACCACCAGCATCGCTGTCTGCCACTACCCAGCTGGGCTGCATGTTCCAGATGTTTCTACACGATACATGTGAGAAAAGTAAGAAACCAGCCTTCTGCTCCAGAGGAGAAAACAGGCTCAGTACGAGTTATTGTTTGTCTCTGTTTAATTCAAACCCACGTCTGCCCGTCATCTTCCCATATTCCCAGTCTGCCTCCCGGGTAAACAGAAAGGAGCCAGAAGACATGGGAACTGACCAGGGGGTCCTCAGCCCCCTGGTCGTGGACTGTTACCAGTCTATGGCCTGTTAGGAAGCAGTAGGTGAACAGCAGGGAAGAAAGCAAAGCTTCATCTGTATTTACAGCCGCTCCCCATATACCGCCTAAGCTCTGCCTCCCATCAGATCAGCAGCGGCGTTAGATTCTCACACGAGCATAATAAACGCGATGCACTTTAATCACCCTGAACGACAGCCCGCTGCCATCCGTGGAAAAACAGCTTTCCTTCAAATCGGTCCCTGGTGCCAAAAGGCTGGGGATCGCTGAAATCGATGCTAATCATCGTTCTTCTCCATTAGGCCGGGCCCCGTTATAATATGCTGATTCAGTTCACATGAAAACGAGGTTTAGACCAGAACCCTGATACGGCTCTGAGAGAAGGTCTTAACCATCACCGGCCCTCACACAGGCCAAGACAACAGGCGGTGCTTTCTTCCAGAAAGCTCCCACCGGCCAGCTCAGTCTCGGCAGAAAGGCCATCTCTGTCGGCCCGAGATGGAGTTGGAGCAGCCCAAAGCAGGCCCATCTATTTCTGTAGGGCTCAGGACTGGCTGGGAGGATGTAAGGAAGATTTGCAGCTGACCTCCATGAAGAAATGAGGACTCAGAGAGCAGTTAAGGACCATCGAGGAGGAAAGAACCACAGTATTACCATGGAGAAGACCCACAGACTGCAGCTGACATCAGCTCTGAGTCCTGCTGGGGCTCAGACAATGCCAAAATGTTTATCTTACCTCTGCCTCTTCACACAAGGCCAAGTAAAGAAATAAAACACACACAAGTGGCTAGCTAAAAGCATTATCCGAATGTTACACAATCTGATATACACAAACCCCAAGCTCTCAAAGTCCCAGATGGTCACTGTGCCACAAAATAAAGTCACAGGAAAAAAAGAGGCTGAGCCTTAAAGGTTAAAAAACAAACAAACAAACAAAAAGACAAATTAAGTATGTCATAGAAGAGAGAACACTGGAAGGAAAAAGCTTAAAAAAAAAAAAAAAACAGAAAACTTTAATCTCAAAATCGCCCTAATATCCCTCATCCTAGAGACATACTTTACACCCTACAGCACAGACCCAGGGCTAGTTCTCCACTGAAGACCCATCCACACGAACCAAACTTGTCAAACGACCTCAGATATCTGCAGAAACAAATGATACCACGGAGATTCCACTGAGAAGACAATACTTCCCTAGCCTGGGGAATCTTAGATTTCAGTGGAGAACCCAAGACACATTAGGTCAGGAACGGAGAATGGACCTGATGTGATGAGAGTCAACTATGGGAGATACGTACGTAACTCGCCCCAGGCCGCAGAGCAGAAGCAGGCGTGCACTGGCCCGGCCAGCAGGTTCTCCAGCCTGTGCCCCTAACCAGAGGTGCTGCTTCATGAACAGCTTCAAGACCTATCTCATGCCACGCTCTAGAAGTGAGCAAAGGAACCAGTCCCACAAAGGGGCTTTCAATCCTACCAACAGTCTCTAAAATGTGCCTGTTTCATTGTTGCCCAGGTTCTTAACGTGCTCAGATCCTGAAGACTTGGGGTGGGGAAGCAAGAACCCTCTCCCCTCATGAGCCCCCAGGGATTCCCCAACATTCTACTGGGTTGGCCGAAAAGTTCATCTAGGTTTCTCTGTAAGATGGGACCAAAAACCTGAACGAACTTTTGGCCAATGCAATACTTTTGACGGATGGCTTGTATTGCACAGAGCGCACGCTTCTGAATACACTGTTCTAAACTTTGCCTGTGAAAAACAGATCTGTTTTTAAAGCCTTACTGATGACATCAGAGCAACCCTGGAAACCACACACTAGAAAACACTACAATGTCAGTTTATGTCGTAACTCAGAAAGTAATCTTCCAGCCCACATATGGTTTTGAGTTGATTCCGAAGGCAAACTTTAAAAAATAACACCGCCTCCCAAGCTGTCCCTGGCCAGCTGGAGCCCTCCATTCTGAAGCCTTCTGAGGCCCTGTCTCTATTATTCTGGATAACGGTCCAGAAGGATGTTTATACTAGCCAGCTCCACAGTTACTTTCCATCCGATAAATATAACTTCTCTTCTCAAGTAGTACCTGGGAAAGAGCAAAATTCAAACCTGGGATAAGCGGGGTGGAATAACTATAAAAGCTTTGAAAGTATTTGAAAGAAAAAATGAGAATACTTTGTATGTACACAGGATCATTCATGAAAACAAGGTCATACTAACCCACAATAACCCTCTTTCCTGATGGTTCACTTGATAAAGAATCCGCCTGCAATGCAGGAATCTCAGGTTCAATCCCTGGGTCAGGAAGATCCCCTGGAGAAGGAAACGGCAACCCATTGCAGTTTTCTTGCTGGGGAAACTCCGTGGACAGAGGAGCCTGGTGGGCTACATCCATGGAATTCCAAGAGTCAGACACAACTTAGCAACTAAACCACCACCACCAACCCACAATAAGCAAGCCTATTTCAGAAAGGGAAACATTATTCTCAGTAATTTCAAGGAATGTTTTCTTTTATTTAATAATACAAACTCTTCTATTTTTTATTATTTGGGGGCAGGAGGCCACATTGTGCAGTTTGTGGGACCTTAGATCCCTGGCCAGGGATCATACCTGTGCCCCCCTGCAGTGAGTGCACAAGAATCCTAACCAGTGGACCACTGGGAAGTCCCAAAGAACACCTTCTTGACAACATATTTTAACAGTTCCTTAATATACAAAGAAAAGTGTCCCACCAATCTGAGAAGAAAACCAAGGCAAAATGCAAAAGACACTTCCTCAGATAATTTGTATAGAAAGTCTTCTTTTGACCACGTAACTAATTTCAGAATATAGGGGTTCCCTCAAAAATCTCTCCAAGTATATTCCCAGAGAGTTCCACTAACTGCCTGCGTCTATTGCTTTTGGAATTCTAATCAGTTCCGCCCACCCAAAGACTCGAAGTGAAATATTAAGAGATGTGAACAGCTGCACTTGGACACCACACCAAGAATAGCTTTCAGGAAACCAAGCTCCAGCTGGAAAACTACACTGAGTACTAACCCTTCTCAACTTGAGAGGAGCACAGCATGGGAAACTCCCTTTAGGTAATAGTGAAAATGCCCGCAAAAGCTTTTTAAGTGACATTTATAAAATACATTTTCTCTCCTAGAAGTAAATGGTTTGTAAAATTTGGGGACCATTTATACCCTGGGATTTTAAACTCATGTGTGTTTATCTGGAATTCCTGGGATGATGATGGTTTGCTAATGCCTGGTCAAACATTATCCTCCAAGGGAACATTCCCAGAGGGATTACAGCTCACTCACCATGAGGCCCGGGCCACCGGATGCAGGTCTGAACTAAAACAGTAAGTTATCCGGAGCCCGGGGCTCATTTTTCTTTCCACCCCACACCTCGCCTTAAACTTCCAATCTGTGTGCAGAAATAAGGTGAGGGGGTAAAAAATACAGTCAAGTGAGGTAGAGGGAATCAGAGTAGGGTCCAAAAAACACAAACCACGAGATCTGAAGTGTCCACTGGCAGATACACACTATTGCCAGGAGGAAATGGTGAAAGAATCCAGGGAGAGAAGGAACTAAAGTCCAGTGCTGAGTACCAGAAAAGTCTCAGACGCGCCTGCCAACTTGCAAGGAAAGAAGAGCCCAGCCTGGTGTGAAAGGGGAAGCAATGCTGCCCGGGTGGACAGGGAGCAGAATTAACTAGGTAGAGAGAACTAACATCCTAGAAGAGACCAGAGGGGCTTCCCAGGTGGTGCTAATGGAGAAGAACCCATCTGCCAAAGCAGGAGTTGAGAGAGATGCTGGTGCAACCCCTAGGTCGGGAAGATCCCCTGAAGAAGCGCATGGCAACGCACTCCAGTATCCTTGCCTGGAGAACTCCATGCACAGAGGAGTCCAGCAGGCTACAGTCCGTGGAGTTGCAAAGAGTCAGACGTGACTGAAGCGAATTAGAACACACACACAAACACAGCAGAGACGACAAGCAGCCATGGAGCACAGCACCAATTTGACTTCATGAATGGAGGGAAAAGAAAAAGAATCCAGTGAAAAAAAGCCAGGAGGTATTCAAAGCACAACCTCAGCAATGTGTATGGTTCACACTTGGATGGAATTTAAAGAAAGCAGGATTCCACCCCCACCTTGAGCAAAAAGGTTAATAGTGAGTGGGCGCTAAGCCGCTGGGCCAGGCCTTTGAATGTATTGTTTCATTTAATCCTCACAACAATACCTCAATACTTGCACATAAATACTTTCACTGCTGCTGTGGTCTGTTGAATTGTGTCCCCCAAAATGCATGTTAATGACTTAAATCCCGGTACCCCAGAAAGCGACCTACTGTCTATTTGCAGATAGGGGCTTTTTAAAGGACATTAAGTTAAAATAGGATCATCAGGCTGAGCCCTAACCCAACAGTATGACTGAGGTCTTTAGACAACTGTCCCTAAGACACACAGAGAAAGAAGAGACTTGAAGACATGGGGAGAAGGCAAGAGCCAAGGAGAGACAACTGCGCAGGCACTTTGACCCTGAACTTTCAGCCTCCAGACCTGGGAGAAAACAAACCTGTGCTTCTTTAGCCAGGCAGTCCATGGCGCTTCGCTGTGGCAGCCCAAGTAAACCAACACAACTGCTATCCAGAGAGGATGAGTCCCTGGATAAGGTCACAGAGCAAAGTTGGAATCTGAATACAGGTCAAAACTCAGACCACTCTTTTCAAGCTGAGCACTTCGCCTGGCACAAAGTGCTACATAAATACTGGCCACTCTTTTTTTTTTTTTTTTTTTACAATGTTCTATTAGTTTCAGGTATACAGCAAAATGATTTCATTATTCACATGTACAGTAAGTCCCCTACATATGAATGGGGTCTGATCTTAGAGCGTGTTCATTAGTCCAATTTGTTTTTAAGTCCGAAGTTTAGCCTACGTACCCAACTAACACAACAGGCTATTTAGTACGTACTGTAATAGCTGTATAATACTTTTTACAGAAATAATACATAAAAAAAAATAAAGAAAGAAAGAAAACATTTTTAATGTTGCAGTACAGTATCTTGAAAAGAATCTGCCTGCAATGCAGGAAGACCCAGGTTTGATGCAAGAGATGCAGGTTCAATCCCTGGGTCAGGAAGATCTCTTGGAGGAGGGCATGGCAACCCAATCCAGTATTCTTGCCTGGAGAACCTCTGTCTCTTGCCTGGGACAAACGAGCCTGGTGGGGTCACAAGAGAGTCACATACAACTTAGCAACTAAACAACAACCACAACTGCATCCGTGATTCTATTGTTTGAAGTTAAGTTCAAAACTGAGGGAGATGCCCCAATCACATGACTGATGAGGTGGCACAGGTGAGGCCCAGGGCATGAGGTGAGCAGAGAGGGCAGAGTGAGCGTCTGCTGCTGCGCACCTCCATCTCCGCACGATCAAAGGCGACAGCTGCACAATAATTTTCCCTGCTTTCTTCGGGACCGTGTGATCTGGAATCTGGGCACAAAAGACAGGATGACTTTTCACTACCTTTCATTTCAATCATTCTTAGTCCAAAGCTGTACTCCACAAACCACGGTCAGGGAAAGGTGGGAAGCACTTCAGGGTCCTCATTTCCTCATATTTTCTTACCTTAGAACAGTTCTTAATTCCAGCCTCTGCTTTTTTTAACCAGAATAACGAAGGAAAACAGGTTCTACCAGAGGCATCCATCCTATGGTTTCTTCTGTGAGCAAATGGGGCATTTCAAACAGGAGAAAACAATATCACAAACAGATTTTCAATTTTCAAACCATTAGAAGGCATTAAATGTGTGACATGACAGCTAGGACTGAATACAATTTAATCTTTGATGACTCAAAGAGGTTTTCACGGATCCTCGGGGTAATTATTATAAGTATTAATCATCACTACAGAAAGAACCTCAACTCAGGGAAATTCCAGGGTAACAGAGTGCCAGCTAACAGGGACTTTACTATATAAAGAAAAGCTCTGTGGCTTGCATTTAAAAGAAAAGGCTTGATGCATGGTTTGTTTTTAATGTTTGTCTCATGGACTGTATAGTCCATGGGCCGCAAAGAGTCGGACATGACTGAGCAACTTTCATTTTCACTTTTATGATTAAAACAATACAGAATATGGACATATATAAAGACTTAGATCCATATAAAATGTATACTTAATTTCTAATTAGGGATTTACCTTAACTTTAAAATTACGAGCCATGATGGGTAACTTTCATTTTCCCTTTCTTCCTCAAGCACATTTACTGAGTAATTCCCCAGGAGACCAGAACTACTATACTGGCGAGAAAAATGCCTCATCATTGAAACAGATCAGTGGTACCTTAAGCTGCTCTGCAGTTTCTGAAAGCAATGATGGTATCACCACTGCATAATTTACTTTCCCCTATTTTTAAGTACTTAAATACTGACACAATATTTAAATCAAAGTGTTCACAATACATAAAAGTTGACATCTCATTCTTTTATTTTCCACAGTTTCCATCACCCATTTCAACTCAAAAACGGCAAACGTATGTTTGGAAATAAACAGAAAACTTGGCAGAGAAGATTCCTGGAATGAACACTTTCATAATGAGAATATGCTCAAGTTTCTTCTTCCTGAGAAAACTTAGTAAGCAAAATTCATTAAATCCAAAACTGGAAAGACTTTTTCTTAAATAGGGAGACTGCTGTGATAGGAATCCACGGTAGGTCACTGACGCATCTGTGCACTGATGTTAAAATAGAGGACCTTTAGGATTATTTGGCCATAGGTTCACAATGTTTCCAGACACTGAAAACCATCAAGCAGTGTTGGACAATACAAGAAGGCAAAATACTTACTGCCATGCTCCTCTCTATATAACCCGCTCAGCCTGAAATCAGGCTGGCAACAGTTGGGAGCAACAGTCACATGGCAGGCAAGGGGCAGGCGGTTAGGAGGGGTTTGAAGCAGAGTGCCTGGAGAGGAAAAAGACACCACCCTGAGGAAAACCACATGGAGAAAGCAACTTCCACCAAAATTAAGAGCCTCTCGGGGGCAGGAGCCATAGCCCACCCTTCCCTGAATATTCAGCAGCTCAATTACAGATGTTTATCCAGTGTTTGATATGTGATCTAATCCTTTAGATGTTTGAAAATCATCCTGAAATAGTTGATAAATAAACTATTAAGAAGAAATAACCGGGGACTTCCCTGTTGATCCAGTGGTCAATAATCCGCCTTCCAATGCAGGGGTTGCACAGGTTCAACCTCTGGTCAGGAAGCTAAGATTCCATATACCATGGAGCAACTAAGTCTGAGAGCCACAGTCATGGAGTCCATGCAGCACAAGGAAAAATCCCACATGACACAACTAAGACCCTGCACAGCCAAACATTTAAAAAAATAATAATAATAAAGGAATAATCCATTAATTACACTGTAGTTTTCATGCCTTAAGACTTACACCATTTTGGGGGGAGGAGTCATACCCCAGTATATTCATAAATAATACACTTCATGATTCTATCATCGTTTATCTGGGCTCCTTCATGAATAAAATACTCTAATTTATTGGTCTTAATTATTTAAGACCAGTTCTCTTGAGCATTCAAATATGTTATTCTCCAGTTCCCCTACCCCAATTATGACTGCTTTCAAATTTGCAACTTATGCTGGGCAAAGAAAAGACTCCAGGTGAGCAGAAGCCACAGGTTAGAAGAAGAAAACTATCAAGTTTTTCATTTTATCTTTAACATGATTCTTGATCATTTCTTGAAATATTCTGTCTTCTTTGCAGGAACAAATACAGCTCTTTTTTTTCTAAAGTAGTAATAGGCAGATCTCAGTCATCTCACAACATTACTCAAAATTCTGACACTAGATTTGCAGCGAGACAAAGTTATCATCCAGAGTGTCTACATAATTCCTTCCATGTAGGGTTAAAAAACAAATACAGCTCACACAACGTTAAGGCTTCATGTGTATTTCATGCAGTCAACTTTAATTACAATAAGTTAAAATAATATTCTGCAATATTTATCTTTGAGAAGTTAGACAGGTTTGAGAAGAGAGGTCCTAAAAATAAAGTTAAGAGTCAATAAGCTTAAACCACACTAAACAGGCTTCTTTACTGCCAGACTTCCTTTAATATAAGCACATGTACTACATATCCCTAACACAGGACACCACACATCATGAGTTACAGGACGATGCTTACTTCAGATGCTGATTTCAAGCAGCTTCTTTCTATCAGCACTAGCATTTCCCCGTCCCACCCTTGAAAACACGCTGGGAATTGCTGGATTAGCTCCTATCTCGTGTGTTACTTCAAAAGGCCTAACAAAAGACATGCCCATTCCTCTGCAGCCTGTCAGTGAAAATGGATGTGACATAGGTCACACACACCCCCGCCCCCGACGTTCTGACATATACTAATTATAGTACTAAAATATGGAAACACTTAGTAGCTTATGCCAGCTTCATCAAAAAACTATTTGTTAAACAGTTATTGAATTACTCATAGATTGTGATGAATTATGGCTAAATAATCAAAGAAAAGAAAATGACTGGGACAGCTGTACCTCTCCACTACCCTAAGACGTAAGTGACATCACAGTTACTCCACAGTCTATTCCAAGCCTTACCTTGGAGTCTATGAGACCTTCAGGGGTTATGAACTAATTTCAGAACATTTAAAAGTCCTAAAATTATAAGCAAGATTACATGTCTCCATGCGTTTTTGTAAAAAGGCAGCTCTTGCTCTTATTAGCTATTCAAAGGATTCATGGCCCTAAATATATGTTTAAAACATTCCCAATAGGCCAACAGTCTTCTAGCTTTCTTCTAGCTTTATTGTATTGTATTGACACAATTGTATGTGTCAAGATCTTCAAACCACTGTGAAATGTCCTGAGTAAAGCATTTCCAATGAGCCATGACCATGACATTAGAATTGCTGCACAAATAAAAGTCACAGTTGCTATTTTTCTCCCTGGTCTGATAGACTAGGGTCTGATGAGTCTGCAGGAATTAATATATAAATATGCCACCAACAGAGCATTCCAGCATGCTTTCAGAAAACAACTTAGAGTGTTTCAGCATATCTGCTGTACAAAAGGCACTTAATAAACGCTTGTTGAAGGACTTCTTTGGTGGTGCAGTGGCTCCATATTTCCAGTGCTGGGGGTGTGGGTTTGATTCCTGGTCAGAGAACCAAGATCCTACATGCCACATGGCATGGACAAAACTTTTTTTTAAAATTAAAAAATATTCCCATTAAAAAAATTTTATTTTAATGCTTGATGAATTAATTTATTTCAAATTTAGAGTTTTAGCTCACGTGTCACCATTTTATAACATCCTGGGAGCTAATGTGAAATAAGACTGTACTTTCCAAGTCACCTACCAAATAACCACTATTTCCTGTGTCAAGGATACCTACCCTCTGGGCATGTTTACTGACCTGGCTTGCTCAGGCCAGGCCCTCCAAACTCAAGTTTCCCCAAGCCTAACAATGTAAAACCTAAGCTGCCGAAAACAGCGCTGAAGGCCCTCTACCTTCCCAACCTCGTCTCACATGACTCCTCCACCGAAACCAACTCTCTCAATGCCCCAAACATACCTTCTGCTCTCCCACCCACTCTCCTGGATTCTACACATTACTCAGACACTTGTTCATGCCCCACTTTTCATGAAACCTGTCCAACCCCATTCAGTGCCCAGTGATCTCATAACCTAACACAGTCTACACCTACCAGAGGGTTTCTCAAACAGAGAAGACCCAAGACAGAATTTGAACAAAGACCAGGAAACTGCATTCTCAGTGTTTCCAATTCCCTAAATGTCAAGAACCGCTTTCGATATAAGGCTTCGATTCATGACCCCTCCCAGTTATTCTCAACCCTATTCTCAATCACCTCGGGGGCTCTCAGAAATGCCCAGCCTTCATCCCAAAACAAGTTGAATACAATCACTCAATGTTTTTTTTTTAAGGTATCGGCATTTTTTTTTTAAGTTTTCCATTTGATTCTAATGCAGTGAAGGTTGAAAGCCACTGTTCTATAATATTCATCTTGCAATACATCTTATACATCCTTATATGCATCTTCTTTTATATATGGATCTTTTTTATACAATATCATTGACTGCTTAACTCTAATTTTACTTTCTTTGTGCTTGTGTCCTGTCAAGGTTTATTGTTAAAAGTTATTGTTATTCTTTAGCATTCCTAGGGAATGCAACAGAGAATAGATGAGTAGCACAAATCAGTTTTGATTAGTAACAATACCCTCTATTCCCCACCTTAGTTCACTTACTGAAGAAATGAAAAAATCATGCATCTTTGGGGTGGTCTCACCAACCCCACTGACATTCCTTTTCCATTTTCATTGGAAGGACTGATGCTGAAGCTGAAACTCCAATACTTTGGCCGCCTGCTGCAAAGAACTGACTCATATGAAAAGACCCTGATGCTGGAAAAGACTGAAGGCAGGAGGAGAAGGGGGCAACAGAGGATGAGATGGTTGGATGGCATCACCAACTCAATGGACATGAGTTTGAGTAAGCTCCAAGAGTTGGTGATGGACAGGAGCCCTGGCGTGCTACAGTCCATGGGGTCACACGCCTGAGCAACTGAACTGACACACTTATCAGGTTACCATTCTGCTTCACTTGAAGCAGATACATATAATATAAAATATTATATAAGATATACTACATTATACAAAATATTGTTATATTTTATATTAAAATATTGTGTTTTATATAATAAAATGTATCAATTCAGAGGGAGGATCCTTCATAATGTACACATATATCAATCATTGTGTTGCACACTTTCAGTATCTTACAATTTTATTTGTCAATTACAGTGGACCCTTGAACAGCATGGGGAGTTTGGGATGCCAATCCCCATGCAGGTAAAACCTTCATGTGACTTTAGTCAGCTCTCCACATAGGTGACTCTGCATCCCCAGATTCAGAACTAATCACAGACCATTCAGTACTGTAGTAAATATTTATTAGAAAAAAATTGTGTATAAGTGGATTCATGCAGTCAGACTGGTTGCTCAATATTGTCTACCTCAATGAAGTTGAAAAAGAAAATACCATTGCTAAAAAGTGTAATTTGTTACAAGATAATTGCATTAATTGGTATCATTTTCTATTTCAAAAGGAATGAATTTCTCAAAGGGGAGAATCTGGCAGTTTCCAATCTAAGCATCAGCATGAAATTCAGAGTCAAGAGAATGGACCCAAGAAAAGATGCCGCTGCTCAAATGACTGAAGCAAATGCAACTTACAAATGAACCCACTCAGCTTTGTTCCTTCTGTCCTAGGAAACTGCTTAAAATCAGCACTAATCAGCACAAAATCTTAGTAAGAGACCAATAAGACAAACTAATCCACACATCCTAAATGGACCGATTTCCCAATTCATGCTGCTTGCTTTTATATGCTCCAGAAATCCATGCAATTCCATTTTATAGTGGATTAGTTCAAAAGTCTGATGCAATGACTAACCCCCTCCCCAAAGTGTTCCTTCCATTCATGAAAGACTGCTGCTTCTCCGATGAAGAGAAGGTGGAATAAATCCAAACAGCAAGTTTTCAATCAGAGAGGAACTACTAGGTCACGCTGCAGCTTCATGTGGTTTGAATTAAATGCTATTGCCCCACCCAGCCCAGCCACATACAAAAAACTCATCTGAGGTCAGTGAAGAAACTACTTATTAAAAGGGAAAACCCAAGAGAAGACTTAAACTGTGCTCAACAAATTTAACTCCAGGATACTGGAAAGAGGAAACCTCAACGTGTCAAACACTCTGTCTCTCAGACACAATCACCCACAGGCAGCTCTTTGCCAGCTCTCAGCTCAGGGTTCTTAACTTTACACCCAGCCTTTTGTTCCAATCCACATAGTTTCCACAAACCTGGCAAGAATTGCCAGCTCTCAACCCCTGAAACTCCACCCAGTGCCCACACAGCTGCAGGCTCGCCCCTCCCGCCCAGAAGACATCCACAGAGCCACCTCCAGCAGGGAGGGCAGGGAACCAGCCACAAAGGAGAAATCTTTCTTCCACCTAGTTCTGTGCTGCCAACTAATGAACGGGCCCTCAGAGAGTCAAGGCCGCAAATTAACATATCTTTTTCTCAAAAGACTGTTTGAAGTTATTTGTCATGAAAGGGACAGGGCAGGGAACTTCCAGGGGAGAATTTGGGGAAATAAGAAAGCCTTACCAGGAACCCAGTCTGAAAAAGGAAATCCAACAAGTGGATTACAGTAGAGGAGGAGGGACTGTTCAAACAAGAGGAGAAGACTTCCCTGGAGGTCCACTGTTTAAAGCTCTGCGCTCCTAATGCAGGGACCCTGAGTTCAATCCCTGATCAGTATTCTTGCCTGGGCTACAGTCTACGGGGTTGCAAAGTCAGACACGACTGAGCGCTCATGCATAGCACTAGATCCCACATGCCGCAGCTAAGACCTGGCACAGTCAAATAAATAAAGATTTTTTTTTTTTAAAGAAAAAATGGGAGGGGTCCAAATGTACATAGACTGAAACCAGCAACACAGAACCTCTGGGTTTCTCAGACAGAGAGAGTCCCTTGGGCCAATTATAGACTTTGGGGACAGACTTTATGTTGAAGGACTATCCCAAGCAGCACGTGAGCTGGATTCAACACCTGACCCTGCCAAGTGGAAACCTTGTAAATTCAGACAAGCTGTTAAGCCTCTAGATCTCCATACCATTGTCTGTAAAAGATCTCTGCTGACTGGACAAAATCTGGAACCTGACACACTGACCTCCTTGAGTTCTTCTGAAAATCACAGAGTTAATAAGCATGTGACCCAAACCTTCTGCATGAGGTCAGCCTCGAGAAACGTCAGGTGTGGGTCCTGCTGTCATCTTCCCAAACTGGAAAAGAGTGTCAGCTTGAACACTGGGAAGCAGCAAGGGGCAGAGGCAGGACCATGAGATTTGATGTCAGTTAGAGCTGGGGTCCCAACAAAAAAGTCATTACTCAGGTGCAACAGTCCCAGAAATGTGTCTCCATGGATAGTCACCATTAGCATAAAATACACAATGGTTTACAAAGATTTGCTTTGGAAAAAAAAGCAGAAGACAATTTGTATACTGATTAGTATTGTTGCATGGAGAATCCCATGGACAGAGGAGCCTAATAGGCTACAGTCCATGGGGTCACAAAGAGTTGGACACGACTGAGCGACTTCACTTATTTACTTACTTACAAGGTTTATGTTGAGATGATAATACTTTGAATGTCCTAGATTAATGAAATCTATACATTTCACCTGTTTCTTTTAACTTTTTAATTATGTTACTAACAAAATGTAAATTATATGCCTCACTTGCCTGTATGTGGAGTCCATGAGCAGTGATCAGCTGTGATCGACTCTTGCTGACCCCAGGGACTGTAGCCTGCCAGGCTCCTCTGTGCATGGAATTTTTCAGCCAAGAATACTGGAGTGGGTTGCCACGCCGTCCTCGAGGGGATCTTCCTGACCCAGGGATCGAAGCTGTGTCTCTTTGTCTCTTTCATCTCCCGCACTGGCAGGCATATTCTTTACCACTGAGCCACATGGGAAGCCCCAAGGGTGGCTGACATTACATCGTCACTAGACAGCAGTGAGCTAAACTTTGATTCACCAATCTGCTCTGCCAGTTACCTACTTGGGGCAAGTTATTTCACCTCTGAGCTGAAATTCTTATGGGAATAAAATAAAGACAGTAGCTCTCAAGCAAGCTCTTAGCACAAATTAATAAACTGATCACTCATCATTCATTCAGCAAATATGTGAATCCTT
This sequence comes from Oryx dammah, assembly GCF_014754425.2. Lineage (NCBI taxonomy): Eukaryota > Metazoa > Chordata > Mammalia > Artiodactyla > Bovidae > Oryx > Oryx dammah. Next base: position 10,408,960 of record NW_024070196.1, read on the forward strand.
ATGGTATTCTAGATATTTTAAGACAAAAAAACTACCTAAAATGGGACCTAGACATGGGACCTTCTGAAGGAGGTCGCAATTATCTTCATTACCTCCAACACAGTTCGGCCTGGTCAAACAGGGAGGGAACACAGCCCCACCCATCAACAGGAAATTGGATTAAAGATTTACTGAGCATGGCCCCACCCATCAGAACAAGACCCAGTTTCCCCCTCAGTCAGTCTCTACCATCAGGAAGCTTCCATAAGCCTTTTATCCTTATCCATCAGAGGGCAGGCAGACTGAAAATCACAATCACAGAAAACTAATCAAACTGATCACATGGACCACAGCCTTGTCTAACTCAATGAAACTATGAGCCATGCTGTGTAGGGCCACCCAAGACATATGGGTCATGGTGGAGAGTTCTGACAAAATGTGGTCCACTGGAGAGGGAAATGGCAAACCACTTCAGTATTCTTGCCTTGAAAACCCCATGAAGAGTATGAAAAGGCAAAAAGATAGGACACTGAAAGATGAACTCCCCAGGTCAGTATATGCACAATATGCTACTGGAGATCAGTGGAGAAATAACTCCAGAAAGAATGAAGAGACGGAGCCAAAGCAAAAACACCACCCAGCTGTGGATGTGACTGATGATGGAAGTAAAGCCCAAAGCTGTAAATAGCAATACTGCATAGGAATCTGGAATGTTAGGTCCATGAATCAAGGCAAATTGGAAGTGATCAAACAGGAGATGGCAAGAGTAAACATCAACATTTTAAGAGACAGTGAACTGAAATGAACTGGGATGGGTGAATTTAACTCAGATGACCATTATATCTACTACTGTGGGCAAGAACAGTAAGCAAAGAAGAACTAAAGAGCCTCTTGATGAAAGTGAAAGAGGAGAGTGAAAAAGATGGCTTAAAACTCAACATTCAGAAAACTAAGATCATGGAATCTGGTCCCATCACTTCATGGCAAATAGATGAGGAAACAGTGGAAACAGTGTCAGACTTTACTTTGGGGGGCTCCAAAATCACTGCAGATAGTGACTGCAGCCAAGAAATTAAAAGAGACTTGCTCGCTGGAAGAAAAGCTATGACCAATCTAGAAAGCATATTAAAAAGCAGAGACATTACTTTGCCGACTAAGGTCTGTCTAGTCAAGGCTATGGTTTTTCCAGTAGTCATGTATGGATGTGAGAGTTGGACTATAAAGAAAGCTGAGCGCTGAAGAATTGATGCTTTTGAACTGTGGTGTTGGAGAAGACTCTTGAGAGTCCCTTGGACAGCAAGGAGATCCAACCAGTCCATCCTAAAGGAAACCAGTCCTGAATATTCATTGGAAGGACTGATGCTGAAGCTGAAGCTCCAATACTTTGGCCCCCTGATGCGAAGATCTGACTCATTGGAAAAGACCCTGATGCTGGGAAAGATTGAAGGCGGGAGGAGAAGGGGACAAAGGAGGATGAGATGGTTGGATGGCATCACCAACTCAACGAACATGAGTTTGAGCAAGCTCCAGGAGTTGATGATGGACAGGGAAGCCCAGCGTGCTGCAGTCCATGGAGCAGCAGAGAGTTGGACAGGACTGAGCGACTGAACTGAACCAAGACAGAAATCCCTGCCTCCATAAAACTTACATTCTGAGAAAAACAAACATTAAAATAGAAATGTAAAGGGCTTCCCTGGTGGCTCAGTGGTAAAGAATCCACCTCCCACTGCAGAAGACATGGGTTCAAACCCTGGTCCATGAAGATCCCACGTGCCGGAACTACTGAGACACAAACGCCCTAGAGCCTGCGCTCCACAAAAGACGCTACCGAGATGAGAAGCCCGTGTACCGTGAGGAAGAGCAGCTCTGCTCACTGCAACTAAAGGAAACCTGCAGGCAGCAACGGAGACCCAGCACCACCAAAGACAGAAATAAAAAGTAACAGAATTACCAGTGGTTTTTAAAAAAAGACTTTCCAGGTTATATTTAAAAAAAAAAAAAAAGAAATGTAAAAACACACAGAAAGTGCTACATACGTAACAGTCAGGAAGAGGGAGGAAGAATGAGGAAGGGAGAATACAGAAAGTCAGAGGCCTCATTAGAACAGTATGGTAGTAGACAAGCATGATACCCGTTATCAGCATCAAAAAATATTATGCCAAGGGATACAGGGCTTCTTTTCAGGGCAATATACGTTTTCTAAAACTGGCGTGGGATGGCTACACAAATCTGGGAGCATTGAAACTGAACACTGAATTGTACACTTTCTTTTAGTATTCATTTATTTACTTATTGGCCGAGCTGCACAGCATGTGGGATCTTAGTTCCCCAGTCAGGGATTGAACCTGTGACCCCGCAATGGAAGGGCAGAGTCCAACTGACTGGATCACCAGGGAAGTCCCTGAAGTGAGTGAGTGAATCATATGGTGTGTGAATTATGTCCCAGTAAAGCTGATAAAAAATACCAAAAAAATAAAAAAGATTAGTCAAAGTTTATTCATATGTAACTGCACCACACTCTGTATAGTGTGAGAAGGAAAACAGCTCCCTCTGATAAAGAAATAATTACAAAACACCAAGCCAGCTCTGGCACATGGGCTAGGTTTGTACTTGCGCGGTGCAAGCCCCTAGCCAGCCCAGTCCTCCTCTCCCAGGCCCGGGTGAGGCGGGCAGTCTTGAGCAAACCTGTTCTCTATGACAGCTAACAGCTGGCCAGACAGGGATTGGCACCAGATCTAAGAGCAGCCAAGCAGTCTGTCTGGCCAGACAGACACAGGAAAAGATGCTCAACATCACTAATTATCAGCGAAATCAACTCAAAGCTACAACGAGGTACCACCTTACACTGGTCAGAATGGCCACCATTAAAAACTCTACAAATAACAAATGCTGGAGAGGGTGTGTAGAAAACGGAACCCTTCTACACTGTTAGAAGGAACGTAAATTGGTGCAGCCGCTATGGGAAATAGGATGGAAGTTTCCAGAAAACTAAAAACAGAATGACGGTGTGATCAGGCACTCCCACTCCTGGGCATATATATCCAGACAAAACTCTTAATTCAAAAACATACACGCATCCCTATGTTCATGACAGCCCTGTCCTCAAGAGCCAAGACTTGAAAGCTACCTAAATGTCCATCAACAGAGGAACAGGTAAAGAAGATGTGGTGCGCACACAAGGGAACACTCAGTCAGAACAAGAACAAAATAGCGCCGTTTGCAGCAACGTGCATGCAACCAGAGAGCATCATCCTAAGCGAAGTGAGTCAGAAAGAGAAAAACAAATACTATAATATCACTTATATGTGGGATCTAAAATGACACAAATGACCCTACCTATGAACCAAAATTATAGAGAACAGACCTGTCATTGCACAAGGGCCCTCCTTTTGCAATGCGGGAAGGATGGAATGGGAGCTTGCGGTTGGCAGATTTAAGCTGTTCTATACACAATGGATCCCCTCTTCACAGCTCACTGCCCTATTGTAGCCAAGGGGCTTGCTTAACTCAATGAAGCCATGAGCCATGCCGTGTAGGGCCACCCCAGACAGACGGGTCATAGTGGAGATTTCCGACAAAACGTGATCCATTGGAGGAGGGAAAAGCAAACCACCCCAGTATGCTTTCCATGAGAACCTCATGAACTGTATAAAAGGACAAAAAGATATGACATCAAAAGATGAGTTCCCCAGGTCAGAGGGTGTCCAATATGCTACCGGGGAAGAACGGAGGAGTGGCTGGATCAAAGCAGAAACAATGCTCGGTTATGGATGTGTCTAGTGACAAAAGTAAAATCTGATGCAAGGAACAGTACTGCATAGGAACCTGGAATGCTAGGTCCATGAATCAGGGTAAACTTGACATGGTCAAGCAGGAGACAGCAAGAAGAAACATCAACATCTTAGGAACCAGTGAACTAAAATGGACAGGACGGGGTGAATTTAATTCAGATGACCATTATATCTACTACTGTGGGCAAGAATCTCATAGAAGAAACGGAATAGTCCTCATAATCAACAAAAAGAGTCTGAAATGTAGTATTTGGGTGCAACCTCAAAAATGACAGAATGATCTCAGTGTGTTTCCAAGGCAAGCCATTCAACATCACAGTAATTCAAGCTTATGCCCCTACCATGCATGTCAAAGAAGCTAAAGTTGATCAGTTCTGTGAAGACCTAGGAGACCTGTTAGAAATAACACCAAAACAGATGTTCTATTCATCGTTGGGGATTGGAATGCAAAAACCAGGAAGTCAAGAGATACCTGGAGTTAATAGGCAAGTCTGGCCTTGGAAAACAAAATGAAGCAGGGTAGAGGCTAACTGCATTCTGCCAAGAGAATGCACTGGTCATAGCAAACACCCTTTTTCAACAACACAAGAGATGACTTTACACATGGACTCCACCAAACAGTCAATACCAAAATCAAACTGATGACATCCTTTGTAGCCGAAGACGGAGAAGCTGTATACAGTCAGCAAAAACAAGACCTGGAGTTGACTATGGCTCAGATTATCAGCTCCTCATAGCAAAATTCAGGCTGAAACGAAAGACAGTGGGGAAAACCGCTAGGTCAGTCAGGTATGACTTAAATCAAATCCCCTATGAACACGCAAAGAGGTAACGAATAGATTCAAAGAATTATATCTAGCAGAGTGTGCCTGAAGAACTATGGATGTAAGTCTGTAATACTGAACAGGAGGCAGAGAACAAAATCATCCCAAGTGAAAAAGAAAAGGAAGAAGTTAAAGTGGTTATCTGAGGAGGCTTTACAAATTGCTGAAGAAAAGAAGAGAAGCAAAAAGCAAGGGAGAAAGGCAAAGGCACGTTCACCTAAACGGAGATTTCCAAACAACACGACGGAGAGACAAGAAGGCCTTCTTCAATGAACAGTGCCAAAAACTAGAAGAAATCAACAGAAGGGGACAGACTAGAGATCTCTTCAGGAAAACTGGAAAATCAAGGAAACACTTCATTCAGAGACAAGCACAATAAGGAATAGAAATGGCAGATATCTAGTAGACACTGAAGAGATCAAGCAGAGAGGGAAAGAATACACAAAGAACTGTACCAAAAAGATCTTAATGAACTGGATTACTACAGTGGTGTGGTCAGTCACCCAGAGCCAGGCCTTCTGGAGTGTGAAGTCTAGTGGGCCTAAGGTAGCACTGCTATTAATAAAGTTAATGGATGCCATGGAATTCCAGTAGAGCTATTTAAAACCCTAAAGGATGATGCCAGCAAGGTGTTACATTCATGTCACCAAATCTGGAAGACCCAGCAGTGGTCACAGGACTGGAAAAGTCAATCCTCGTACCAATTCCCAAAAACAGTAGTACTGAAGAATTTGCTAACCATCACACAATTGCACTCATCTCCCATGCTAGTAAGGTCATGCTCAAAATCTTGCATGGGAGGCTTCAGCGTTATGCAAAACCAAGAACTTCCAGATGTCCAAGCTGGGTTTAGAAAAGGCAGAGGAACCAAAGATCAAATTGCCAACATTTATGAGATTGTAAAGAAAGCAAGGAAATTCCAGGAAAACACCTACCTCTATTTCATCGACACTTTGAAGCCTTTGTATGGATCATAACAAACTGTGGAAAGCTCTTAAAGAGATGGGAATGTCAGACCATCGTACCTGTCTCCTGAGAAACCTGTATGCCTGTCAAGGGGCAACAGTTAGAACCCTGCATGGAACAACTGACTGGTTCAAGATTAAGAAAGGACTATGCCAGGGCTGTCTGCTGTCACCCTGTTTGTTTAATCTGTACTCTAAGCACATCATGAGAAATGCTGGGCTGGATGAGTTACAAGCTAGAATCAAGACAGGTGGGGGAAACATCAACAGCTTCAGATATGCTGATGATATCACTTAAATGGCAGAAAGTGAAGAGGAACTAAAGAGCCTCTTGATGAGGGTAAAGGATAGTGAAAGAGCCAGCTTAAAACTTAATATTAAAACACTAAGATCGATGCATCCAGCCCCACTACTGCATGGCAAATAGAAGGTGGAAAAGTGGAAGTAGTGACAGATTTCCTCTTTCGGGCTCTAAAATCACCAAGGATGGTGACTGCAGCCATGAAATCAGAAGATGACTGCTTCTTGGCAGGAAAGCTGTGACAAACCTAGACAGTGTGTTGAAAAGCAGAGACCATTGCTCTGCTAACCGAGGTCAGTATAGTCGAGGCTGTGGTCTTCCCAGTGGTCATGTACAGCTGGGAAAGGCCAAGTGCCAAAGGATCTTTGCCTTCGAAGTGGGGCTGGAGGAGACTCCCGAAAGTCCCTTGGACAGCAAGGAGATCAAACCAGTCAGTCCTAAGGGAAATCAACCCGGAATACTCGTTGGAAGGACTGATGCTGAGGATGAAGCTCCAGTATTTTGGTCACCTGATGAGAACAGCTGACTCATTGGAAAAGTCCCTGATCCTGGGAAAGAGTGAGGGCAGAAGGAGAAGAGGGCATCAGAGGATGAGATGGCTGGACGGCATCACTGATGCAATGGACATGAACCTGGGCAAACTTCGGGAGATGGTGAGGGACAGAGGCCTGGCATGCTGCAGTCCATGGGGTCGCAGAGAGTCAGACACAACTGAGCAACGGAACAGCAACAACAGCATATAGGATGGATACACAACAAGGTCCTGCTGTATAGCACACAGAACTGTATTCAATATCCTATGGCAAATCATACTGGAAAACAGCATTTTTTTTTTTAATGTATATATGTGTAACTGAATCACTTTGCTGTATACCTGAAACTAACAGAACACTGTATATCAATTATACTTCAATTTTAAAAAGAAAGAATAAAAAGTTTTAATTGGAAGATAACTGCTTTCCAATATGGCATTGGTTTCTGACATGCATCAACATGAATCAGCCGTAAGTATACACACGTTCTCCCCCTCTTGAGCCTCCCACCCATCTAGGTTGTCACAGAGCACTGGTGAGCTCCCTGCACCATCCGGGCACCCATCTGACATACGGTAAAGTGTATGTTTCAGTGCCACGCTCCCAATTCGTCCCACCATCTCCTTAACCAACTGTGACCACAAGTCTGTTCTATCTCCACTGCTGCCCTGCAAATGGGTTCATCAGTACCACCCTTCTGGACTCACTATATATGCATTTAAAAAAGAGATTGTTTTAAAAAGACATACTATAAACCAAGGGCAAAATACACAGCAAGCAGTCACAGAGGCTAACTCACCATATACTACACATACACCCACACACAGCCCTACCTTCTTCAGTGACAGTCTAGTTTCTAAAGGAGACAGAGAAAAATAGCCCCTGTTCTTTAATAAGGCCAAGAGACCCACACAAGAGAGCGGTCTCTTTCTCCTCTATGTGAGCAAAAGGAGAGCCACTCCCTACAATATTTTACCAGCAGCTTACCAAGGAAAAGGCCAGTGATGTCACTGTTCCCAAAAAGAGCCCTCTCTCTTTTGGATAACATGGTCCTGGGGTCCCTTCCTACAGCCAGAGTTCCTGCCTGCTGAGACCAGAGGCCCTGCCCCTGTTCGACACCAGTCTCGACGCTAAGCCATCACCAAGTACAAAGCAGCTAGAGGAATGCAATGCACCCTAATTTTCTAGGAGAAATCAAATGGAAAGTGATGCCATGAACACAGAACATCCAGACCAAGTTTATCACAAGAGTTCGCTATGTAAGAAAAAAAAATTAGTAAGGGAAAATATGACATTGTGCTCTACTTAAAACAACAAGGACTTCTAATATCACAGTTCAATAGTATAACTGCTTGTATTTTATCATGACTGCTTGCGAACGTTTTAAAGCTATCACTTTGAACGGATTTTAACATTCCTTCGGGGACCTTGTTCCGTTAAATCTAACAAAAGATTGTACAACTGGACTGTGTAGGAAAATCACTATTTTTATTTGTGTTCTTCTCTTTTAACTTGATGTGAAACAAATGAAACATTAACCCCCTATTTCACTCGTGTGCAACAGTGAAAATTTACCAATGCTATTTATCTCTATATGGAGACAGGCTAAAGAATAACTTGTATACAATATACAACTTGCAGCATATTAAATATAAACAGCTATTAAGGAATGACAATAGAAAGTCAGCCAAAAGAAATAAAGCACTAACCACACTCTGAGTTTTTCTTTCCATCTGGAGGCAGTTTGGAACCTTGAATGCTGTCCCAAACTGTGCCCTAACTCCTTCTAGACCTGTCTTCATACTCTGAACTCAGGCCAAAACAACTTTCTAACGCTCACCACCTGAGAGTTCTGATTTTGACTGTGTTCATCAGAGGTAAAGTATCCTGGCAGGAATCTGTGGAGGAGCTCAGATGGGAGACAGTGCCATTTGGTCCAAAGTTACAGAAGGCTGTTTCTACTTTCATCTGTGGCCCAAGAACAGGCCTGCCATCAGAGGCCCTGGATTCTCATCTTCTCCTCTGTGTCTTTCCTGATATCATCCAACCTCTGAACCTCAAAAGCTTCCAATATCCAAGGAGCCAGAAAGAAATCAACTCAGCAAGTATGAATCCAAAACCTCAGAGCCAGATATAGCTCTCAACACTAGTGGGGGACCAAAATCAGATACTGCCCTCAAGGGGCTCACCATCTACTAGGGCCTGGAACAGGAGCAAGGTGAGTGACAGGACATCTTCAGGAATGTCTAGGCTTTATTACAACCACTCACAGCAGGTGAATGGAAGCCTCAAGCACAAAACAATGCAATGTTACATCATCTCTGTCCAACTCATTAATTTCTCTACTTCAACTTCAAAGGAGGTGTCAAGAGGAAGGGCTCTCACTCATAGGAATAATTCAATGGTGGAAGGCTAAGGATTCCTTTTGAAGGTCTTTATGAACCTCAGATTAAAAACAGCATATATTATTGAACTAGGCTTAATACTTGGGACTAAGGTAGTTTATGCACTCCTATAGATCAGAGAATTGGGATCAGTATCTCTTATCTCAATAGAAGGAGATGTAAGTATAATTAATATTTGCAAAATACCTGATAGTGATAGTCAGGTCAGGAGCTTTTATGAGACCCTGAGAGATGAGATGGCAACCCACTCCAGTATCTTGCCTGGAAAATTCCATGGACAGGGGAGCCTGGTAGGCTGCAGTCGATGGGGTCACAAAGAGAGATGAGAGGTTTTACTCCAAACCTCCTTCAGAGTAGGAACCTTACTGGCATGCCGTAACCATCCTCTTGACCTTGTATTTTCTCTCCTCCAGATTTAATTTTTGTTTTATTTATTTGGGGGCACCGGGTCTTAGCTGCAGCATGTAGGCTCTAGCTCCCCACACAGGGATCAAACCCGGACCCCCTGCATGGGGAGCACGGAGTCTTAGCCACTGGACCACCACGGAGGTCCCCGTATCTAAATTTTTGATGAACATGAATACAACATGAGCATCATGGAAATAATTTATTTCCAAAGGGGACAGGAAACACCCTTTAAATAGGATTTCCTCACTATTTGTTCACTAATACTGCAAATACACAGAGAAGAAAAATGAGCTCAATAGAGACTCAACATTACAAATGAGCTTCATTAAACCAACAGACTATGTGAGTGGGCACGTGGGTCATGTCTCCTCGTGTTAGAGGAAGAGGTCTGAGCGCTCCTTCCCGCTCCACAAGAGTCAGGAGAGCAGGACTCACACTCCAGCATCCTACGGGGAAACTGAGATTTACTAAACCGAAGATCAGACAAACCCTGAAACTCTTAAAATCAATTACGATGTCTTCATCAACATTGTCTCCAACTTTGCTATCTGGCTTTGGGCAAAATTCTTAATCTTCTGGGCAGCAAGTTCCTCCCCAGTGAACCAGGAGAAAATTTATTTCAGGGTAAACACGTGCAGAACACTATCACCAAAAAGAATGAAAATGCATCTAGAAAGAAACGAAGCAGCTATTCATGAAGAAGATTAAATAGCAGTACAGTTTGGGAGCGTAAGATAAGCAGCAAATGTTAACAAGGGTCCAAACTGGCACTGACAGCAAAGCATGCATTTGACAAAACAAGCGAGGTTTTTCCTTTAAGGAGAGAAATGCTCTGTTGATCATCGATAAGACGTGGAAGCTGAAAATGGCAGCATCAGTCTGTCAGCACCTTTCAGACCCAGCGCGCACTGTGGATCATGAACAATGGCATTACTCTCTAGATTCTGCTTTGGCTAAAGAGCAAACAATGGCAAAATCCTTTTCATTTTATGCAATACAAACTGAATCGCACAGCCACTGTTTCAGATCATCTGAAAATGACTTCCTTTCCCGTGACTTTAAATAGCTTAAAGGAAGCTTTTATCACCTTCATGGAAAATTTTTAAATTTCCTAAAGTGTGCTCCGCAGATATAATGCCCCCTCAAGTCTTTATACAAGATAACACCACAAATAAGGCTTGTGAAATACATACTCTACCAACAGCAATAATGTTTGCTCTTCTAGAAAACTGAAGGTCTCAGAGACAGTGTGAAACTGGCAGAGGCCACCTGGCTTCCCAGGCTAGGGCCCTGGGGAGAGAAGCTTGTTAACACATCCAAACCCAGGTTCCTGTACTGCAAAATAATATCTACTATAAGAGTAACCACTAAACAGGACTGTTGTGAGAAGCAAATGCTAATTAACATAAAGGTTTGTCCCCTTACACTGGGGTTAAAAATAAATTTTAAAACCTTACTGACTGCTGCCACGACTACAACCACCACCACTTATTATCATGACTTCTAGGAAACTTAAACTTTGTGCTAGGACGTCTCAGATGTTTACCAAGAGCTAAACTTATAAATAGATTATAAGGCAAATGAAAATAAAATCTAATATTTCTAATTTGAGAGACTGTAGTAATCTACCCACTGCTGTTTCAAACGTTAGATATGTTATATGCACCTTCATTTAACCAACTAAGATATACAAAGGGCTTCCCAGGTGGCTCAGTGGTAAAAAAAAAAAAAAAAATCCATCTGCCAAGCAAGAGACACAAGTTCAATCCCTGGGTCAGGAAGATCCTCTGGAGAAGGAAATGGCAACCCCCTCCAGTATTCTTCCCTGGAAACTCCCATGGACACAGGAGCCTGTAAGGATACGGTTGATGGGGTAGCGAGGAGTCGGACACAACTGAGCACCTGAACAGCAGCAGCAGTGGATAAAAATGGAGTATCACACGTGATTCACAGGAGCCAAGACACGGAAACAAGCTAAACGTCCATCGACAGACACAGACAGGTAAAGACGCAGCACATTTACACTCCAGAATATCACTCAGAAGCTAAAAAAAATAAAGAATGCCATTTGCAGCAGCATGGATGGACCGAAAGATTATCACGCAAATGAAGCCTAAGTGAGAAAGACAAATCTATCACTTATACATGGAACTAAAGAGACACGAATTCATTTACAAAACAGAAACAGACTTACAGACACAGAAACCAAAGTTATGGTTACCAAAGAAGGGGATGGCGTAAATTAGCAGTATGGGGTTAACAGATACACACTACTATACATAAACTAGAAAACCAAAAAGGGTTTACTGTACAGTATTCAACATCCTGTAATAAACCACCGTGGAAAAGAATCTGATATAATTGAATCACTTTGCTGTGTACCTGAAACACACTGTAAATCAACTGTATTTCAATTTTTAAAATTTAATGGATACTCACAGACACAGAAAAAGTAGGCTGGGAGTGAATAAAGGAACCATCTCTGATCCCTCTTGTTTAGTTACATCTAAAGAGTGATTAGATTACACACACACACCATGTAAACCCACAGAGCTGGATGTCCATTCATTCCACTCCATTCCATCTTTTCTTCCTAATATAAACTCTGGGTTTGGGTTCAGAGGCATTAACCATGCCACAGTCTAGCAGGCTTTGCTCCAACGTGCCCTCCCACACCTTCCAAAGGTCAAATGCTCACCAGTGCACTAGCTCCCACCATGGAACCCAGTCATCTCCACTCCCCACCACCACCCCCACCAGCTACGCTCTCACCAGACATTACACTGAGGAAGTGCCTTTAACTTGAAACTCTACTTACAGCTTTAAAGCTTTTGGAAATGAAAGCTTCGAAGTCACAAAATGTGAAGGTTGCCTCTGTCTCTGGACAGAGGAGCACTTTTAAAAACCAAAATGGTTGATGAGTGTCAAGATAAATCAGTCCCGGAGACACTGTCAAAAGGCACTGGACCATCCCAGAGCAACAAAAATCTGTTAACTGTGGTTAAGTGACACTTCTGGTGTGTGGATGCAGGACTGCTCCTTACCAGGTTAATTTGCAAGCCTTTCAGCCATCAAAAGACATGCCAGTCAATTCTAAAAGATTTCAGAGTTCACATCATAAACATTTAACCATCTCAGCTCCTCTAGACTACTAAGAAAACAGTCCAAATAGGTCACATACCTACTTTCAAATGCTTGTTTTAGATACTAAGCAACACACACAATAAAACAGAGACAAGGAAAGTATTTCCAGAGAATATCACACAATTTCAAAAGAAAATAAATTTATTTGGACAACTTTTCTAGGTGTTTACAGGATTTCTCAAATGGTTTCAAAATTAAAATTAAGCCAGGAATACAGAAAATCAGAAGTTTTTAAAATCTGCCCTCGTTTCTCTTCAAGAATTTTGTTTAAAAAAGGAAAAAAGAACATAAAATTACTCAATCCTTTTGCCAGATGAATTACACGCACAAAGATCAGTTGCTGTTGTTTTTTTAACAATACCTTCTCCAAAACTAAACAAGAACACTATGAGTGTCAGAAATCTAAACAATCCCAGAAAAATCACTATTTAACTTGAAAATGTTTCCTTGGACTCCAACAAGATGTTGTAAACGTTAAGTACCTTCAGCTTTCCCACAAAGACCGCAAGTGTCTGAGCTACTCCAGAGCTCAGAGATTAAATTCTGCTCAGCACAGACACTCAGCACAGCAGAGAATCAACAACCTTGATTTTGTATCCAGAGGAGCTGCACAGACCAGAGTCTTTGTTTCCACCTTCTCATCTCTCCCATCCTTCTCTATTTTGGTTAAAATGAATCAACCAAGCAATGAGGAGAAAAAGAGAAGCCACTCTTATCTTGACTAGCTAATCTCACAGAGCCCTTTGCCACATACCCTTCGATTCCATTCAGCTCAGTTGCTCAGTCATGTCCGACTCTTTGCGACCCCATGAACTGCATCACACCGGGCCTCCCTGTCCATCACCAACTCCTGGAATTCACCCAAACTCATGCGCATGAGTTGGTGATACCTCCAGCCATCTCATCTTCTGTCATCCCCTTCTCCTCCTGCCCCCAATCCCTCCCAGCATCAGAGTCTTTTCCAATGAGTCAACTCTTCACATGAGGTAGCCAAAGTATTGGAGTTTCAGCCTCAGCACCAGTCCTTCCAAAGAACACCCAGGATTGATCTCCTTTAGGATGGACTGGTTGGATCTCCCTGCAGTCCAAGGGACTCTCAAGAGTCTTCTCCAACACCACAGTTCAAAAGCATCAATTCTTAGATGCTCAGCTTTCTTCACAGTCCAACTCTCACATCCATATATGACCGTTGGAAAAACCATAGCCTTGACTAGACAGACCTTTGTTGGTAACGTAATATCTCTGCTTTTTAATATGTTATCTAGGTTGGTCATAAGTTTCCTTCCAAGAAGTAAGAGTCTTTTAATTTCATGGCTGCAATCACCATACATACCCTTAGGCCCAGAAAAACCAGGTTTAGTAAGATACTTTCCAAGATGCACGTTCCCAACAAGAATCTACTATAATAGCATATTCTGTAATAACCTATGAGGGAAAAGAATCTAACATATATATATATATACACACACACACATATATACATATATCTGAAACACTTTGCTATACACCTGAAACTAACACAACTTTGTAAATCAACTACAACAAAAATAAAATTTTTTTAAAAAAGAACTTAGAAAGCTTCTAGAAAATGCATATACTCTTGCACACTGAACAGAGCTTTTTTCTACAGTCTGCACATCTCTCGTTAGGACCCACGGCGTTCTGGTGAAGCAGGTCATCACTGGTCGCCTGCTTCTTCTCCCCACTGGTAGGCATGGGATTCAAGCTGGCCAAGGTGTCCCACCCCCCACACCAAGTGATGGCTCCAGGCTGGACAAGTGACCCAGGAAGAGATAGGGCCTTCAGGGAAGGCAACCACATGTTCACGTTCACCTAGGACAAGATCCGTTTATGCCTGTTGGACTGGCAGAACTTTATGCCCAAAAGCATCCTGATAGACACAATACATAGTCTCTCTCTCAACCTCAGTGCAAGGATCTCTGAGCTAGAAAGCTCTTGGGGTGGGGGCGGGGAGAGAGGAGGCAGTAGCCCCTGTGCATCAAAGGCTATTCCAGCGTCAGGGCATCATTGGCCTCTTACATATTAGATGCCAGCAGCCATCTATGCCAATTATGACAACAAAAATGTCTCCAGGGCATCACAAAACCATCTGTTTGAGAACATCCGCCCTAAGGAAAAGGAGGCATTGTTCTCTAGAACCCCCGGAGCAATGAGAAAGACAAGCAGGGGCTTCCCTGGTGGCCCAGGGATTCAGAATTCGCCCTGCCTTGCAATGCAAGGGATACCCGTTCTATCCCCAGTCCCAGAAGATCCCACATGCCACAGGGCAGCTAAGCCCATGCAACACAGCTACTGAACCCACGTGCTCCAGCTACTGAAGCCGTGAACCTACAGCCTGTGCTCTGCAACAGGAGAAGCCACCGCAAGAAGCCTGCACACTCCAGTAAGAGTGGCCTGCACTCGCCTCACCCAGGAAAAGCCTGCGTACGACCATGAAGACTCGTCACAGCCAACAAAGAAAGAAAGCTCTTTTAAAAAGTAACCTTAAGGAGCAAGTAACCCTAAGCTATCACCACTTTAGGGAAAGAGCGCCCACCAGGATCAAGCCAACTGCGGCAAGTGCTAGGATGCAAAAAGAGAGACCAGATGACATTGCTTGAACCCTTGGCTGCCTATGTATCTAACGCAGCCCCACTCCTGAGACTTGGCTCACATGAGCCAGAAAGTCTTTTTTTGCCTCAACTAGTTTTAGCTGGATTTCTCTCACTTGCTACTGAAGGCAACACATGAGGATACACAGCATGTCTTATGCCAAAATTCTGAACTGTCAAGAAGAGGGGGGAAAAAAAAAATGAATCAGAACCCTATCCTACTGCTTTCCACAAGAACAGGCCACCAACTCTAGCTCTAGGGGCACAGGCAATGAACTTCACCAAGTCCTAGAAGCCCTCACACTGAAGAACCTGAAAGTCTCCACATTTCCCAACCTTGATGGTACCGGGTGCCCAGAGCCTATTCATCTGGGGCCTGAGGGAAGGGGATGGCCATGAATTGTTTCTTAAAACTAGTTAGAACCTAACTAAGCAGTTAACTAGAAAAGAAATGTTCCGATCACTGATACTGACTACAACCTTTAATTCTTACAGGTTCTCTTCTGAACCTGAAGTCCTAGAATCGCTTCTCCAACGTTGGCAAGAGAAATTTCTTCTCTGCAGACATTCAAAGAGAACCAGCATGACTCCACTGCGATCACATCGAAACATCAGCAGTGGTCCTCAGTGAAAAAGAAAAAAGGCATCTCCACTGACTGCTTAACAACTCATTAACCAGAGACATATTAATACGTCTTTTATTACTCAAACGTTATTGACCAGAGATATATCAGTAGTCACTTACATAACAAATTACCAGCCAC
Organism: Oryx dammah; assembly: GCF_014754425.2. Classification (NCBI taxonomy): domain Eukaryota; kingdom Metazoa; phylum Chordata; class Mammalia; order Artiodactyla; family Bovidae; genus Oryx; species Oryx dammah. The sequence continues at coordinate 10,424,686 of NW_024070196.1, forward strand.
AGGCATTAGTTTCTGCAACAATTCCCCGGTCAATAGTGTGTTTAAAAAAATTAAACAGTGTTTGAATGAAGTACTCAACCTGAGGTGCCAACAGAACTCTGAAACAGACACATGTCTTAAGGACTGTTTTTCCAGACATTTTATTCCTACTTTTTTCTCCTCTCATCATTTCCCCTCAGTTTAACAACTTTATTCCATCATATCCAGTTCAAAGAGACAAAACTTTTACAAGTTGTCTATTATTTATTAAGCAGAAAAAGAATGTGGTGGGGAAAAATTAAAACACAACTCATTACCGAAACCATCTTGCTGTCAACCTCACAGAGAGCATAAATCCATCAGTTCGTCATTTTCTCAATGTCCTGACACAAACCTACAAATGGAGCTGGGTCTGCACCCATCATTTCTACCCCTTCTGTTACTGAAATAGATGCAACTCCCCTTCACCTGGAATCTGAATCCCAACTTCTATACTGTTCAGAAGCACTGTATTTGCTGGACTATCCCCTGAACCTTCCATCTCCTCTTCTCTGTTGGACACTTAAATTGGCATGTTCAAATCCCATCCATTGGAACTTCCTTGGTAGTCCAGTGGCTAAGACTCCACACTCCAAATTCAGAGGGCCTAGGTTCGGTCCCTGGTCAGGGAACTAGATCCCACATGCCACTAATAAAAAGATCCTGCATGCTACAAATAAGACACAGCACAGCAAAAATAAAAATAAACTTTAAAAAAATTGCTGTTGTTTTCTTAAAAGTTTTTATTGGAGTATAGTTGACTTACAGTGTTGTGCTGGTTTCGGAAAAGTGAATCAGCTATACACGTATCTACTCTTTTCCAGATTCTATTTCCATACAGGTGATTACAGGGTTCCCCACGCTATCCTGCAGTCATTGTTACTTAGCCACCTCATACAGAGGAGTGTCAATGACCGCTGTCTTGCTAACACAGAGTCACCTGGGCCCCTGGGACCTGACATCTCCACAGCATGGCCCTGTCTCCTCCCTACTTTCTAAAACTATCTTTCTGCTCGTGCAATCCTGTCTGGGCTTTTCCACCCGCTGCCTCCCTCTCAATAGCTACTATTCAAATGTCTTTCTCAGCCTCTTCTACCCACTCCTTAGAAATGCCATTCTCAGGACTTCCCTGGTGGTCCAGTGGCTAAGACTCCGAGCTCCCAATGCAAGGAGCCTGGGTTCAATCCCTGGTCAGAGAACTAGACCCCACATGCCTCAACTAAGACCTAACTCAGCCAAACAAAAAAATTTTTTAAGTTCCATTCTCCAGGACCTGCCCTGAGCCACCCTGCCTCTTCCTCCACAGTTTCTCTCCAGCAGGTTGGTGATCCAGTTGCCAGCGTCATTTCCTATCTGGATGCTATGTCTTCAGTCTCTTCAGCTGTGATCCCTGTTCTGCAATCAGTTCAGTCGCTCAGTCATGTCCAACTCTTTGTGACCCTATGGGCTGCAGCATGCCAAGCCTCCCTGTCCATCACCAGCTCCCAGAGTTCACTCAAACTCATGTCCATCGAGTCCGTGATGCCATCCGGCCATCTCACCCTCTGTCATCTCCTTCTCCTGCCTTCAATCTTTCCCAGAATCAGGATCTTCTCCAATGAGTCAGTTCCTCACATCAGGTGACCAAAGTATTGGAGTTTTAGCTTCAATATCAGTCCTTCCAATGAATATTCGTAACTGATTTCCTTTAGGATGGACTGGTTGGATCTCCTTGCAGTCCAAGGGACTCTCAAGAGTCTTCTCCAACACCACAGTTCAAAAGCATCAATTCTTAGGCATTCAGCTTTCCTTATAGCCCAACTCTAACATGACTACTGGAAAAACCATAGCTTTGACTAAATGGACCTTTGTTGGCAAAGTAATGTCTGTGCTTTTTAATATGCTATCTAGGTTGGTCATAACCTTTCTTCCAAGGAGTAAGCGTCTTTTAATTTCATGGCTGCAGTCACCATCTGCAGTGATTTTGGAGCACAAAAAAATAAAGTCTCTCACTGTTTCCACTGTTTCCCCATCTATTTGCCATGAAGTGATGGGACCAGATGCCATGATCTTCGTTTTCTGAATGTTGAGTTTTAAGCCAATTTTTTCACTCTCCTCTTTCACTTTCATCAAGAGGCTCTCTAGTTCTTCTTCACTTTCTGCCATAAGGGTGGTATTATCTGCATATTTGAGGTTATTGATATTTCTCCCAGCAATCTTGATTCCACTTGTGCTTCCTCCAGCCCAGTGTTTCTCATGATGTGCTCTGCATAGAAGTTAAATAAGCAGGGTGACAATATACAGCCTTGTTGGTCTCCTTTCCCAATTTGCAACCAGTCTGTTGTTCCATGTCCAGTTCTAACTGTTGCTTCCTGACCTGCATACAGGTTTCTCAAGAGGCAGGTCAGGTGGTCTGGTATTCCTATCTCTTCAAGAATTTTCCAGAGTTCGTTGTGAACCACACAGTCAAAGGCTTTGGCGTAGTCAATAAAACAGAAGTAGATGTTCTGCAATATGCACTCATAAAAGAAATACATACCTCTCAAGCACAGCCAGAGGAGAACCCGGAAGCACCGCCACCTACGCAGCCAGAACCACAAACACCTCCACGTTCCCACCAAACCCGTTCCTCTGGCTGGCCCACTTCAGCACACGGCCCTCATTGCCCAGGCCAGGCACCCAGGAGTCATCTCTAATGCATCCTTCCTCAACCCAAGCGCCCACCAAAGCCCCAGAATCCTGGCTCCTTAACAGCCTGCCTCGTCCACCAAAGTCTCCGGCCTGGATGAGTGAGCGCCCCACCCTCCAGGCCTGCGGTCCTCAAATCCATTCTCCCGGTTGCAGGCTTCCTAAACCTAAGACACAACTCGGATGTGGCCGATCCCCTGCTCAAAGACAGGGGTGACATACCATAGCTTTCTACTGTCCTTTGGATAAGGGGTCTGAAGTCCCCAACCTGCTTCACCAGACCCTTCCCGCCCTTGCCCCTGCACCGTAGCCCCCTCTTCCTGCTCCCCCGCTGCCACCTCCAGGCCCCACACCATTCGTGCTGGTCCTGTAGCCACACCCACGTGCTCACTGTTGCCTCCAGGCCACCCGCCTGCATTTCACTACGGGGAACATCCTCCTACCCTACCTGGGGAACATCCTTCTTCCCTACCCGCAGCATAGACCTCCTTCTGGTCTCAGTGTAGAAGTTACCAACTTTTTTTTTTTTTTCCAACTTCTTTCTTGTTTTTTTATAGCCTGCACCTTGCATATGTAGGATCTTAGCTCTCCAAGCAGGGACCAAGGTCATATCCCCCTGCAGTGGAAGACCAGAGTCTTAACCACTGGACCACTAGGGAAGTCTCTGAGAAGTTTCTAATTTCTTGAAGTCCTCCTTGACCCCCTCAACCAGTTAGTCCTATTAACTATGGCTACAGCACCCCATTCTCCATTGTCACTCAACAGTGTGAATGACACTGCTTAATTAATCGATCTCCCCCATGAGAAGGCTAACTTCGGCATAGATAAACCAGGTCTCTTTATTGCTGTGAAAGTGAAGTCGCTCAGTCGTGTCCAACTCTTTGCAACCGGTGGACTGTAGCCTACCAGGCTCCTCCATCCATGGGATTTTCCAGGCAAGAATACTGCAGTGGGTTGCCATTTCCTTCTCCAGGGGATCTTCCTGACCCAGGGATCGAACTTAGGTCTCCCACATTGCAGGCAGACGCTTTAACCTCTGAGCCATCAGGGAAGCCCCTAACCCTCTAGCAGCTAACCCCACAGCAGGTTGAGTTCAGTGGCTTCAGATGACCCCTCTCTTCCACTGTGACAAATGAGATTATTATAGTGATAACGAAATAGTAAACAGATTTTTAAATTTTTTTCCTAGACTTAGAAAACACATATAGGGCTCACTATAGACCAGGCCGTCTTTTTAAGCACTTTACAAATAATTTAATCTTCGCAACATTCAGGGAGATAAAATTACTATCCACATTTGACAGATGAGGAAATTAAGGCACAAAGAAGTTAAGCAAAGTCACCCAAGGTCACACAGTAAATGGATCTGACTTCAAACATCATGATCCTTAACATTTGGCTGGGCTGCTTTTGACCTGCATTTCACAAAAGAAAAACGAAACTATGTCAGAGTGATAGAAGTACTATCTGCCAGGTTCTCAAATATAAGAAATGACGTGTCAATGATACTCCGCTCCCTTGTACTTTGTTGGCTTTGTTTCCAAAACTTTCAAGCCAAGATCTTCAGTAATATGCTGGATTTCAACAACCTGTTACAGAAGGTTTCTCCTGCTTAATAAATGAGAGGCCTGTATCAGCCCTGAATTTCAAAATATCGTGAGCCTCAAAGACAGAAAAGAACACGTGTTCACAGACGATTTCCACTGTTACTACGGGTAAAGCCACAACCATATTCAAGTTCAGCCAAAGGAAGTCATCTTCCAATAATGATAATGATGGTGGGGAGCAGGGGGATGATGGTGATGATGACAGTACCTACCACGGGCCAGGGAGAGCTCTAAGATCTTTCATAAGTAACATGAGGATTAAATATCACCATCCCTTGAGGTAGAGTTCTTGGTATCTCCATTTTACTAACAAACAGAAAATTAGCCACTGAGGGTTTCACTAACTTGCCCAAGGTCACCTAATCAGTGGTGGAGCCAACTTTATAGCCAGAATTTTTTTAAAAGCACATTCTTAATGAGAATCCTAAATATATCCAGTATTCAGGCCAGAGGTGACATCACTCTGGCCAAACTGATTTTTCCTCCAGTCACATACCCAATCGTGACTCGTCCGCTACCACAAGGTGATGGAACCTCGGAGCAAAGGGCAGACAGTGCCTGCGGGTGAACCGGGCAACAAGGAAAGAAAACTCACACTCCCCGTTGAAATATTAAGTGGCACAAGATTAACATCTTCCTCAGGAAGCACAGGGAGGAAATTCTAGTCTGACCAGGGAGGCAGGCCTAAGCAGCAGCATTGCAGCAGCAATCCCAACAGATCTCGGGGCTTAAAGAGATGTCTGCGCTTAAAATGTCAAGTGTCAGGGTTTTTTTTTTTTTTCAGTGTGCCTGTTTATTTAAAGAGAAGGATGTCAAAGCTTTCTAATTAGAAAAACATCCCCCTAGCAAGTCTATAAATTATGTCCCTACATTTCCTACATTAGGGTAATTAAATAAACAGGCTGTTTGCACAGAGGCCTATCAAAATACCAACCAATCCCTGCCTTAAAAATCATGCTCATCTGACCTAACCAGACTGACAGTTTCCAGAGAGCTTAAAGAGCATTGTGTTTATGAAGATAACCTTTTTTTTTTTACATGCTAATACTGAAAATCTAATTTCAGTAAGGCAAAAAGGCCCTTGAAGATTTTGTGTGACTCAGGCCAGTTATTTTTTCCAATCTTGAAATTTAAACTGATTTGTTCTGATTGCCCAAGCCAAGCTGGTAACATTAAATATCAAACAGACATTTTATTAAATATCTTTAAAATTCATGAATTCGTTATCTGCTGGTTATTAGAGTTAGTGTTTGGATTGTTTTAATTTATTTGGCTGCACTGGCTCTTAGTCACAGCATGCAGATCTTTAGTTGCGGCATGTGGGATCTTAGTTCCCTGACCAGGGATTGAACCCAGGCTCCCTGCATTAGGAGCACAGACTCCCACCACTAGACCACCAAGGAAGTCCCCAGACATAGTGTTTCAAAGTTTATAAAAATAACAACAGGGCTTTCATACTGAATAACTTCTCCAAATATATTGTCTCACAATCCAAAAACTGCATGTAAATAAGGTACATCATAAAACACCTTAGAGTATCTACATTAACATCAATTAACCAAGTCTTTTTAAATGCCACTTGTAGGAAAAAGGTCAAACTCAATGAAATGGAACTACATGTATCCACGTGGATAAATCTCACAAATAGGATGTCAAGGGGAAAAAGTTGCAGAAGAACCTATATGGGCTTCCCGGGCGGTGCAGTGATAAAGAATGCACCTGCCAATGTAGGAGATGAAGAAGACCCAGGTTCAATTCCTGGGTCAGGAAGATCCCTGGAGAAGGCAACAACAACTCACTTCAGTATTCTTGCTGGGAGAATTCCATGGACAGAGGAGCCTGGCGGGCTACAGTCCACAGGGTTGCAAAGAGTCAGTCACAACTGAGCACACGTGAACACATGTAGTAAGAATCCATTACATGATGACTCAGTTCAGTCGCTCAGTCGTGTCCGACTCTGCGACCCCATGAATCGCAGCACGCCAGGCCTCCCTGTCCATCACCATCTCCCGGAGTTCACTCAAACTCACGTCCATCGAGTCAGTGATGCCATCCAGCCATCTTATCCTCGGTCCCCTTCTCCTCCTGCCCCCAATCCCTCCCAGCATCAGAGTCTTTTCCAATGAGTCAACTCTTCACATGAGGGCCAAAGTACTGGAGTTTCAGCTTTAGCATCATTCCTTCCAAAGAACACCCAGTGCTAAAAACACGCAAAATACTATCTTTTATTTAGTAATGTGTGCAAATGTATTAACACATTATTAACTGGAAACATATTAATACATCTTTTGTTACCAGAACATTATTGATTGGAAACATACCAATATCACTTATGTAACAAATTGACGGCCACAGGCATTAGTTTCCACAAAAATCCTCCAGTCAATAATGAGTTAAAATACCTGGGAATAATGTATGCCAGATTTGAGATAGTTGCACCTCTTCAGGGAAAGGGTGCCATTGGGAAGAGGCAGACAGGAAGCTTTTACTTCAAAGCTGAACGGCAAATACAGAGAGGTTTAGGATGAGACTCTGTATCATTTTACAGTTCTAAACTGACTCAACATTTTTGCAAAGGAAAAAGCCTAATACTAAAATATGAGAACAAAGGACTTCCCTGACAGTCCAGTGATTAGGACTCCACACTTCCACTGCTGAGGGTTCAATCCCTGGTCAGGGAACTAAGATCCTGCAAGCCCAGTGGTGTGGCCAAACAATATATATACACACACATAAATACATATATGTATATACATGTATGCGTGCTGTGCTTAGTCTCTCAGTCGTGTCCTACTCTTTTCAACGCCATGGTCTGCAGCCCACCAGGCTCCTCTGTCCATGCGGATTCTCCAGGCAAGAATACTAGAGTGGGTTGCCAGGCCCTCCTCCAGGGGATCTTCCTAACCCAGGGATTGATTAAACCCAGGTCTCTCACATTGCAGGCGGATTCTGTACCATCTGAGCTCCCAGGGAAATCCATATATGTATATACATACATATATACGTGTGTGTGTATATATATATATATATATATATATATATATAACAAAATTGAAACTTACTCTTCTAAAACCTGGGGTGAGAAATGGAGAGGAAAAGAGACACTAAGAGAAGGGAAGAGATGGAGATTAGGAGGCAGGGAGAGAAACATCTGCAACTAGCAACTGATCCTAAATCAATCCAATCTCTGAATATCCACACTTACTACACAAATTAACAATCAGTTTTACTTACAGTAGCCATCCCAGGTGGCCTTAAATTTTAAATCATGGTCCTTGAGCTGAGCTAATAAGCATAGTCTCCTAACTGAATCATGAAATGTATAACCCTTGCCAGATAAGCAGGTCTTACTGTAGTAACTTCTCCTAACAGACGACCGCAGTTACACCCCTTTAGAGAGACAGCTTACTATTGTGGTTAAGGGTTTTGGAGTCCGACAAATGTGGGTTCACATTCCAGCTCCACCACTGACAAACTGTGTGACTGGAACAAGCTGTTAACCTCGCTAAATTCAGTTTCCAAATCTGTAATGGGATAAATAACAACATACCTCAGAGGAAGTTTTCACAATAAATAAGAGGATTTACCACAAAGTAAACCAAACTGTTTAAGAAAGCCTTCCTCAGCGATCAATGCAAAGAAATAGAGGGAAACAACAGAATGGGAAAGACTAGAGATCTCTTCAAGAAAATGAGAGATACCAAGGGAACATTTCATGCAAAGATAGGCTCAATAAAGGATAGAAATGGTATGGACCTAACAGAAGCAGAAGATATTAAGAAGAGGTGGCAAGAATACACAGAAGAACTGTACAAAAAAGATCTGTGCAACCAAGATAATCACGACAGTGTGATCACTCACCTAGAGCCAGACATCCTAGAATGTGAAGTCAAGTGGGCCTCAGAAAGCATCACTACAAACAAAGCTAGTGGAGATGATGGAATTCCAGGTGAGCTATTTCAAATTCTGAAAGATGATGCTGTGAGAGTGCTGCACTCAATATGCCAGCAAATTTGGAAAACTCAGCAGTGGCCATAGGACTGGAAAAGGTCAGTTTTCATTCCAATCCATAAGAAAGGCAATGCCAAAGAATGCTCAAACTACCACACAATTTTCACTCATCTCACACACTAGCAAAGTAATCCTCAAAATTCTCCAAGCCAGGCTTCAGCAATATATGAACCATGAACTTCCAGATGTTCAAGCTGGTTTTAGAAAAGGCAGAGGAACAAGAGATCAAATTGCCAACATCCGCTGGGTCATGGAAAAAGCAAGAGAGTTCCAGAAAAACATCTATTTTGCTTTATTGACTATGCCAAAGCCTTTGACTGTGTGGATCACAATAAACTGTGGAACATTCTTCAAGAGAGGGGAATACCAGACCACCTGACCTGCCTCTTGAGAAACCTGTATGCAGGTCAGGAAGCAACAGTTAGAACTGGACATGGAACAACAGACTGGTTCCAAAAAGGAAAAGGAGGACGTCAAGGCTGTATATTGTCATCCTGCTTATTTAACTTATATGCAGAGTACATCATGAGAAACGCTGGGCTGGAAGAAGCACAAACTGGAATCAAGATTGCCAGGAGAAATATCAATAACCTCAGATATGCAGATGACACCACGCTTATGGCAGAAAGTGAAGAGGAACTCAAAAGCCTCTTGATGAAAGTGAAAGAAAAGAGTGGAAAAGTTGGCTTAAAGCTCAACATTCAGAAAACAAAGATCATGGCATCTGGTCCCATCACTTCATGACAAATAGATGGGGAAACAGTGGAAACAGTGTCAGACTTTACTTTTGGGGGCTCCAAAATCACTACAGATGGTGACTGCAGCCATGAAATTAAAAGACGCTTACTCCTTGGAAGGAAATTTATGACCAACCTAGATGGCATATTGAAAGGCAGAGACATTACTTTGCCAACAAAGGTCCATCTAGTCAAGGCTATGGTTTTTCCAGTGGTCATGTATGGATGTGAGAGTTGGACTGTGAAGAAAGCTGAGCACCAAAGAATTGATGCTTTTGAACTATGGTGTTGGAGAAGACTCTTGAGAGTCCCTTGGACTGCAAGGAGATCCAACCAGTCCATTCTGAAGGAGATCAGCCTTGGGATTTCTTTGAAGGAAATGATGCTGAAGCTAAAACTCCAGTATTTTGGCCACCTCATGCGAAGAGTTGACTCAATGGAAAAAACTCTGATGCTGGGAGGGGTTGGGGGCAGGAGGAGAAGGGGACGACAGAGGATGAGATGGCTGGATGACATCACCAACTCAATGGACGTGAGTTTGGGTGAACTCCAAGAGTTGGTGATGGACAGGGAGGCCTGGTGTGCTGCAATTCATGGGGTCTCAAAGAGTCAGACGTGACTGAGTGACTGAACTGAAACCAAACTGTAAATGCTTAATAAAGGTTAGCTACCATTGTTAAAATCATTTAAATGACTTTCATTTCAAATAATAGTTTTTGATTGAAGTTGTAAACTGCCTGTTAGTCTCTGATATATAATTCTGTTAAAGTAACCTAGTAACCACAACTACTGAAGCTGGCGGGCCTGGAGTCTGTGCTGCACAATAAGAGAAGCCAGCTCCATAAGCCCATGTGTCGCATTAGAGAAACTGTGCAGAAACGAAGACCCAGCGCAGTCAAAAATAAGCAATCAAAAAAAAAAAAAAAAAGGAACCAAGCCAAAAACATCCGAGACAGTCAATCAGAATCATAATCTACGAATATCTAAACACTCTCCTACAACTCCTGAAGAAAGCCAACTTGACAAAAGTTTTCTCTAAACAAGTTGTAGAAAAATCAAAGGCAATACAAGATAATACTGAATCCCGTAAAGCAGTGCGTTCATAGCTACGTTTCTAACATTAAACTTTTAAAAAGTGACAACAGACACCACGTGATATTATCTATGGTCAGATGTAAAGTGACAGTGTGAGTCACTTAGTCATGTCTGACTCTCTGTGACCCTACGGACGGTGTAGCCCACCAGGCTCCTCTATCCATGGAATTCTCTAGGCAAGAATACTGGAGTGGGTAGCCATTCCCTTCTCCAGGGGAATCTTCCTGACCCAGGGATTGAACCTGGGTCTCCTGCATTGCAGGCAGATTCTTTACACTCTGAGCCACCAGGGAAGCCCCGCGGTCAGAGGTAAACACTTGGACCTATTCACGACCACACACAGTCAGCAATCATTTAAGCACAACTTACAGTGCCTAGAGGACTACACAATACTTGTATCTCCTTCGTAATTCTTGCCTCTCAACCTCTCCCCCCAAAAATAAAATCAACAGGTGATAAATAGCTATTGGAGTCAGAATTCAAAACAGCTTCTTTGGAAATCTGTCCAGGGGACCTGGAGTATCGTTTGGCGGGAAAGAGGATATGTAACAACTCCTCCAGACTGTCTCTGGCTGCCCTGTATAATCCTGGTGGATTTCCCACAGCAAACACAAACACTATCCACTAAATTGTTAGGGTCTCCTGCATGTTAGACGCTAAAATGAATATCCCCTAAAAACACCGTTGTGAGTTTTTCAAGAATCTGCGGGCTCCAACCTCTGACAATGTTATCCTATCTTCTCAAGCAGAGCTCTTCCTGCCCTCTTGGGCTCTGTCTTATCAATCCCCTGGATGGCAGGCCTGGGGCTGCCTGCCTGAGCCTTAGTTGCAGACAACGGGGCTAGATCGTCAACATTCTTAGTGACACCTTCCACATCACTCTCAGGCCTTTCTGAATCAGAAACAAATTCTGGGACATACTCTCCCAAGACACCACTTAGCTTTGATTCATCCACTCACAACCTGCCAGATTTCTTAGCATCTTGAGCTCCACTCAAGCTTTGGAAGCCTTACCAGCCTTAGACCATTCAGTCTTTCTTCTTGGCCACTGGTCACAATGATTTGGACGAACACATTTTTAGGGATAACAGGCACTAAAGATTAAACACTCATCTCTGGGCCAGAGCAGCCATTCTGTGGGGCAAGAAAACACCCTGCATGCTAAAATGTATACCTGTACCCATGCTCCTATGACACCTTATCTTTGACAAAGGAGGAAAGAATATCCAATGGAGAAAAGACAATCTCTTTAACAAGTGGTGGTGGGAAAACTGGTCAACGACTTGTAAAAGAATGAAACTAGAACACTTTCTAATACCATACACAAAAATAAACTCAAAATGGATTAAAGATCTAAATGTAAGACCAGAAACTATAAAACTCCTAGAGGAGAACATAGGCAAAACACTCTCCAACATAAATCACAGCAGGATCCTCTATGACCCACCTCCCAGAATATTGGAAATAAAAGCAAAAATAAACAAATGGGACCTAATTAAAATTAAAAGCTTCTGCACAACAAAGGAAACTATAAGCAAGGTGAAAAGACAGCCTTCGGAATGGGAGAAATAATAGAAAATGAAGCAACTGACAAAGAATTAATCTCAAAAATATATAAGCAACTCCTGCAGCTCAATTCCAGAAAAATAAACGACCCAATTAAAAAATGGGCCAAAGAACTAAACAGACATTTCTCCAAAGACGACATACAGATGGCTAACAAACACATGAAAAGATGCTCAACATCACTCATTATCAGAGAAATGCAAATCAAAACCACAATGAGGTACCATTTCATGCCAGTCAGAATGGCTGCGATCCAAAAGTCTACAAGCAATAAATGCTGGAGAGGGTGTGGAGAAAAGGGAACCCTCTTGCACTGTTGGTGGGAATGCAAACTAGTACAGCCACTGTGGAGAACAGTGTGGAGATTCCTTTAAAATCTGAAAATAGAACTGCCATATGACCCAGCAATCCCACTGCTGGGCATACACACTGAGGAAACCAGAACTGAAAGAGACACGTGTACCCCAATGTTCATCGCAGCACTGTTTACTCAGCCATTAAAAAGAATACATCTGAATCAGTTCTAATGAGGTGGATGAAACTGGAGCCGATTATACAGAGTGAAGTAAGCCAGAAAGAAAAACACCAATACAGTATACTAACACATATATATGGAATTTAGAAAGATGGTAACGATAACCCTGTATGTGAGACAGCAAAAGAGACACAGATGTATAGAACAGTCTTTTGGACTCTGTGGGAGAGGGTGGGATGATCTGGGAGAATGGCACTGAAACATGTATAATATCATATGTGAAACAAATCGCCAGTCCAGTTTCCATGAATGATACAGGATGCTCGGGGCTGGTGCACTGGGATGACCCAGAGGGATGGTACGGGGAGGGAGGTGGGAGGGGGGTTCAGGATGGAGAACACGTGTACACCTGTGGCAGATTCATGTTGATGTATAGCAAAACCAATACAATATTGTAAAGTAATTAGCCTCCAATTAAATAAATTTATATTAAAAAATGTATACCTGCAAATTAGACAATACATCATAATTGTTCACGTTCAAGTGCTTGTTTGAAACACTCTCCATTTTCTTTTTTCTTTTCACTTTCTGGCCATACCTTGCAGCGTGTGGGATCTTAGTGCACTGACCAGGGGTTGAACCTGCGCCCCCTGCAGTGTAAGCACGGAGTCTTAACCACCGGACTACCGGGGAAGTCTCATCATCTCCATTTTATGGATGACAACACAGACGCAGAAAAGCTAACCAACATGACTAAGGTCCCAGGGTGAATGAGTGGCAGTGCCTTGGCCATGCTCTTAATCTCCTATACTATACTCTCTCACCAGCTATATTAAAAATTAAAACACAAAAACGTCCTCCTCTGCCTTCTCCCTCTTCCGGAAGTCAACGATGCTCTCTGGTCCCCCCCCAACCAAAAAACAGAGTGAAGAGGTGGTGGTCAAAGAAAGCTCAGTAGAAGGCAGCAAATGGGAGGGCAGGGGAAAAGCAGTTCGGCAGGAAGACCCAGAGCGGCAGGAAGACCCAGAGCAGCAGATGACCCAGCAGGAGACCCAGAGCACTGACCTGGCAGACATTCTACACAAACAGGGCTGGCTGGTGGAGGGCGCTAAATATTAATAGGAACTACTCTAAACGGAGACAAGAACCACCTTTGCAGAGAGTAAAGTATTGAAAGCCTTTAAAGCCTGTCTGGGTCCACATTCCAGGTCAAGACTGATAGGAATTCTTTTCATGGCAAGTCTACCCTAGCACTAGAAACCAGGTCACTAGTAAAACCCCAAGTGAGAGTTTAAGACTTACCCCCAAGTGATGCCCTGAACTGTAGGGGATCCACAGTAGTTCCTTTGGGGCAAAGAATACAGATGAGTATCCTCCGTTCAGGGTAAAATTATATTTACTTTATTAACTTCTTAAATACCATTTTACTTCCAGGCCTCACTAAATTCCACTTAATCAGAGCATCAGCCCACAATTTACAGTGATCCCACTTCATCAAAATCAAGATGTTGGAAATTTCCTGGTGGTCCAGCGGTTAGGAGTCCATGCTTTCAAAGCTTAGTTAGGATCCAGTTTCAATCGCTGGTTGGGGAACTAAAATTCTGCAAGACATGTACTCTGCTGTGCTTAGTCACTCAGTCATAGATGATTCTTTGCGACCCCAAGGACTGTAGCCCGCCAGGCTCCTCAGTCCATGGGGAGTCTCCAGGCAAGAATACTGGACTGAGTTGCCATGCCCTCCTCCAGGGGATCTTCCCAACCCAGGAACTGAACTGGGATCTCCTGCATTACAGGCAGATTCTTTACCAGCTGAGCTACCAGGGAAGCCCATAAGCCATGAGGAGCAGCCCCCAAAAAACCAAAAAACAAAAAAGTTAGAGTGTTAAGTAGCAGAAAACCCAACTGAAACTGGCTTGTCATTTTGTTGGACTTCCCTTGTAGCTTAGTTGGTAAAGAATCTGCCTGCAGTGCAAGAGACCCAGGTTAGATCCCTGGGTTGGGAAGATCCCCTGGAGAAGGAAATGGCAACCCACTTCAGTATTCTTGCCTGGAGAATCCCACGGACAGAGGAGCCTGGTAGGCTACAGTCCATGTGATCACAAGAGTCAGACACGAGCGAGCAACTAAAGAGCCAGAGAGCCAGGCACTGAACCATCTGTGGCTCTCATTACAGCATCAAAACTCCAGATTCAGTTACCACTCCTTATCTTGGTTCTACTCGCCCTCCGGAGATGGCGGGAACAGCTCCAGGCAATACAGACACACATCACAGAGGGCAAGAACCCTTCATATGAGTCTCCTCTCTCAAAAAATAAAACCTTTTCCAATGTCTTCAGCAGACTTCCTAACAGGTCTCCCTCGTCAGAGGTGAGATACCAATCACTCATTCATCTAATTACCAGCCCAGAAAGCAGGTGTACTATGCTGAGTTGTTAAGAGTTCAGCACTTCTCAACCCTGACCGCGTGTTTTTACAGCTCCCTAGGTGATCCTAATGGTCAACCAGGATTAGGATTGAGAACCACTGAGTCAGGCTAACCAGAATCATCCCTAAACACCTTTCTGTAAGTCATCTGAGAAACAGCATAGACATCTGAACAAAATTTGGATTGTCAGAGGGAAAAAACATTAGCTGGGCAAACAATAACACCTACACAACCGATTCACACTTGTGTTTTCAAAACACTTGCACATGTGGTTCAAGCTCAAGGCTATAGGCAACAACCCCCTAAGGCTCAAGTTTACTAAATGAAATTCTTTTAAGTCCTCCAAATCTCCCTGTGCTTCCATGCAATAGCAATTTGACAAACTTCCCCAAAAGGAATTACCACGTGAACCGTGTCTCTGGAACAAGAAACACAAAGACAGCAAAGGGGAACTTTTATGCTCTTAAGAAAACCAAAGTAAAAATCATTAAAATATCAAGGCCTAAAAGAAGTACCAAAACCAAGACTTGAAAGACTCAAGTTCTAGTTCTGGCCACCAGTAACACGATTCCCCAGGTCTGTGATGGGAGAAGGCTAATGAGGGCCCCTCCAGCTCACACACACAGACACACATCCCCAGACAATCTGAGTTTACTAAGGAGCCTGCTACTCAGCTATGTAAGTGCTTAAGGACTATCTGTTAAAAACATACATGTCTTCCTCTAGCACGGAACATATTCTCTCAAGAATGACTAACTATAAACTTTACAGCAAAAGCATATAAGGTTTATTGCCATTTCTGATAAATACACATCACTAGGAAACATAAGCATCTGAAACTACACAGACATCACAAGAATGGCTTACAGAAGTTTAAACTGTATTGAAAGAAGACACTGATTATTCTAGAAAGGAGTGAAAAAAAGGAAAAGGGCTAAAAAAGCCATCTAAACAAAGAGTCCATTGAACTCAATGAAAGATCTCCAAATCCATCACATAAATCAATGATCCCAGACTCTCCTCTCCTCTGCTCCTCCCCACCCCCACTGCTATCTCCAAAATTACTCCCCATACGTAGACAGACACCAAACCGTCCCTCTAAAGCAGCTCTTTCCCATTATGTCAGGCTTCTGCTGCAAAACCCTCAGTGATTCGCCACAGGATAAAGCCCACATTCCAAGCCCACTTTTACGGCTTCAATCATCTGAAACTGACCTTTCCCCCAATCTCATCTACTCCCTCAAATGAAATCGCCATTCCGCCCAAACTGGTCTCTGGTCTCCTCATCCTACTCAAACACAGGGGTCTGGTTTCTTCCCAGCTGTTTCCAATCTGACCAGGTTCTATTCCTTCCTTGAAACACCAAAGAGTTCCCAAACTTCCACCCTAACTTGCAACGTGCTCTTGTTTCTGTCCAAGTTAGAAAACCTGTCACTGAATCCTCTGAATCTTTTAACCTGAGTGTCTGTGTATCCTTTGTTTCTTCAATAACTAAGCACAATGTGTACAGGAGTTCAAATGCGTTTCCTAGATGGAGCTGAACTTTAGCCACAGGACAGTAACCTCAGGGATAAGGGCCTCCGCTTGGTTTCCTCTCTGTGTCTCCAGCCTGATCCTCAAGCTGTAGATGCGAAGTGCTTGTTGACTGGCTACTTAACTGAACTCAGGAGTAAACATTCAGGCCCTACAGAACTCATCTCCAACTTCTTCAATAATCTGTGGATTATTCAAAGCCTCAATACATTCTTCACAGAAGTAACAATTTGGTCGTCAGCTTTGTATTTAGAAATGTATTGGTAATAGGGGTGTTTTCATAATTTTCAGAGATTACGCCTTCACAAACGACCAAGACATTAAAAAAAAAAAAAGGCAAAAACAAAGTTACATAAACCCGACAAGTATTCAGTGAATGCAGGAGGCATCACACAGGGCAATTAAAAGCAGAAACCCCTTAAAGGCACAATTCTGAAAATGCCATTTTTGCAAAACAAACCCTAAAGTGTCAGAAAACACAGTCTGAGCTACTTGACTGTTCCCGGTTCCGTGGCTACTCCCTCTGTCTCAGGTCTCTCCTCGACCTCTTGACTCAGATGTTCTAGAAAAGCTCAACTGATTATGCCAATGATTGACCTCGACTGTAATTTCTAATTACCTAATCAAGTCACTGCTGAACACTGCAGAATCTTACTGATGCCTCTTAGACGGGAACTCATGTAAATCAACCTTTTTAATAAATTGATAATCAGTTGTTAAAAAATAATAATAAATAATAAATTAATTAAAAACTTTTTTAAAAAGAACAAGAGAAACAGAACTCAAAAGTGACCTGCCTAATTTTCCTGCAGCCAGACCCTAACAGTGAAGCAAATTACACTCAGGTGTCCTAACTTACATCCTTCGATCTTAGTCTTGATATGAACTCCATGTGAACTTTATGGGGCAAGCTGGTCAAAGGCCAGGTCCTTCCTAACTTGCCAAAGGCATGTGAGCTAAAGCTGTGTTCCTGTCCTTCTCTGGAAAAGGAGAAAAAAGAAACTTTGGTTGATCTGTAGAGCATAAGCATAAGTTATGGTTCTTACAGTAAAGGATAAGAATCAAAAGGAGTAAGGAGTCAATTTGCAAATGCCAGAAAGTCTACATTCTGGAGAGGAGGGCTGACAGCTGGGCCCCCAGATGCACTGGCTGCTGCTGGAACACAGGCGTGTGTCCTGTTGGCAGAAGAGCGAATATGCAGTCACATAAATAGCTTTCTACCAGTGGCCAAACTGGCTTTGCCATCTGCCTCTCTCCACACCAAAGCCTCCCTCCTCATACCCCTCGAGCCAGAGGGAGCTGCTAGAGTCAGTGAGAAAGGACACTCCCCCAGCCACCAACACTAGTTAAGACCAAGCTACAAAAGGAAAGAGTCCTTCTCATGCCCACTGCACGCACGCGCGCGCACACACACCCCACGTCCTTTTCGTCTCCTCCTCTCTCCGTTTACACCTACATATTTACAACCCCTCCCCATCCCCATCCCAACACACACACAACGCCAAGACACTGGAGAGCCACCAACGCAACAGCCCACCAGCCACATGCCCCAAAGTGATTCCCAAGCCTCATTTTGCAACACCAGAGGTCACAGAATCAAAACGAACCCTGGTCATCACCTAGAGAAGTTGAGTGACTTGCTTCCCAAATTAGAGATGGCTCACTCACTGAATTCTTTCCATGAAATCGTATTTCTTTCAATTCATTCATTCATCGAATTTGCACTGTTCCAGGCACTGAGCTGGGTACCTGAGACAGTTCAGTCAGTACGTTTCCATCTTCCTCAATGCAAAATGGGGAACTGGGGTCGGGGGCACGCGGTGACACGGGGTATTTTTCCCAGTCTGCTGCATGGATAGGTCTTTTTAAGAGGGAAAAGCCAACACTCAACCGGCATCCTCAGGATGGGGTATAGATTACATGTGTGCTCAGGAGGCCCGGCTCCTCCCTCAAGCTAACTTCTTCCTATTTCCAGCTGCATCACCAACTCAGTGTTTCAGCATGCATTTCAGGCCACCTCCCTCCTAGACTCTTTTCAGATGCTATATGCGGATACATCTCTTATTTTCCTGTGGCCACTTCTGAGTTGCTCAAAAGATAGAGACGAACAGGGTTGGAAGGCATCAAGCTTGGCCGGGGTGGAATTCCCTATTTGCAGGCAGGGCTCTCTGGGGCTAGAGGGCAGGCTGTCTGCTCAGCCTCACAAGCTCCAATCTGTGAACCCTCCTCGGCGCAGCAGGAGGGAAGGAATTTGCACACCGCCAGGTGGACTTTAGGGTTTAGCATAGTAAGGCGCCTGGGACGAGACTGTCGCAGCGGATCCGAAAAAGACACAGAAAGGGTACGGCTTAAGGGACTTCTGACCAACTCAGCAGGTTTGCAAAGAATCCTCAGGCAAGTTCTTCTGAAGGATCATGAGACAAGACCCGTGAAATGGATGTGTTTCAGACGATACAGAGCAGCTCTAGGGGGCAAGAGAACCTGCCCGCCGGCGGGTCCGGCGGAGAACGCAGGCACCGAGGGCGCCCGGCCGGAGCTGCGGGTCTGGCGGGCGGCAAGCTTACGCGCATGGCTCCCGGCTCGGGCCGCCGCGCGGGGGCAGGGGCGGGAAAGGGACTCGCCCCGGCTGCCCAGGGAGCCGAGGAAGAACGACCCCGGGGCCTCGCGGTGCCGGATGAATCCCCTGATCCTCCGGCTGCCGGCCCCAGGCACGGGATGGTCGGTGTCCCTCTGGCAGAGGCTCCTGCTGGCCTCGCCCCTGGGCCCCGCTTACTTTTGGTCGCGGCGATGAGGTTCTTGCCGTCCTTGATGAGCTCTTTGATGAACTTGTTGGTCCTCTCCAGCTCCGCTTCGTGGGCACGGATCCTCTCCCGGAACCACGGGCTGTCGAGGTAGCAGTCGCTGAACTCCAGGGGCTGCAGCCCCATGACGGCGGCGGTCCGCGCGCACAGCCCGAGCCGGGCGCCGGGCCGAGGTGAGGGGCCGCAAGCGTAGCAAGCGCCGGAGAAGCTAGGAGCCCCGGGCGTGCGGCGAGAGCAGCGCGGACATGCCCCGCGGAGGGGATCCGGGCCGCACGCAGCAGCACGGCAGAGGCGAGCGAGAGCAAGGCGCCGGGATCCCGGCAGCCCCCGGCGAAGCTCGGGCGCCGCGGCCCCGCCCCGCCCGGCCCGGCCCGGCCCCGCGCCGCACGCCCTCCCGGAGGCCCGCCCCGCCCCACCCCACGCGCGCCCCTGTCTTGTTCCTCCGCCTTCCTCCTTCCTCCTCTCCGTGCCTTCCCCGAACGTCTCTTCCTTCTTTTCCTTCTCTTCCCCACGCGCAGTGGCCCCTCCTCTTCCTTCCGAGGCTTCCTTGGTGTATAATTTCGCCCTGCGGCTCACCTCCAGCCCCAGGCGCGAGCGCCTCCCCTTTTCTTGGCTCCCCTCTTCGGAGTGACTCACCGTCGGCTCCCTGATGCGGGGGAACTTGACCAGGACCAGGAAGGGGTGTTTTCAGAGCATCTGTAATACTCCGCAGCCGGACGGCTTGACTCTGAGGTCTGGCTTGCTGGGGTAAAAGGCTTGACTTCTAGGTTTCATCCTCCCGGGACGGCCCCTGAACTGTGAATGGACGCACACACAGGGCTCTTTTTTCCCCCCATTCTCGGCCCTCGTCTAAAGTAAAATGCCTGTAAATCTACACCTTAGATTGAAAGCTTTTTAAGGGTAAGGAACATTTTCTGGCGGGGCGGGCAGCTGCTCTTAAACTCTTCTGTGTAATCACACTTGGTGTAGGGGAGAGGGTGTCAGATCACGGTAGAGTCGTTTCTGCTGTAATCAGCAGATTAAATTTGCCGGGGTAGATTGAGTCGATCTTTATTATGCCAAAAGTGAGCACCTGAGAACAACTGCCAGGTTCTCTGTGGTTTTCACCAGATGGGCGTGACGATCAAATGAGAATCTGTCAGTGCACCCTGAAAAGGGGTACTTTTCAATGTGTCTTCAAACAATTCACTGTGTCCTCACAATGTTAATAAGACATTCTGAATGACTGAAATCCTTACCTCAAAGAAACCGATTGTTCATTAGAGTAACTGTTCATAATAGCAGCTAACAGTTTATTAGGGGCCCCTGGTAGCTCAGTTGGTACAGAATCCGCCTGCAATGCAGGAGACCCAGGTTCGATCCCTGGGTGGGGAAGAGCCCCTGAAGAAAGAAATGGCAACCCGCTCCAGTATTCTTGCCTGGAAAATCCCATAGACAGAGGAGCCTGACAGGCTACAGTCCATGGGGTCGCCAAGAGTAGGACACAATTTAGCGACTGAACAACAGCAACAACAGTTTATTAAGCAATTATTATCTGCCAGGCACACATCAGGAACTCTGTATACGTTTTTACAAGCTCGGGAACAACATATGTTTACGTATACAGGTTCACTTGTGATGTTAATATCACCAAGGGACTTCAAAGTGGTTCTTTAAAAGGTGCAGATTGCTAGCTGGGTAGTTGAGACTCTGAGCAGTTTGTTGTAGGAGTGTTACCCTCAGGAACTAGTTTTAAAAGCCTCCTACTCAATAAGCTCTTTTTGTTACAAAACAGCCTGCAAATGGCTAGCCCACAGATTAAACAGATAAACATTATTACTTTAATGTCCATCCTCCAGAGAGTTCAAAATGTTTTACAAATAACTTTTACCCCTTGAAAATCCTGGTGCTGGCTACAATCTGCAGGGGAGCTGGAATCTACAGAAAAGAAAAGTGGCAAAAAAAAAAAAAAGGGAAAGACAAGAATAGGAGGGATGTAAACAATTGGCTGTTAACCAAACAGCCAAACCCTGACAGGCACCGGATCCTCTGGACAAAATCCTAAACCTTTCCTCATAAAAAGGGGCTGTTGACACCTCCCAGTTAACATCTGAGTCAGCAACTCCACTCCCTCCGCATATAACCAAGAGAAATGAAAACATATGTCCTCGCAAATGCTTGTTCTTGCTAACAGTGTTCATAATAGGCAAAAAGTAGGCTCAACCCAAATGTCCACCAGCTGACGAGTGGATAAATCTGTATCTATACAATGGAATGGACTTCCCTGGTGGCTCAGATGGTAAAGAATCTGCCTGCAACGCAGGAGACCTGGGTTCCAGGGAAGATCCCTGGAGAAGGGAATGGCTACCCACTCTAGTATTCTTGCCTGGAAAATTCCATGGACAGAGGAGCCTGGTGGGCCACAGTCCATCGGGTCACAAAGAGGTGGACTGAACAATTAACACTTTCACAAACACTTTGACATACAATGAAATGGGCTTTCCAGGTGGCGCTAGTGGTAAAGAACTCTCTTGCCAATGCAGGAGGCTAAGAGACACAGACTCGATACCTAGGTTGGGAAGATCCACTCCAGTATTGTTGATGGAGAAGCCCATGAACAGAGGAGCCTGGCAGGCTATGGCCCATGGGGTCGTAAAGGGTCAGACACGGTTTAAGCGACTTAGCAGGCATGCATCTACAATGGAATAATTCATCTACAATAAAAAGGAGTGATGTACTGAGGCATACTACAACAGGATGAGCCTTGAAAACACCATGCTAAGTGAAAGAAGCCAGCCACAAAACACCACATGTAATATTATTCAATATGAAGTGTCCGGATATAAGTCAGGAGTGGTGTCAAGGTCTTATTGAAGGAGTCATTAAACAGTGAAGAGAAGAATCAGTAGGGGTTGGCTGCAAAATAGCAGATGGGAGCAGAGGAATCCAGGCAGGAAAGCAGCCTGTGCAAGCCCCTGGGTTGGGAGTCTGGTACATTCTGGAGACTGAAAGAGAAAATCAGGCATCAAGCTCAGTAAGAGAGAAACTAGCTGACGACGATGCTGGGTGCTGGAGGGTGAGCAGGGGTCAGACCTGGCAAAGTCTCACAGGCCATATACAGTGATGAAATTTCCACATACTGAGGTATGGGGGAGTCATACTGGCTTTTACATGAATTAACTCAAATTTTATGCTAAAACAGCCTGTCTGTGGCCTATCAAATGTACATTGTACATCTGCTTGAATTTTTAAAGAAAAGGGTGAACTGACCAGAAGTGAAGAATGTCCATGTTAAAAATAAAGATTCAGGAGACTCCGCTGGAGGTCCAGTGGTTAAGACTGTGCTTCCAATGGAAGGATGCAGGGGATGATTCCTGGTCGAGAAACTAAGATCCAACATGCCTGGGCGGCACAGCCAAAAAAAAAAAAAATCAAGATTCAACACCTCCCTTTCTGGGACGCCTGTGCTGGTACTCCTTCGATGATAAGACTCCCTTCCTAGGCCAAGGCTGTACTGACTCACTGAGTTGGTGCTGATCTGGTTTGTTTCATTTTTCTTGAGACCTTGAAAGAATGTATCCCTGACTTATTTGATGTTCTTTGTTCTGACGAGACATTAAACTGTGCTGATCATGCTTCTTTGGAGCAGTTCCTCAGGGCTATCTGAGAGGCTGTCTTCTGGGCTATACTCTTCAGTTTGGCTCGAATAAAACTCTTTTCTTTTCCTACTGTAGATCGTGTATTGATTATTTTCATCACCAATAGGATTTGGGATTATATCCTAATGCTATGGGGAGCCTATGAAGAGTTTTCACCATGGTGGTAATGTGATCTGGTTTGGGTTTCCTCTCCGGGTGCTATGTGGGGAATGGGAATCCAGAGGGAAGGCTTTTGGAGTTGTCTGGGCAAGAAATGGTAGAGCTGTCACCCAAGTGACAGCAGAGACAGAGAGCAGTGGATCAAAATGTATTTTAGAGGGAGATTCTGAGACTTCATAGGGCTTCCCAGGTGGCGCTTGTGGTAAAGACCCGCCTGCCAATGCACCAGACCTAAGAGACTCAGGGTCAGGAGGATCCCCTGGGGGAGGGCGTGACAACCCACTCCAGTGTTCTTGCCCAGAGAATCCCATGGACAGAGGAGCCTGGCAGGCTACAGTCCTTGCAAAGAGTTGGACACAACTGAAGCGACTTAGCGCACAGCACACTGGGACCTGATTGCAGCCTGGCTATAGAAATGAGGAAGAAAGTGACAAAGACAGCCCCAGGCTCCTGGCATGATAAGTTAGGTGGACGGCTATGAACGCTACTGAACGTCAACTGCGAAGAAAACCAGAGACAGAAGTTCACGTGGTGGTGGTAACTGGGATGGGCAAAACTAGTTTCAATTTCAGACTCATTAGGTGCCTGAGAGAGACTCAAGTACATATGTCAGCTGGGCGTTTTTATGCTTCACTCAGTGCCTGGAAGAATTAAGACTTTTATCTTTTTTTAAATTTTTTTTAAAAATTATTTATTTACTTTGACGATGCTAGGTCTAAACTGTAACATGTGGGATGTTTAGTTGTGGTGTGTGGATCTAGTTCCCTTACCAGATATCTAACCGAGGCCCCCTACAATGGAAGCAAAGAGTCTTAGCCACTGGGCCACCAGGGAAGTCTTATTTACTTATTATTTATTTATTTAACTGCACTGCGTCTTAGTTGCCACATGCGGGATCTTTCGTTGCGGCATCTGAACTCAGTTGAGGCATGTGGGATCTAGCCTCTGCATTGGGAATGTGGAGTCTAACGACTGGACCACCAGGGAAGTCCTGAGTAAAGGATTTGAATCAATGGAAGTTGGTCAGGTTCCTCTGTCTAGATAAAACAGAGGTTAACTCGGATGAAACCTTCCCTTTCTGCAGGTTCCTTGAAACCGTCCTTTTATGTAGGTTCCCTAGGTTCCACTACCTACAGTAGTGTCCCCTGATGACTCACAAAATTGCTACCTGTGAAGTCAAATATGGTGTCTCCTGAATCTTTGAATATATTTCAGGCAGTGAGTCAGTTAGGTTCAGATACATTATAACAGAAAATCCAAAGTAACAATGATTTAAATAATAAGAAATTTATGTCTCTCTTTCATCTATGAGTAAATAATCTAACCTGATTTCATAGTCCCCAGTCTCCTAGAGTTCCTGTTATGAAGGAGGAAGGGAAAAGATAAAGTGCCCCCCCACCTCCCCCAGCTGAATCAGCATCTTTTCTCAGCCTTCCTGCATGTCTTAGACAACATTTTGCTTTTTATCTCACAAGTCAGAACTTAATCACATGACCACACTTTCCTACAAGGGAAGATGGAAAGTGTGGTCTTTTGTCCAGGTACACCACCACTCTAAATGAAATCTGAATTTTCTTACAAAGAGACAACCAATTTTGAGCAGGAACCTGGGAGCCTCTGGCTCAAGCTGACACTTTTGTCAGTGAGGTACATAGATTATAGCTATGGCAAAACATAAATGATATGATGAGAAGAAAGAATATTAATCTTTTGAGTATCTTCCAAGCTATATATTCCAAGCTGGTTTCTCTCACAGGTATTAATGAGGGAAAGTGCAAAAATAAATGAGAAATTATTGGATCATAACACAGAAAACCTCCCTGGAGAAGTAGGGTATAGGCTTCTGAAGTTGTCACCACTCCAACTTTATTTTTGTATGATTCTCTCAGCTCTTCCCCCTTGTTGATGTTACCTTCAGTCTCCAGAAAGCTTCCTTCATGAGAACCAAAAGGCCTCAAAGTTTCCAGGTTTACCTATAAAATAGTATTCCTTCCAGTGCTAGAAAGATGCTGCCTATCGTAACTACTTCAATCTGGACATCGAACGAATTTAGGAACCTGCCAAGCCTCACTCACTTAAGCCTGTAGCCCAAGGGGCTTGCTGGTGGTCCAGTGGTTAAGCGTCCGCCTTGCCGTGCAGGGGACAAGGGTTCGATCCCCGGTAGGGGAATGGGATCCCACATGTCCCAGCAATTGAGCCTGCGCACCACAACTGGAGAGTCTGTGTGCACAAGAAAAGATCCCACAGGACACAACAAAGATCCCGCGTGCCAACAGCTAAGACCTGACAAAGCTGAAAAAATAAATGAATGTTTTAAAAAAGCAAACCTGGAGGCTTGTCCTTCAACTAACCACTGGAGCAAATGCAAATGTGGGAGTAATTCCAAGTAGCTTCAGACAACCCAGAGGCCACCCTTTGAGTTGGGGGTGGGTTAATTCACCAAGATATCAGGATAGTACACAATAAATTTTGTGAACTAGTAATCTACAAAATATAATGGCAATGGTTGCCCAATAATATGAAAATGCTTAATCTATTGACATGTACCCTGAAATATACACTTAAAAATGGCTAAAATGGTAAATTTTGTAATGTGCATTCCCCACAATTAAAAAAAAAAACAATAAAGCATAATGAAGGAAAAGTGAAAGACCCCCTTCCCATACGTAACCAATGTTAGCAGTTTGAAGTGTATGTTTTCTTAAAGAGAAGTTATCACAGAATAATAGCTGTCTAAATGTGTTTGGTATTTTCATTACATCTGTATTTTTTAAAGAACTTTTTTCTTCACAGAACCCTGTTGAGAGTTCGTGAACCAGCAATGTGGGTAATGCAATTTGAGAAATTCTATTCTGAGAGCAGCACATTGCACAAGCTCCACTGAGAGTCCAGCCAGGCTCTCTGTGTGATGTTATCCTGTGTGTCAGTTTGACTGGGCTGAGGGCTTCCCAGAGAGCTGGTAAACATTACTTCTGGGTGTGTCATTACATTTGAATCCGTGGACTGAGTGAGAAAGATGGCTCTCACCAATACAGGTGGGCATCATCCAACCCACTGAGGGGCTGAACACAGAAGGCAGAGGAAGACTGAACACCCTCTCTTCCTTCTCGAGCTGAGCCCTCCATCCCCCCTG
The DNA here is from genome assembly GCF_014754425.2 of Oryx dammah. Classification (NCBI taxonomy): domain Eukaryota; kingdom Metazoa; phylum Chordata; class Mammalia; order Artiodactyla; family Bovidae; genus Oryx; species Oryx dammah. The sequence goes on from NW_024070196.1 coordinate 10,450,551, forward strand.
CCCTTGGACACTGATGCTCCTTGTTCTCTGGCTTCACACTTGGTCTGGGGCTCACACCAAGGCTTTCCTGGATCTTCAGCCTGCAAATGGCAGATTGTGAGATTTCTTGACCTCCATAATTACTGCATGAGCCAATTCCTATAGTAAATCACAATCAATCAATGTGCCTTCCTCTCCTTCTCCCTTTCTCCATATATACCTATGTCTATACCGAGCAGTGCTTCGTCACTTCAGTCGTGTCTGACTCTTTGCAACTCTATGGACTGTAGCCCATCAGGCTCCTCTGTCCATGGGATTCCCAGGCAAGAATACTGGACTGGGTTGCCATGCCCTCCTCCAGGGGATCTTCCCAACCCAGAAATCAAGCCCATGTCTTCTGTGTCTCCTCCATTACAAGGGCATATTCTTTACCACTGAACCCCTGGGGAAGCCCATCTATACGAATACACTGATATTAACATAGTGATATCTATTGATACATAGGTATTTGTTGTTTAGTTGCTAAGTCTTGTTCGACTCTGCAACCCCATGGACTGTAACCCTCCAGGCTCCTCTGTCCATGGAGATTTTCCAGGCAAGCATACTGGGCTGGGTAGCCATTTTGTCCTTCAGGGGCTCTTTCTGGCCCAGGGATGGAACTGGTGACTCCTGCATAGGCAGGCAGATTCTTTACTGCTGAGCCACCAGGGAAGCCTGTATATAGACATAGATATACCTAATCTTCTATTAGTTGATTATGCTTCTCTAGAGAACCCTAATACACTCTGTATCTTCCAGGATTGCAGCTGGTAAACCCACATGGTATAGAAAAATTATTACTCCTGCCTCTAGTAATAACTGTCCTTCCATTATATGCTGGGAAATATGCTAGAACCAGGAAGACAACAGTGAACACAAGAAGTACAATTCATGCCCTCATGGAGCAGCAGTCTCCAGTCAGAGAGAAAGCATGGATCAAGTAATTACAAACACAAATATAAATACTTCATGAAAATCGTGATAAGTGCTGAGGAAGAGATGCACAGGTGTTAACAGGGTAACTTGGCCTATTCTGAGACAGTACTGAGGACCTAACGATTGGACTGACAACTGCGGGATGAGGAGTTAATGGGTAGACATGAAATGGATGAGACCTGCAGAGGGAAGAAGCGTCCCCAGGGAAAGATATTCAGTCAGCAAATATTGATTTGAACTGTGGTGCTGGAGAAGACCCTTGAGAGTCCCGTGGACTGCAAGGAGATCAAACCAATCAGTCCTAAAGGAAATCAACCCAGAATATTCATTGCAAGGACTGATGCTGAAGCTGAAGCTCCAATACTTTGGCCACAGGAAAGGCTCTGGGGCTGAAGCACCATGGGCTGAGCTACAGCCACCCCAAGATGGCGCGAAGGCCCTTCCCCTCGGCTCCGGCACCAGGCTCTCTTCTTCCCTTAACAACATTAAGCCTGGGTTTCAGAACCCCTCCAGGGTTCCCTGATTGCTTCTAGGAAGAGCTCACTTTTCCCAACACTCCTAGACATCATAACTTGGAAGAGTTTGGAATCCCAAGGAAGTTATAGAATGACCCTAGTTAACTAAGGATATTCAGTCAGCAAATATTGATTTGAACTGTGGTGCTGGAGAAGACTCTTGAGAGTCCCTTGGACTGCAAGGAGATCAAACCAGTCAGTCCTAACAGAAATCAACCCTGAATATTCATTGCAAGGACTGATGCTGAAGCTGAAGCGCCAATACCTTGGCCACCTGATGTGAAGAGCCAACTCATTGGAAAAAGACCCCGATGCATTTGGGAAAAGCGTCTTTCCTCATTGGAAAGACTGAGGGCAGGAGGAGAAGGGGGCGGCAGAGAATGAGATGGTTGGATGGCATCGCTGACTCAGTGGGCATGAGTTTGAGCCAAACTCTGGGAGCTAGTGAAGGACAGGGAAGCCTGGGGTGCTGCAGTCTATGGAGTTGCAGAGAGTCGGACACGACTGAGAAACTGAACAACCACCTGGAGTGTGCAATGCACTGTGGAGAGTCCTGCAAGGAATCCTAAAGCCAGACAGCCTCCAATCTCAAGATGTTTACAATCTAACGTGCTCGAGCTGACCCGTGGGTAATTACAAAAAAAAGCACCCCACTGCTTGGCCCAGGCAGCATGGTGGTCTGGCTGAGAAATGGATGTTCCCAGTGAAGCAGGGATGGGGGAACTGGAAATTAGTGTGTTGGCAGGGAAGGGAGAGAGATTTTCCAATTCTGTCACATGGAAGTTAAAATCCTCTGAAGAAATCTGGGACAATTATCTTTTCAAGATTGGAGTTAGAAGAACTGGGCTGGCTCAGAGACCCGGGTCAAGGCACACAGGCAGTACCCTCCCCAGGTGGCAAGCCCTGCCCTTTTGTAATCATTGTTTCCCCTGCCCCAGCTTCTGGAGAGGCCTGCTGTGGAGAAAAGGGAGCTAGGTACACCATCTTGCATTTGCTGTTGCAATATCTGGAGGCATTCCCACTGCCCTTGGGCCCCTCAGGCAAATGCTGCCCTATTTCCTATAACATGTGGGTTAAATGACCCAAGCCAGTGGCCTTGCAGTATCTTTTATCCAGAGAATAATGGTAAAAAAAAAAAAATGTGGAAGGAAGAAGAGCTCTAAAGAGTGTGTTTCTCTCCACTAGCCCAAGTGATCCTGGCATCACCCAGAGAGAGCTTTCTGCAGGGTGACCTTCAACCAGGCAGTTACTCTGTCACTAGAAAGCTGATCTGCCATGAATAGGGGCATGTTCTCAGAGTCCATGGGCACTTCAGTAAAATAAAAAATGAGAATGTATAAATACTCATGTCTTCTGATGCAATGATTCCAGACCTGGCAATTTGTCCCAAGGGGAAAAAAGATTATTTTGGCTCCGCCATGTGGCATGCAGGATCTTAGTTCCCTGACCAGACATTGAACCTGTGCCCCCTGCAGTGGAAGCAAAGAGTCAACCTACTGGACTGCCAGGGATGTCTCAAAATAACTTTTTTAGATATATACACTTAGGGCTATTTGTTGCAGAGGAAAAGAAGGAATCAATCTAATAATAGAAAATATCAAATCAGCAGGTATCAGCTCAGCAGACTCATGTGTTCGTGGGCTTTGATGCCACTGATATGATCACGTTTTTGCTCTGGGTAGTGGACACTGGAAGGCTGCCTTCACTCCCACTTCCCCAAAGCACTCTGATTTCCACCTGGGTGATCATTTTCCCGCAAAACATGGCGTCTCGGTAGAATGCGTGTGCCTACTTCATACCAGGAAACCCAAAGAGAGCTGTGGAGGTTCCTGCTGATCTCTCCTCTCAGGCCTGCCACTGCCAAAGGCTGGGCACGCGACTGCCCTTAGCCAACCACACTCTCTTTTCCAGGACTTTGACTCTTGAGCCTAGTGAAACACAGACCGGCTTTACTGTCTGTCCAGCCAAGAGTGTCGAAAGAGACCTGCTGCCTGGCAGGCTACCCAGCTTCTTATTCCCAGGATGGTTCTTCAGTCTTCCTTTAGCACCCCACATACTTTGCTTAAGTTGCCAAAATCAGGGTGTTTTTTTGTTTTGTTTTGTTTTTTTGCAACCCAGGAAGAATGGTATTTACCTACATTGGCAGTAGAAGACAATGGACCTTCAGGGAAATTGTAGGGCACTTGGAATTGGTTATCTGGCTGAGCTAGAATAGAAAACTGTTTGTTGTTTACTTGCTAAGTTGTGTCCTACTCTTTTTGCAACTCCATGGACTGTAGCCTCCCAGGCTCCTCTGTCCATGGGATATTTCCAGCAAGAATACTGGAGTGGGTTGCCATTTCCTCCACCAGGGGATCTTACCAGCACGGGGACAGAATTCTGGTCTCCTGCATTGCAGACGAATCCTTTACGGACTGAGCCATCAGGGAAGCCCGGTTATCTATTGGAGCATTTAATTCCTGGCGCAAGGCTCCACTGCACTTTCTTGCTCTGCCTTGTTATCCACAAAGCCCTCATATTCCAAAATGTGAAGCAATGAGATGACTGGGCCTCCACTAGCCTGAACCTCTGAAAGACTAGGAGAAGCAGATACACTCATTGACTTGCATAGATTAAGTAACTTGAGTAAGAAATAAACTCTTGTGGGGTAAGCAACAAGATTTGGGAGTTGACTGTTACCATGGTATAGCCTGTCCTATCCTAACACAGAAGAATTCCAAGATCCTAGGAAGGGGGAAGAATGTTGCTAATAGCATTGAATAATATATGCAAGAGAAGGCCAATTGTCAAAACATTTAGTTTTCCTTATTTAATGGGTACAGAGATTTGTTTGGGATGATGACAGAATTCTGGCAATAGTGATGATGGTTGAGCGAAATTGTGAATGCTCTCAATGCTACTGATTTGTACACTTTAAATGGTTTCAGTGATAAATTTTATGTTTTGTATATTTTGCCACAATTAGAAAATAACCCAAAATTTTTTCTTTCAAAATCTTCCAGTAATGCTATGGGTTGGAAATATAGGCATTCATATATTGTTATTGAGAAAATAATAGGTACTTCTTTCTGGATGAAATTTTGGTGATAAAAACAAGGCCTTTGATAGGAAGCCCTTTGATTCATTTATTCCTTTTCTGCAAATTTGACCTAAAATTAAAAAAATAACTTACAAAGTTTTATATAAAATTATCATGGCCCCAGCACAGTTTTTAAAAGTTAAAAATGTGAAACAGTGGGCCACAGGGAATTGGTCATATAATTTAAGGTATATTCATATAATTGAACATCTATTTCTGCTTTATTGACTATGCCAAAGCCTTTGACTGTGTGGATCACAGTAAACTGTGGAAAATTCTGAAAGAGATGGGAATACCAGACCACCTGACCTACCTCTTGAGAAACCTATATACAAGTCAGGAAGCAACAGTTAGAACTGGACATGGAACAACAGACTGGTTCCAAATAGGAAAAGGAGGACGTCAAGGCTGTATATTGTCACCCTGCTTATTTAACTTATATGCAGAGTACATCATGAGAAACGCTGGGCTGGAAGAAGCACAAGCTGGAATCAAGATTGCTGAGAGAAATATCAATAACCTCAGATATGCAGATGACACCACCCTTATGGCAGAAAGTGAAGAGGAACTAAAGAGCCTCTTGATGAAAGTGAAAGAGGAGAGTGAAAAAGTTGGCCTAAAGCTCAACATTCAGAAAACGAAGATCATGGCATCCGGTCCCATCACTTCATGGGAAATAGATGGGGAAACAGTGTCAGACTTTATTTTTCGGGGCTCCAAAATCACTGCAGATGGTGATTGCAGCCATGAAATTAAAAAACTCTTACTCCTTGGGAGAAAAGTTATGACCAACCTTCATAGCATATTAAAAAGCAGAGATGTTACTTTGCCAACAAAGGTCCGTCTAGTCAAGGCTATGGTTTTTCCAGTGGTCATGTATGGATGTGAGAGTTGGACTGTGAAGAAAGCTGAGCACCGAAGAATTGATGCTTTTGAACTGTGATATTGGAGAAGACTATTGAGAGTCCCTTGGACTGCAAGGAGATCCAACCAGTCCATTCTAAAGGAGATCAGTCCTGGGTGTTCATTGGAAGGACTGACACTAAAGATGAAACTCCAATACTCTGGCCACCTCACAAGAAGAGTTGACTCATTGGAAAAGACTCTGATGCTGGGAGGGATTGGGGGCAGGAGGAGAAGGGGATGACAGAGGATGAGATGGCTAGACAGCATCACCGGCTCAATGGACATGAGTTTGAGTAAATTCCGGGAGTTGGTGATGGACAGGAAGGCCTGGCGTGCTGCGATTCATGGGGTTGCAAAGAGTCGGACATGACTGAGCGACTGACCAGAACTGAACTGATATACCTATTTAGAACTGTAGTACAGACGAATGTTTAATGAGGAATACTGGAGAACTGCTCCAATATAATATTAAGTGAAAAAAATACAAATCTTTGTTCTTGAGCAGTGAGTTCCTAAATATAAGTTTAGTTTGACAGTATTGATTTTTGTTTGTTTTAATTTTATTTATGTATGTGGTTGTCTAGGGTCTCTATTGTGGCATGCGGGCTTCCATAATTACATGCAAACTCTTAGTTGTGGCATGTGGAATCTTAGTTCCCCAACGAGGGATTGAACCTGAGTTCCCTCCATTGCATGGTGATTCTTACCCAGTGGACCATCAGGGAAGTCCCAGTATTTATTTTTAATGAACGTATGCTGACTTTCTGTTCATGAAATTATTTTCCAAGATTGTTACCCATGGTAGCATGATTACAATTAAAAGTTCTCTAAATATCTCAGGATACAATTTATCTGGGAATAAAAACAAACTCATTAAAATACATTTTAAGAAGATCTCCTCCTATTTCCTACCTTTCTTGCGTTTTGGTTCTGTCCTGCCATAACTCGTTTTCCTCTTTCCATCTGAAGGTAATTATTAGAGAAGAATGGAGAAAAAGAGTGTTTCGTTAGTTCTCCTTCTCTGTTATCTTTTTCACATTACATCATCTTTCCCCAGAGTCTTCATGTTTTTGTTATTGCTATGAACATGACCTTAAAAGGACCCTTTCTGTTTTTCTGCTATTTTTCACATCTTTAGAGATGAAATGAGCTTAGGCTCATTCTGGATCTGCTTTTTCAGATATTGCTAGTTAAGGGTCGTGCTTAAATAACATACTGCTCACTGGTATTTAGATAAATGTACACATCTATCCATTATCTCCTATTTTTGGCGCAGTAGAGGAATGCGTCTGCACACACTCCTGGTTTTTTGAAGATATTGCTCTTTCTTTCCTGTTGCAGTTATTATGTTTTTAAGTATTCATTTATTTGGCTGTGCCCAGTCTTAACTGTGGCACGGGAACTCTAAGTTGTGTCATATGGGGACTGGTTCCCTGACGAGGGGTGGGACCTAGGCCCCCTGCACTGGGAGTGCAGAGTCTTACCCATGGGTCCACCAGGGAAATCCCCCTACTGGAATTATTTAAGGCAATCATCTTCAACTTGACTTACAGGAACCCCAAAAGTATGTAAAATTTTCCCAAAAATTACTTTTGGCAGGGAAAATTTTATTTCCAGGTCCGCAATTTCCATTTGGTCTTTTGCCTAAAATTGATCTGTTTGAAAAGCTATCTTACAAGTTCTTCTGCCCACCTCCCCATTCACTATAATCCTTTTCCCAAAGAAAAAGAGAAGGTATAAAATCATACTGCAAGTTCGTTCATCTGCATCCTTGTTCTGAGATGTAAGATTCTCCATGATAGCTGGGGAAATTTTCAAATATATTTTCTGGAAGCCTTCTGTAATGATTAACCCACCATAGTGCTTTTGTTTTTCCCTGTCTTTTGCACATTTCTGTTCAAAGTAACAGTGGCCTTAGAAACTGTCCCATTGAGATATTCTGAATATGTTGAGGTGAGGGGGTAGGAATGATGACAATTTTCCTTTATCAACTTGCCTCTCCCATCTTCAAATATAATTAGGGAATGCATGATCCTTGAGGGAGAAACACATGAATGCAAAGAAAATATACATAAGAAATACTGAACACTGGGACTTCCCTGGTAGTCCAGTGGCTGGGACTCTACTCCACTGCAGGAGGTGGGGGTTTATGCCTGGTGGGAGAACTAGGATCCTGTATGCTAGAAGGTGCAGCCAAAAATTAATAACAAAACAAAAAGAGAAAGAAATGTTGGGCAGTAAAAATGATTCTCCTCTTTGAACAGAAGCTTTTTTTTTCTCTCCTTTCGATCTCTCAATATTCCACTCTAGAATGTGTTGTCAGCTGGAAAGAATGGAAAGAAAAGCACCTTTGAGCAGATTAGTCATGCTGATTCTTTAAAGTATAACTGGAATGTATAATTGCTAAGATTTCTGAGACAAGATGAAAAAAGCCTGTGCAGAAAAAGTTCACATGATTTATTTCAAAATGTTTGCATTATTTAAAAAGGTAGTTAAAACTTATTTCATCAGTTCATAATAGGAAATAGTTATTGATTTACTGACTCAATCTTTCTGGACCTCAAGATTCCTCTTCTGTAAAATGGGGATAATAATCATATCCCTTCGCTGAGGTTTTTTTTTGAGATTAAATGAGTCACCCTGTAATCTCTGCAAAACACGGAGAAAAGTGCCCGGTGCAGAAGAAGGGCTCCCATGCTGCCCCACTCCCCTTCACCAGTCTGTACTTCCTCTTCTCTTGGTCTGTACTCACTCCCTTGGTCATCTCACCCACTCTCCTGGCTTTTAATATCATTTATGTGCCAATGATTCCCAATATATATTTTCAGCACCTGCTCACCCTGGAACTCCAGATTCATACTCAACAGCCTACTGGACCTCTCCACCTGGCTATGTACTAGACATCTCAAACTCACTCTCTCCAAATGGACTCCTCACACCTTTCCCCTGTTACTCGACATCTACATCATCCTTCCAGGTGTTCAGACCACCAGAACGTGGAGTTAACCTGCACTGCTTTCTTTCTCTCGTCCTCCACGTACCGTCTGTGTTCCTGCAGAGAGATCCAGAATCTGACCACCGTTCACTCCCCCAGCGCTGCCCCTTGCCTCAAGCCACTGCGGCCTCTCTCCGGGGTCACTGCCACAGACTCCACCTGGGTTCTGCCTCTGCTTTGGCTCTCTGATGGTCGGTCTTTAACAGGTCAGCCAGATTGCTCCTTCTGAAGAGAAAACCAGGAATTCCCTGGTGGTCCAGTGGTTAGGTCTCAGCGCTTTCACTGCCAGGGCTGGGGTTCAATCCACGGTTGGAGAATTAAGATTCTGCAAGCCACATGGAGTGGCCAAAAGAAAAAAAAATCAAGTTGTATCTTTCCCCTGCTTAAAATTCTTGAGTAGGTCCCCTCCCGTACAGAACACAATAACAACTTTTCAGAAACTACATATGTATTCCTGCACATACATATTCATTTTTTGAAAGACTGTATAAATATGCATCAAATTGTTGCCAGGGGTTATCTTAGGGTGGTAATATTACATGTGATGATTTAAAACTATTTGCCTTTTGACCCAACAATATTACTGTTAGTAATTTGTCTACAGGAAATATTAGGATATGCCCAAAGATACATGTTCAAGAATGCTAGTCACAACAATATTTACACTAGGTAAAAATTGGAAATAGTTTAAGTGGCTAACAATAGGAAAGTACAGTTGACCTTGACTAATTATGGGGTTAGGATTGCTGACCCTCCTTGCAGTAGAAAATCCGAATAAAACTTACTGTTGACCCCCCTCTCATGTGGTTTCTCCACATCCACGGTTCCTCTGTATCCATAGTTCGGTATCCTCAGAGTCAACCAACAGTGGATCAGGTAGTACTGTGGTACTTCCTGTTTGAAAAATTCTGCATATAAGTGAACCTGCACCATTCAAATCTGTGTTAGTCAAGGGTCAAGTGTAGCCTAATCAGTTCAGTTCAGTTCAGTTCAGTCGCTCAGTCGTGTCCGACTCTTTGTGACCCCATGAATTGCAGCACGCCAGGCCTCCCTGTCCATCACCAACTCCCAGAATTCACTCAGACTCACGTCCATCGAGTCAGTGATGCCATCCAGCCATCTCATCCTCTGTCGTCCCCTTCTCCTCCTGCCCCCAATCCCTCCCAGCATCAGAGTCTTTTCCAATGAGTCAACTCTTCTCATGAGGTGGCCAAAGTACTGGAGTTTTAGTTTTGGCATCAGTCCCTCCAAAGAAATCCCAGGGCTGATCTCCTTCAGAATGGACTGGTTGGATCTCCTTGCAGTCCAAGGGACTCTCAAGAGTCTTCTCCAACACCACAGTTCAAAAGCATCAATTCTTTGGCACTCAGCCTTCTTCACAGTCCAACTCTCACATTCATACATGACCACTGGAAAAACCATAGCCTTGACTAGATGGACCTTAGTCGGCAAAGTAATGTCTCTGCTTTTCAATATGCTGTCTAGGTTGGTCATAACTTTTCTTCCAAGGAGTAAGAGTCTTTTAATATCATGGCTGCAGTCACCATCTGCAGTGATTTTGGAGCCCAAAAAAGTAAAGTCTGACACTGTTTCCACTGTTTCCCATCTATTTGCCATGAAGTGATGGGACCAAATGCCATGATCTTCGTTTTCTGAATGTTGAACTTTAGGCCAACTTTTTCACTCTCCTCTTTCACTTTCATCAAGAGGCTCTTTAGTTCCTCTTCACCTTCTGCCATAAGGGTGGTGTCATCTTCATATTTGAAGTTATTGATATTTCTCCCGGCAATCTTGATTCCAGCTTGTGTTTCTTCCAGCCCAGCATTTCCCATGATGTACTCTGCATAGAAGTTAAATAAGCAGGGTGACAACATACAGCCTTGACGTCCTCCTTTTCCTATTTGGAACCAGTCTGTTGTTCCATGTCCAGTTCTAACTGTTGCAACTGTTGCTTCCTGACCTGCATACAGATTTATTATAGCAAATGATGGGTTAGCTGGCATGGCTAACCTTGTCTTTTAAATTTTAAATTTATCTGTCTATTATGTATCTGGCTGTGCCGGGTTGTAGTTGAGGCACGTGGGGTCTCTGATGCGTCATGTGGGATTTTCCACTGCAGGGTCTTTTTCGTGGCACCCGAGCTCAGTAGCCAAGGTGTGATCTCAATTAGTGACTCCACAGCAGGTGGGACCAGGGATCGAACCTCCGTCGCTTACATTTCCAGGTGGACTCTTAACCTCAGGACCACCAGGAAATCCCTGACCATATATATATATATTTTTTTTTTTTTAATTAGTAACACACTATTAATGAAAAAAGATAATGAACTAACAGTACAGTCTGAGATTAACTTTGCAAATTAAAAAATGTCTATGAAAAGAGAGAAAAAGACACTAAGGATATGCACCAAAATATCAAAGGGCATCATCCATGGGAAACAGACACAGGTGGTGGCCGTGATCTAGAGCTACACAGCCATGGAAGGACTGCTACTTCCTATTAGCAAGCCTGCTTGGAATTCACAAACTCAGAGCAAATGTGCAAATTCTAATCAGCACTTCCTGTACATTCTACTGTATCAGCTTAAGCAACCATCTCTTTTATGGCCTCTGCTGCTGCTAAGTTGCTTCAGTCGTGTCCAACTCTGTGCGACCCCATAGACGGCAGCCCACCAGGCTCCTCCGTCCCTGGGATTCTCCAGGCAAGAACACTGGAGTGGGTTGCCATTTCCTTCTCCAATGCATGAAAGTGAAAAGTGAAAGTGAAGTTGCTCAGTCATTTCCGACTCTTAGCGACCCCATGGTCTGCAGTCTACCAAGGCTCCTCCGTCCATGGGATTTTCCAGGCAAGGCTACTGGAGTGGGGTGCCATTGCCTTCTCTGTTTATAGCCTCTAGATGCATTCATACAGTATATCACATAAATAAGATATTTAAATCTGAATTTATGGTAACAAAAATGATTCTTATACTGCATACTTAGCAAGTAGAAAAAATAAATAAATAAATCCCCTAATACTTCAAGGAATTTAGGCCTTTTAAGTCTTGCCAGATTAGAACGGGTTAAACTTTTTTTTTTTTTTTGCAATGACTGATAAGAGTTTCCTAAGCTTCTTATCAGTTTTTAACCTGTTTGAAAAAACTAGTTGCAAGTGCAGGAAGTAAGATGCTTGGCAAGCTCGGTGACTAATATCCAGTTTCTAATTAAGGTGACTTTTAAACGTTGAGCTTAAAAGTTAGTTCTTAGAATTTTACGTTTCATGTGTCTTGTTAGTTATGGAATGAAGTGATCAAAGGAAAAGAAATTCTACATTCATAACTGCATTTCTTTTCTATTCAGCCTCAGAGATCTTCACCCAAGAACACATTGATACCATTCAGAAGTTTAAGAAGTCATCTCTCTTTCTTCTTTACATAACTGAAGCATAGGTACTATTCAAGTTACCAACGCATTTTCACTGAAAAGGAAAACAAACAAGTGAAAAGCAGAATACGAAGTTCCTAAGTAGCAGAAGAAACCACAAGGCGATCAGAAATGACCCGAAAGCCAAGCTTGCAATTTTTTTCGTGAATTAAGTAATAAGGTCAACCACAAAAGGTGTCAGGTATGCAATAAAATTGGCTGGCTTCAGCACATTCCTTTGTTTTAACACTTGGTTTCGACATTATGGCAAGGAGACTGCCCTTAAAAACCCACATATTGAATACTGAGAACATGACATTTCACCAGACTTTGTTGCAAAACTAGAATTGTGTGAGAACATTGCCACTTTGTTCTTTTGGAACATAAAGCAGAAATTTACCAAACAACCGTCTGCATGAAAGGCAGGAAGATCTGATTATGTGCTTATGAGCTTAAGGCTTTCTTCTTCTTTTTATTTTTTTTTTTCATCTGGCATTCTTTGAGAACAAACTAAAATTCTCTTGTTCTCTGGAGAGAAAGAGGGAGGTAGAAATTACCTAATGTAAAATATGAGCTTCTACCTGTATCAAAACAAGGAAATCCGCTCCAGGCTTAGCTGGAGTGAAGGTGTTCAGTAGGCTAAGGGTGCCCGTTTTGCTCATCTGCATGGGCGGGTTGAGTCTGTATACCACATTTGTTGCTTTTGCTGTTGTTTAGTCACTCAGTCATGGCCGACTCTTCGCAACCCCATGGACTGTCGCCCACCAGGGTCCTCTGTGCATGGGATTTACCAGGCAATAATGCTGGGGTGGGTTGCTATTGCCTTCTCCAGGGGATCTTCCCGACCCTGGGACTGAACCCACGTTTGCTGCATTGCAGGTGGATTCCTTAATGCTGAGCCACCTGGGTGTATCTAGCAAATAAAAAAATTAAAATGGTAATGACATCAATAAAAAAACCTCTCTAAGGGTATGAACAAAGAGAAAATCATTTGCTCCTAGCTGCTGCTGCTGCTGCTGCTAAGTTGCTTCAGTCGTGTCCGACTCTGTGTGACCCCACAGACGGCAGCCCACCAGGCTCCCCCCGTCCCTGGGATTCTCCAGGCAAGAATAGTGGAGTGGGCTGCCATTTCCTTCTCCAATGCATGAAAGTGAAAAGTGAAAGTGAAGTCGCTCAGTTGTGTCTGACTCTTAGTGACCCCATGGACTGCAGCCCACCAGGCTCCTCCGTCCATGGGATTCTCCAGGCAAGAGTACTGGAGTGGGGTGCCATTGCCTTCTCCAATTTGCTCCTAGATATTTAGTCAAATCTAAGGTGGAATTTCTCTCCCTGAATTTACTATGGTTCTCAGTTAGGAATTATAATGCTTTGGAGGGTGTTACAAGAAAGCTATCCTAAAGTCTAAGTTGCTTGTTTTCTTCATGACAGTTAATTTTATTTGCTTTTAAAATGTAAACAGTATTTACTTGTTTAATTTACCTGTGCCAAGTATTTTGTCCTGACATTTGAACTCTTAGTTGTGGCATGTGGGATCTAATTCCCTGACCAGGGACTGAACCTAGACACTGGAAGCTCAGAGTCTTAGCTGCTGGACCACCAGGGAAGTCCCAACACTTAATTTTAAAATTAAGCTTTGCACAAAATAGAGAATAAATATTTCACTGATTAAAAAATGAACAAATTCCAGCTCAAGTCTCTCATCCATTGATAATGGCAAAATTAACAGATCTGCACCCTCTGTGTAGGTAGGGGCTACTTCAGTGATATTTACAATCACAGAGGAGTAAAAGGAGCACCCGTCTGCCAATATACAGTCATCAAAGCCACACAAATAATCAACCCTAAACGAACTGAATAACTCTTATTTGGCCCCTAGATACATCCTGAAATTAAAAAGGCTTACTGTTGTCAAGTCGCTGAGTTGTGTCTGACACTTTGCCATCCCATGGACTGCAGCACCCTAGGCTCCTCTGTCCTCCACTATCTCCTGGACTTTGCTCAAATTCATGTTCCCTGATGCATGGACATGAATAGATAGAATCAGTGATGCTATCTAACAATCTCATCCTCTGCCACTCCCTTCTCCTTTTGCCTTCAATCTTTCCCAGCATCCCCTTTTCCAATAAGTACGCTCTTCGAATCAAGTGGCCAAAATATTGGAGCTTCACCTTCAGCATCAGTCCTTTCAATGAAAACCCAGGACTGATTTCCTTTAGGATTGACTGGTTTGTGCTCTGTACAGTCCAAGGGACTCTCAAGAGTCTTCTCCAGCACCACAATTCTAAAGCATCAATTCTTCAGTGCTCAGCCTTTTTTATGATCCAACTCTCACATCTATACAGGACTACTGGAAAAACCATAGCTTTGACTGTATGTACCTTTGTCAGCAAAGTGATGTTTCTACTTGTAATACAATGTCTAGTTTTGTCATAGCTTTCCTTCCAAGGAGCACTATAGCAGCAGCTTCTTTTAGGATTTTAAATAACTCAGCTAGAATTCCATCACCTTCACTAGCTTTGATCATAGTAAATGATTCCTAAGGCCAACTTGTCTTCACACCCCAGGATGTCCAGCTCTAGGTGAGTGACCACATCATTGCGGTTATCCAGGTCATTAAGACATTTTTGTACAGTTCTTTGGTGTATTCTTGCCACCTCTTCTTAATCTCTTTAGCTTCTGTTAGGCCCTTGCCATTTCTGTCCTTTATTGTGCCCATCTTTGCATGAAATGTTCCCTTGATATCTCCAGTTTTCTTGAAGAGATCACTATTCTCATTCTATTGTTTTCCTCAATATCTTTGCATTGTTCATTTAAGAAGGCCTTCTTATCTCTCCTTGCTAGTCTCTGGAATATTCACTAATGTATTGAAAATAAATTTCTTGGGGGCGGGGGGGCGCTTCACTGGCATGTCAGTGGTTAGGGCTCTGCACTTTAACTGCAGAGGGTATGGGTTCTATTCCTGATTGGGGAATTAAGATCCCGCATGCTACACTGGCAAAGAAAATAGAGAGAGAGAATTTCTTGGACTCTGTCCTTATTACTGCACTTAGTTGCTGAGTCCCCTTTCCACTTAAAAGCCTAAAACTTAACCTTTTGTGTGAACTTTGCAATTTACAGATTAAACTCAGTCAATCCAGGGCTTCTCCCCCTCTCCATTTTCCTTCTCTTTTCCAGGGATTTACATGTTGTTCTGACCTCAGAGGCCCCTGGTCCAGGATCTGCTGAGCTGGGTGATTCCCTGGTCTGGTCGCCAGCTCCCATCTTTGCTGCCCCATGTCTCCACCCACCTCTGCCAAGTTTGCCCTGAGTACAGGGCCCCTCCTGTTCTGCCATCCCTCTCTCAGCCACTCCTGGGTGCTTTGGGGAGCTCAGGAAACTGCTGGATGCTCACTGTCCTGCAGGGTGCGGGGAAATGTCTTAGTCATCCACGGAGGTCTGCTAGAAGCAAGCTGAGGATCCTCTCTACCCTCTGTATTCCTGCAGGGGATTTCTTGTCTTCTCAGTTGACTGAGGAGAGTGGACAGAGGGTACAATCTTTTCTTAGGCACCTAAGTATAAGTGTTAGTCACTTCAGTTGTGCCCCCATGGACTGTAGCCCATCAGGCTCCTCTGTCCATGGGGATTCTTCAGGCAAGAATGCTGGGTTGACATTTCCTTCTCCAGAGGATCTTCCTGACCCAGGGATTGAACCTGGGACTCCTGCCTTGCAGGCAGATTCTTTACCATCTGAGCCACCAGGGAAGCCCCTATCAGCTTCTAAATTCTAGTCACTTGCCCTCAGATTTTCTTCTTTTTGTTTCCTTTCCATAGCCAACTTCATACTTCCTCTTTGATTTATGATGTAAACGTCCTGAGTCCTCCCAAGTGTTTATTCATGTAGAACTCAAAAAACACGTTTCCTCTTTCAAGAAACCTGCCCTATAAGAAAAGCCTACTATTTCAGCTTTGATGTTAAAATCCTATTCTGAAACTTAGTTGTTCTCTTCATTCTGGGCTATGCGCACTCATTCTGGAGTGATGACTGCTATTGATTAAGTAAAGGGGGAAACGGTAATCAGGAGTGATAGGAGCCCCCTAGTGGGCATTTGGAAACGTGCAGGACATTTTTAGCGGTCACAGTGACTTAGGGATTTGGGGGGTGAGTGGGGTAAGGGCGGTAAATATCCTGCAATTGCAGGACAATGCCATGCAAAATACCAATAGTTCCCTGCTGAAAAATGCCAAGGACATTCTTTGGGGGCTTTTCCAGCCTAGGGCCCCATCTCTCTTACTCTACAGGAAGGCTCAGGGCCCTCTTTGCTCACCTCTGAGATCCTGACTCCTTTCCTGCCCACAGTCCATGGGACAAGCTTGAGTCCTCAGGTAGTCCTTGCATCTCTCCGACCTGAGCTGTTTGGGGGAGGAGCAAGACGCTGGATGGGAGGTCCATTTAGCTATCTCACCCTTTAATTTCCCGTTCCTCTTCCACCTGCGTAGTGCTTTGAGTTTTTGCCTCTGAGCTTGCTTCACCAGTCTCCTACACGTAAAATTTACCAACGTTCTTCTCTTGCTTCTCATCCCCACTCCTATTATTGCTATGTGCAAGAGAAAATGTGAAACAGCCTATATTTTAGTCTCGTTGCTAAGCATGATTTTGGGCCAGTCTTTTAACCCCACAGCTTAGTTTTCTCATTTGTAAAAAATGAAAGCATGAGGCTAAATGATCTCTAACGGCATGTCAGCTCTGTGCTTCTACAGAAAAAAAAAAAAATAGCATTTGTTCTGCATTTCGGACACCCTTTACATTTCTTTCTTGACAAAGGTCCTTTAGCCTCTTTTGTTCATAATTTAGAAGTAAGTGGACTCTTCAGAGGAAATGGCAATAATGAAACTAGATTACCATGTCATTTTGTGGCAAGTGTTGGTTAATTATTGAGCTATATATAGTAAAATATATACACATATATTTTGTTATTCTGTTTTTCACAAAGGATCAATCTCTCATTTTTCCTTGCTTCATTAATACATTCAGGAAATATTTATAATCATCTATTGTGTGTCAGGCGTTATTCTAGATACAACAGTGTTGAAAACATAACAGTAAACAAAATAAACTCAATGTTTTCACAGAGCTCACATTCTAGATTATCAGTTCTCAACATGTGGCCCCTGAAAAATATCTCAGTATCCAAAAGGTCAAAACATTCTATTAATAATACTAAAGCATTATTTGACTTTTTCGGTGTGTTCACATTTGCACTGATGGTAACAAAAAAATGGTGGGTTAAATTAAGTGCCTTAGTATGAATCATGGAGAAAGCAATGGCACCCCATTCCAGTACCCTTGCCTGGAAAATCCCATGGACGGAGGAGCCTGGTGGGCTGCAGTCCGTGGGGTCGCTGAGAGTCGAACACGACGGAGCAACTTCACTTTCACTTTTCACTTTCATGCATTGGAGAAGGAAATGGCAACCCACTCCAGTGTTCTTGCCTGGAGAATCCCAGGGACGGGGGGAGCCCGTTGGGCTGCCGTCTATGGGGTCGCTCAGAGTCGGACACGACTGAAGCGACTTAGTAGTAGTAATAGTTGTATGAATCAAGGTTGTGGTGCCAATTGCTAGAAGTTACTGTATTCTCCCCCACTGCACACTTGAAAGAAAAAAGAAAAGCCAGTTTCCTTTAAGCAGTCATTTACAGAGCAATACAGTTTATTATTTGTATTATTATATAATAATATATTTTATTATTATTATTATTATTATTATTGAGCTTCCCTGGTAGCTCAGATGGTAAAGCGTTTGCCTACAATGCGGGAGACGTGGGTTCAGTCCCTGGGTCGGGAAGATCCCCTGGAGAAGGAAATGGCAACCCACTCCAGTACTCTTGCCTGGAAAATCCCACGGACCTAGGAGCCTGGTGGGCTACAGTCCATGGGGTTGCAAAGAGTCGGACACGACTGAGCAACTTCACTTCACTTCACAAATTATTAACTTTTATATACAATGGTTGTCTTGAGGAAATCACATGTGATTATTTGAAATTGTATGCTAAACTAGTCAATTTTTTAAATGAAATCTCATCTTTTCTTGAAAGAACAGCTGAAAGATGAACTACGGTTTCCTAGACTTGAAAACAGGCAGACTTTTTTTTGGAAATGAGCCAAGTAATTCTGATACTTCCAGGAAAATAACTGGCAGTATTTGTTGCCAGTGATAAAATTCAAACTTTCAAGCAAAAAATAGAATTTTGAAAAAATCTGTTAGTTTGATAGCTTCCCAAAACACAAAAATTCTGATGAGATTGGTGGCAATATTAGCAAATGTGATTTTTCAATGTTGTGTAATGAAGTGTGCCAACATTTGGAAGATCTATATAGCTCAGTGAACTGTCTTCCAAATGACCAATGCATGATGCTACAAAATCATGTATATGTTAAAGATCCGTTAAAGTTGTGAGACAGACATGAAATTTTAATGTAACAGTATGAAAAGAACTTTTCAACATGTTTCAAATGTTCCAGTAACTTGATACTTCAGGCTTGGTTTTTTTTCAGAAAATAAACTTAGTAGTTCTCTGCCAAATAAAGAAACACATCCCCAGTTCTCATGTTTGGTAATTATAAGATTTTTAGTGAATATGAATACTAAGGTTTGTGTTGTGAGAAGTGAAGTGTTTCCTCTATTTTAAAATGTATTTGGTTAAGTGAAATTTAGTAAGCTTGTGCTTACCTGAAATTTTTTTTTTTTTTTTTTTGAATGTAGACTATTAAGAAACAATCCTGAGTGACGTAGAGACCAGAGAGAAGTAAAGCACCAACTGCAGACTTTCTTCAAATATTTAGAATGTAGGACTGGGTGAAGCACAGGCTGGAAGCAAGATTGCTGGCAGAAATATCAACAACCTCAAATATGCAGATGACACCACTCTAATGGCAGAAAGTAAAGAGGAACTAGAGAGCCTCTTGATGAGGGTGAAAGAGGGGGGTGAAAAAGCTGGCTTAAAACTCAACATTCAAAAACTAAGATCATGGCATCCAGCCCCATCACTTCATGGCAAATAGAAGGGGAAAAAGTGGAAATGGAGGCAGATTTTATTTTCTTGGACTCCAAAATCACTGTGGATTATGACTACAGCCATGAAATTATAAGACATTTGCTCCTTGGAAGGAAAGCTTTGACAAACCTAGACAGCGTGTTAAAAAGCAGACATCATCTTGCCAACAAAGGTCTGTATAGTCAAAGCTATGACTTTTCTGGGCTTCCCTGGTGACTTAGATGGTAAAGAATCCACCTGCAGTACAGGAGACCCAGGGTTGATCCCTGGGTCGGGAGGATCCCCCAAAGAAGGGAATGGCTACCCACTCCAGTATTCTTGCCTGGAGAATGCCCTGGACAGAGGAGCCTGCTGGGCTACAGTCCCTGGGATAGCAAAGAGCTGGACACGACTGAGCGACTGACACTTTCACTGTCATGTAGTTTCCAGTAGTCAGGTACAGACGTGAGTGTGGACCATAAGGAAGGCTGAGCACTGAAGAATTAGATGCTTTTGAATTGTGGTGCTGGAGAAGACTCTTGAGAGTCTCTTGGACTGTAAGGAGATCCAACCAGTCAATCCTAAACAAAATCAACTGTGAATATTCACTGGAAAGGCTCATGCTGAAGCTCCAGTACACTGGCTACCTGATGCAAAGTGCCAACTCATTGGAAAAGACCCTGACACTGACTGAGGGCAGGGGGAGAAGGGTGCAACAGAGGATGAGATGGCTGGACAGCATCACCAACTCAACAGGAATGAACCTAAGCAAACGCCTGGAGACAGTGAAGGGCAGGGAAGCCTGGCGTGCTTCAGTCCAGAGTCAGACACAACTTAGTGACCGAACAACAACAACTTGTATAACTGTGGTGAGCCAGTGAGAGGGGCCTGGCTGTCTGGAAACAAAAAAGTCATTGCTCTTTTTACATTTGTCCACTGACCTTATCAAAAACATTGAGCAGAAAACACAGACATAGGTGATTCATTCTTCCAGTGTTCCTTCTCAATGCTCTTTTTATAATACAGATGTGGTCACGTTTGGTTTCTCATGGTCTGACATTGTTTGGACAGTCCAGAATGTTAATCATATGGAGAATTCCTGATGTACATAATATATCCACAGTCCTGGATACATAATATATATATGTGTAAATTTTATTTCTGAATCTTCTAGAACAAAATAGTCAAAACTTTTCTCGGGATACATATTCAAAACATGAAAACTGTATTTTCAAGTATACAAATGGTGTATTTATCATTGCTGAATTTTTGGAAATACTTTATAGAATACATACTTGTTTTTCTCCTCTCTTTAAGCTTTGATGTTTTTATCAAAGAGCCTGTCTGTGGGACCTCCTTGGTGGTCCAGGGGTGAAGACTCTGTGTTCCCAGTGCAAGGGGCCCAGGTTCAATCCTGGTCAGGAAACTAGATCCCACATGTTAGTAACTAAGATCTGGCACAGCCAAATAAGTAAATAAATAAAAATAAATATTGTTTGTGGCTTATATTTGAGATTTTGAAAGCAGTTTTTAATTCTAAGAATTAGTTTCTTGTGTTCCTTCTCAGACTAAGCACCAAAGTGTTAGTTGCTCATCATGGCAACCTATTCCAGTATTCCTGCCTGGAGAATCCCATGGACAGAGAAGCCTGGCAGGCTCCTAAGTCACACAGAGTCGTA
The DNA here is from genome assembly GCF_014754425.2 of Oryx dammah. NCBI lineage: Eukaryota > Metazoa > Chordata > Mammalia > Artiodactyla > Bovidae > Oryx > Oryx dammah. The sequence continues at coordinate 10,471,091 of NW_024070196.1, forward strand.
CACGACGGAAGCCACTTTACACGCACACACGCAAGTACACACACATCCAGCTCTTTGTGACCCTGTGGACTGTAGTCCATCAAGCTCCTCTGTCCATGGGATTCTACAGGCAAGAATACCAGAGTGAGTTGCCATTCCCTTCTCTAGTGGTTCCCGACCCAGGTATTGAACCCAGGTCTCCTGCATTGCTGGCAGATTCTTTATTGCCAAGAGCCAGCGTGAGGAACCCCACCCATGGCAAAGGTCATGAGGAAGGAAGCCTGACAAAACGCAAGGGCGTGATCAGGCTTCAGGGGGAACCCCTGAAAATTCCTGAGCATCCACCCCCAAAACCAGAGTCTGCCTGCCATACTACATTATGCTTTTCATCCACTCTTCTAACATTAACAGGGGACCTATCCCCCCACCACATTTTTCTGGGAAAGGTTAATTTAGAGCTTTTAGATAATAAGTCTCCCAGACATAATACGAGTGTTTCAATCCAAAAACCCATCTGATGGCTTTCTAGCCTGTCTGCAGGACTCTTACAGCTGTGCATGTGATTATTTACAGTCTCCCAACCCCAAGAGGCACAGGAAGCTTAAAACATCCTAGGAATGCAGGGGCTTCAGAGGTGTCAAGATCATTAGAATAAAACTGATTAAGCATTTCATTGTTGAGCCAATACTTGCTGCCAAATTGTCATATCTTTTATTTGTTGATATAGTTGGTATACAGAAAAAACAAGTAGCAACATTAGATCTTTGAGTTAAGTACCTTCTTTGTTATAACGCACTGCGCCTTTGTTCTATAGAGATGTAACTTTAGTGCTCTAAGGAGATGCAGATTAAAGAAAAACACTTCAGGGGAAACGAGATTAACATTCATTAAGGAAGAGAGCCAAAAAGTGTTAGCAAGCCTCTTGGCCAGAAGATAAAGTAAATCTCCTGAGACCTTTTGTATACAAAAAGATATACAGAAAGGGTCAGGACTGCTGCCCCTGCATGACTCTGTATCTTCCATTATGTAAAATTTAGGGTATATAAACACTTTTTAAATAATAAAGTTGGAGGGGTTTTTGCACAAGCCTGGCCTCCCCCATGTCAATTCTTTCTCTTGCTCCCTCTTCTTCCCTCTCCTTTTCAGGCTGATCCCTTGGAACATGGAGGCTCACCGAGTCTACTTACTTGTCCGGGCTTCTGAGACCCAAGCAAGAGGGAGCCCAAGGCAGGGCACCCTCCGCTATTCACGTGGGCGCCTGTGGCCCAACGTAGACGGTGCAAGTTCCTTGTCTGGAACTTTATTGGTTTTCCATGTAAACCAAGTTAATCAGCCTCTTTTCTCCACTCATTTTCCTACTACACTATTTCTTCCTAATCTAATCTTATATTTCTAATTAAATAAATAAATAAGTTTTTCCTCGCCCATCCGTCCACCTTTTGAATCACCCTGGATCCACCGGGGCTGGACCCCGGCACTTTACCATGTGAGCAACCAGGGAAGCCTAAACAGGAAGGCAAAACTAGGCTTTCTTCATCAACTATACCAATAAAAAATGTAATGGGGAAAAATTTTCTTCACAGTTTTCCTTGGCAGAGTTTTCCTTTTCTCCTGTGTAGACCATTACTTAACTCTCTTGTGACATTTGTAAGTTTTTTGATGCAGAAGAATTATTTGTGTAAGTTCTTGATGAATAAAATAAATGTGTATGATTATTGAGATGATGACTGTTGCTTCTGACAGATATTTATTATAGTAATCCAGATATAACTATGCTAGTCACCTCAAATTACATAGTATGCTTATTTCTGAAATGATAATGGTTCTAGCCAGATGATTTTGTTTTTAAAGTTCATTGATCTATTTTCAGACTTCATGCTGTAACTAGCCTTAAGAAACTATTCCTTGTTGAATACTGTTTCAAAGAAAAATATCCTCAAATATACAAAAATGTTATTACTCTTCACTTTTATAGCAACATATTTATGTCAGACTGGGTTTTCTTTACAAAACTCTACTAAAGCAACATATTGCATTCATAAAATAGGAAGATATGAGAATGTTTGATTATATTAGATATTAATGAGATTTGAAAATGTGAAACAGGGACTTCCTTGGCAGTTCAGTGGTTAAACTCTGCCATTCCACTGTAGGGGGTGCGGGTTTGATCTTTGGTGGGGGAACTGAGATCCTGCATGCTTCACAGCAAGGCCAAAAGTTAGGGGGAAAAAAGTAAAACAATGCCACTGTTTTTGCAATTTCTTTGAAAATACAATTATTTTTCATAAAAATATGTTATACATGGTGATATTTAATGAATTTATCAGTTACCTTAAATGCATTAGTAAGTAACAGCATTTAATCCTGTATACATGTATATCCTGTATACATATATATATGTATATATAATCTGATTTCTTTGGTTTCATCCATTTTTACTAAAAATTTCATTATGGAATATAAATATTACTTTTTATACTTTAAAATATTTACTATTTTTAGGAGCAAAATGGACATGATGGGTTATCAAACAAAGCTCTATACTTTCTTTTTTATTTTTACTTAAAAAAATTATTTTTTTAAATTAGCAGATAATTGCTTTACAATATTGTGTTGGTTTCTGCCACATATCAACATGAATCAGCCAAAGGTATATGTATGTCCCCTCCCTCTTGAAACTCCTTCCCACTTTCTACCTCACCCCACCCCATAGGTTGTTTTTTTAATCGCCTCTTTCAGAGGGACAACTGTTATAGCTCTGTTTATATATATTTATAGTTTTTAATATTTTTCTAAAATTTTATTTGTATACCACATTCACACTCAAAGGTAATTTGATAGTTTTATACATCTGAACATCCAATAAAAATTTCAGATTCATATATATTAATATATTTATTTTATGCCATTGGAGAAGGAAATGTCAACCCACTCTAGTGTTCTTGCCTGGGAAATCCCATGGACTGAGGAGCCTGGAGAGCAGCAGTCCATGACAGTCACAAAAGTCAGACATGGCTCAGGGACTAAACAACAAAAAACAAATATGCCATAGAGAAAGAGAAAGACTCACTATTAAGCTATTCTTCTTACTGTATTTCCATTTGCTGCGAAGAACAGTCTGGAGTCTCTCTACTCCTTCCTTCTGTCAGTGTCCTCAAACATATGGCTTGAAACCAAACATGTTGGACTAAGAAGGAAACTTTTAAACCAAAATTAAACATAATTGATTCCTCTGTCTTTTTCTCCTCTTCTTTTATCAAAAAGCTAGATAAAGTATCCCATGAAGTTGTATCCCATCCCCTATTCCTTCTCTCTATCCCTTGGGACAGCACCAAGTGGTCTCATTATTTTTCACTGGGATAAAAACCACTCTAGAATTATCTCACCCTACACCACTAAATTATGCAACTAAAACAGCTCAAAAGGGAAAAAAGCACACTAAAATAATATAAAGTAATAATCACTTTCTGTGTGCCAGGTGCTTTATAAGAACACCTCATAAGAACACACAAAGTAGGGTTTATTATATTATCCATTTGTCAGATGAGGAAAGTGTTAGATGAGGAAAGTGTTAGTTGAGGAAAGTGTTAGATGAGGAAAGTGTTAGTTGCTCAGTCATGTCCAACTCTTTGAGACGCTATGGACTACAGCCCACCAGGCTCCTTTGTCCAAGAAATTCTCCAGGCAAGAATACTGGAGTGGGTTGCCATTCCCTTCTTCAGGAAATCTGGAAACCAAGTTTCAAAATTCTGCTTGAGTTCAGATTACTAATAAGTGGTAGACGTGGAATTCAAGCCCAGGACTCATATATCAGGTAAGGGATTAATATTCAGAATATATAAAGAACTCTAAAACTCATTAAAAAAAAATCCCCCCAAACAATCTGATACAATAATCAGCAAAGGACTTGAATAGATATTTCTCCAAAGAAGATAAATAAATGGCCAATAAGCACATTAAAAAAAGATCAACAACATTAATCATTAGGGAAGAGCAAATTAAAACTAAAATGAGATACCATTTCTCCCCCAATAGAACAGTTACTATCAAAAAACTAGAAAATAAAAAGTGCTAGGAAGGATTTGGAGAGATTGGAACTCTTGGGTGCTGTTGGTGACAAAGTAAAGTGGTACAGCTGCTGTGGAAAACATATGGTAGTTCCCCACAAAATTAAAAATAGAATTACCATATGATCTAGCAATTCCATTTCTGGTTATGTACGCAGAAGGACCGCAAGCAGGGTCTCAAAGAGATGTTTTGTATCCATTTTCATAGCAGCATTATTCAAAACAGCTAAAACATGAAAGAAACCCAAGTGTCCAGTAATGGATGAATACATTCTATGTGAAATATACATACAATAGAGTATTATTCAGCCCTAACACGGAAGAAAATTCTGACATATCCTACAACGTGGATTAATCTGGACAATATTATGCTAAAGACACACACGCAAAAACAAATATTGTATGATTCTACTTCCATGAGGTACTTAGAGCAGCTGAACTCAGAGAAGCAGAGAGAGAACAGTGGTTGCCAGCAGCTGAGGGGAGAGTGGAATTGGGTGTTATAGAGTTTAAAGAAGAAACAGAATTTTCTTTGTTCACTGATGACATGATTGTTTATACAGATCTGAAATAATTACAAAAAACATCTTTCCGGGACTAATAAGCAATTGTAGTAAAGCTGCAGGATATAAGGTTAACATACAGAAGTATATATGTACTAATAATGAACAAGTGGAATTTAAAATTTATAAAAATAGCACATATATTAGCATACCTCTAAAATGAAATACTTAGGTATAAATCTAACAAAATATGTGCAACATCTAGTTAAAAAAACTACAAATCTTTGATGAAAGAACTCAAAGACCTAAACACATGGAGAGATATTCTATATACATGGACAGGAAGACTCAACATTGATCTATAGAGTCAATGCAATCCTAATAAGATCTTAGGAAGTTCCTTTGTGGATATCAACAATTGATTATAAATGTACACAGAGGCCATCCATGGTGGTCCGGTGGATAAGAATCGTCCTGCCAGTGCAGGGGATCTCTGCTGCAGGAAGATTCCACATGCTGCGGGGCTGCTAAGCCCTGTGTGCTGCACGGCCGCCTGTGTGCCTAGAACTTGTGCTCTGCAACAAGAGAAGCCGCCACAATGAGAAGCCCATGTACCACAGCGAGAGAGTGGTACCTGCTCCCCAAAACTAGAGAAAGACTGCTTGCAGCAACGAAGACCCAGTGTAGCCAAAATAAATAAATGAAATAAAATTTAAGAAACTTAAATAAGTAAATGAATGTACACAGATAAAAGATCCAGAATAGCCAACACAATATTGAAGGAAAAGAAAAAAAAATCAGAGGGCTGACACAACTTGAACTTAAAGCTTAGTACAAACTACAGTAATCAAGATAGTGTGGTGTTGGTAAAAGGAAAGACGTGTAGATTGATGGAAGAGCCGAGAGGGCTCAGAATTAGATCTGTATAAATACAAGCAACTGGTCTTTGACAAAGAAGCAAAGACAGCACAATGGAGTAAAGATGAACTTTTCCACAGATGGTGCTGAAATAACTGGACATCGATATATAAAAATATGAATCTAGACACAGACATTATACATTTTATGGAAATTAACTAAAGTATATATATCACAGACCTAACAGTAAAACACAAAACTGCAAAACTCCTAGAAGATAACACTGGAAAAAATCTGTGTTACCTTAGGTATGGTGAGGACTTTTTAGATATAACACCTAAGGCGAACTCCATGAAAGAACTGATAAGCTGGCCTTCATTAAAATTAAAAGCTTCTCCTCTGCAAAAGACACTGTGAAGAGGAGGAGACAAGCCATAGAGTGGGAGAAAATATTTGTAAAAGGCAACTCTGTTAAAGGTCTTTTATCCAAAATATACGAAGAACTCTTACAACCCAACAACAATACAAAACTTGATTATAAATGGGCCAAAGATATGAAAAGATACCTTACTAAAGAAGATATACAGTTACCAAACAATCATATGAAAAGATGGTCAACATCATATTTCATCGGGAACTTGAAAATTAAAACAAGATATCACTATACATCTATTAGAATAGTTAAAATTCAAAATACTGAGAACAACAAAACATATCGAGGATATGGAGCAACAAGAACTCTCATATATTGCTTGCCTGTGTGCTAAGTCACTTCAATCATGTCCAGCTCTTTGCAAGCCCACGAGCCCATCAGGATGCTCTGTCCATGGGGTTATCCTGACAAGCATACTGGAGTGGGCTGCCATTTCTTCCTCCAGGGGATCTTCCTGACCCACGTCTCTTATGCCTCCTGCATTGGCAGGTGGGTTCTTTACCACTAGTGCCACCTGGAAAGCCCCATACATTACTTGCATGAATGAAAAATAGTACAGGCACTCTGGAAACATTTGGTGGTGTCTTAAAAACTAAACATAATTTTACCACAAAATCTAGGAATCATGCTTTTGATATTTAGCCAAAGGAGTTAAAAACTCACATTAACACAAAACCTGCACATGGATGTTTATATCAACTTTATTCATAATTGCCAAAACTTGGGAGCATCCAGTATGCCCTTTAGTTGGTAAACAAATAAATAAACTGGTACATCCAGAAAATGGAATCTTATTTAGCACTGAAAAGGAGTTATCAAACCAGGATAAGACAGAGAGGAAACTATCACATATTACTAAGTGAGAAAGGCTAATCTGGAACAGCTATATCTTATATGATTTCAACTATATGGCCTTCTAGAAAAGGCAAAAGTACGGAGACAGTAAAGAGATGAGCGACTGCCTGGGGTTAGAGGGAGGAAAGTTTGCATAGGCAGAGTGCAGAGGAATTTTAGGGCCATTCTGTACAATACTGTAATTTTAGATACATGTCATCATACATTAGTCAAAACTTATAGAATGTACAACACCAGGAATTAATCTTACTGTAAAGTATAGACTTTGGATGATAATAATTGTGTTAATTCTCCATTCCCTAGGATTTTTTGCTGTTGCTGCTTATTGTAGTTGCTATTGGTTAGTGACTTTTCTAAACAGACTAATTCTATAGTCTGTTCTTTGCTTTATGTGGCCCCTGGAGTCTCCGTTATATTATCTTAGTGGTCAGCTAATGATTGGGCAGAGCTTCCATGAATATATACACACCTTACAGATACTGCAGCTTTGGTTCCAGATCACTGCAATAAAGCAGATATCTCAACAGAACTAGTCACAGACTTTTTGATTTCCAGCACATATAAAAGTCATGTTTACACTACCCTGTAGTCTATTAATTATGCAATAGCATTATGTCTAAAAAAACAAAAATGTACATACCTTAATTAAAAACCTTTACTGCTAAAAAATGCTAACCATCATCTGAACCTTCAGGAAGTTGTAATATTTTCGCTGGTGCAGGGTCTTACCTCAGTGTTGGTGGCTGCTGACCTTTCAGAGAGGTGGTTGCTGAAGGCTGAGGTGGTTGTGGCAAAGTCTTAAAACAGGACCACAATGAAGTTTGCTACATTGATTGACTTTTCCTTTCATGAACATGCTCTGTAGCATGTAACGCTGTTTGATAGGATTTTACCCACAGCAGAACTTAAAAAATGAATCGAGCTTCTCAAACCCTGCTATTGTCTTATCATCAATGAAGTTTATATAATATTCTAAATCTTGTTGTTCAACAAACTTCATAGTTTGTTGTTCAAACAACATTTTCACTTGGAGGAGACTCCATCTCAAGAAAACTTGCTTTGTACATCTTTAGGAAGCAACTCCTCATTCGTTAAAGTTTTGTTGTGAGTTTGCAGTATTCAGTCACATCTTCGGGCTCCACTTCTAATTCTAGTTCTCTTGCTATTTCTACCACATTTGCAGTTACTTCCTCCAGTGAAGTCTTGAATCCCTCAGAGTTACCCATGACGATTGGAATCAACTTCTTTTATCTTCCTATTAATGTTGGCATCAAGACCTCTTCCCATGAATCACAAATGTTCTTAATGGCATCTAGAACTGTGAATCATTCCAAAAGTTTTCCAGTTTACTTTGCCCAGATCAATCAGAGGAATCAGTATCTATGACAGCTATAGCCTTACAAAATGTATTTCTAAAATAAGACTTAAAAGCCAAAATTAATCCTTGATTCATGGACAGCAGAATAAATGTGTTAGTAAGCACATTGTTGAAATCAATATTAATCTTTCCTGGTGGCCCAGTGGTTAAGACGTTTTTGCTCCTTATGCAGGGAGCCTGGGTTTGATCCCTGGTCAGGGAACTAGTTCCCACATTGCACAACTAAAGATTCTAAGTGCCAGCTAAGAACCATCACAGCCAAATAAATAATGGGTGGTGGTGCTCAGTCATGTCCAACTCTTTGTGACCCCGTGAACTGTAGCCCGAAAGCTCTTCTGTCTATGGGATTTCCCAGGCGAAAATACTGGGGTGGGTTGCCATTTCCTTCTCTAGGGGACTTTTCCTACCCAGGGGTCGTACCTGAGTCTCTTGTATCTCCTGCATTGGCAAGCAGATTCTTTACCACTGCACCACCTGGGAAGCTCATAAAAGTAAATTTAAATAAATTATAAGAATAAATAAATAATTTTAGGAATTTGTTGAAAAAGAAAGAAAATAACATTAATCTCATTGTAAATCCATACCAGAGACTCTTGGATGACCAGGTTCATTGTCAATGAATGGAATATTTTCAAAGGAAACTCTTTTCTGAGCAGTAGCTCTTACTTAACATTGGGCTTAAAATATTCAGTAAACCATGTAGTAAACAGATAGGCTGTCATCCAGGCTTCGTGGTTCCATTTACAGAGTACAGGCAGAGTAGGTTTAACATAATTCTTAAAGGTCCTAGGAGTTTCAGAATAGTAAGTGAGCATTGGCTTCAGCTTAAAGTCACCAGCTGTGCTGGCCCCAGGAAAAGAGTCAGCCTGTCCTTTGAAGTTTTGAAGGCAGACATTGACTTCTCTCTAGCTGTGATAGTCCTCGATGGCATCTTCCTCCAATTTAAGGTTTTTTCTTCTACATTGGGAAAAGGCAATGGCACCCCACTCCAGTGTTCTTGCCTGGAGAATCCCACGGACGGGGGAGCCTGGTGGGCTGCAGTCTGTGGGGTCACTAGAGTCAGACACGACTGAGCAACTTCACTTTCACCTTTCACTTTCATGCATTGGAGAAGGAAATGGCAACCCACTCCAGTGTTCTTGCCTGGAGAATCCCAGGGACGGGGGAGCCTGGTGGGCTGCCGTCTATGGGGTCGCACAGAGTCGGACAAGACTGAAGCGACTTAGCAGCAGCAGCAGCAGCATCTACATTGAAAGCCTGTTATTTAGTGTAACTACCTTCATTAATTATCTTAGATCTTGATGACTTGCTATAGCTTCTAGAACAGTCCTTGCTACTTCACCTTGCACTTTTATGTTATAGAGATGGCTTCTTTTTTAAAACCTTATGAACCAACCTCGGCTAGCTTCAAACTTTTCTTCTGCAGCTTCCGTGCCTCTCTCAACCTCCATAGAGCTGAAGACTTAGGGTGTGCTCTGCATTAGGCTTTGGCTTAAGGGGACGTTGTGGATGGTTTGATTCACTCACACTTTCTCCATATCAGCAATAAGGCTGTTTTGCTTTCTTATCATTCATATATTCACTGGAGTAGCACTTTTAATTTCCTTATAAGAACTTTTCCTTTGTATTCACAGCTTGGGCAACTGGTTCAAGAGGCCTAGCTTTCACCCTGGCATGATTTCCTCACTAAGCTTAATCATTTCTAACTTTTTATTTAAATTGAGAGGCATGTGAGGCTTCCTGGGTGGTGCAGTGGTAAAGAATCTGCCTACCAAGGCAGGGGCTGCAGAAGGCACGTGTTCAATCCTGGGTTGGGACAACCCCTGAAGGAGGGAATGGCAGCCCGATCCCTTATTCTTATCTGGGAAATCCCATGGTCAGAGGAGCCTAGCGGGCTACAGTCCACGGGGTTGCAAAAAGTCAGACAGGACTTAGTGACACAGCCTTCCTTTCACTTGAAAACTTAGATGCCATCGTAGGGTCATTCACTGTCCTAATTTTAAAATTGTTGTGTCTCAGGGAAAAGGGAGGCCCTAGGAAAGGGAGAAAGACAGGGAACAGCTGGCTGATGGGACAGTCAAAACACACACAGCATTTATTGATTATGTTCTCTGCCTTATATGGGCCTGGTTCATGGAGCCCCAAAACAATTAAAATAATAACATCAAAGATCACTGGTCACAGCTCACTATAAGAAGCATAATAATAATGAGACGGTTTGAAAAATGGTGAGATTACTAAAATGTGACATCAGGGTGCCTTGTGCTCAGTCATGTCCGACTCTTTGTGACCCCATGAACTGTAACCTGTCCACGGGATTTCTCAGGCAAGAGTACTGGAGTGGGTTGCCATTCCCTTCCCCAAGGGATCTTCCTGATACACAGAGACATGAAATGAGCAAAAGCTATTGGAAAAATGGTGCTGGTAGACTTGCTTGATGGAGGGTTGCCACAAACCTTCCATTTGCAAAGAATGTAATGTCTGCAAAGTGCAATAAAGTGAAACATAATAAGGTATGCCTGTACCTGGAACCAAACAATCTTCCAGCCTTTGCAGAGGACCCATAGGTGTTTATTGTGGCCTACTTTCAACACTAGCCTTAGAGCTGTAAAGTCAGTAGGAAGTGAGAGTTTCAGAGTTTTGTGGGGGTCTTCCTGAGCATGCAATCTTACGCATGCATTTGGCCTTTGACCTTCTCAAGACTTTGTCCTTACAGGACACTCATTCTCCTCACAAGCTTTTTGTTTGGCCTACTGTTTGCCCCAGTTATTTAATGATCACCTTGGCAGCAGCAACCTAAGACAGTAGACTATAAGGATTTTCAACAAATACCCCTGGGAAGGAGCTTTAGTACTAGGCTAGTTGCTGTTGTTCTTTAGTCACTAAGTTGTGTCTGACTCTTTTGCGACCCCATGGACTGTACCCCACCAGGCTCCTCTGTCTGTGGGATTTCCCAGGCAAGAATACTAGAATGGGTTGCCATTTTCTTTTCCAAGGGATCTTTCTGACCCAGGGATCGAGCCTGTGTCTACTGCATTGGCAGGTGGATTCTTTACCACTGAGCCACGAGGGAAGTTGTAGTTAGGCAGAATAGATATATGCCTTTGAGTCACCATTCTAGGGAGCCACCAGGCAGATCAGAACAAATAACTAATAACAACTTTTTACTCACTCTGGTACCAGAAATGCAGGCTATCATTTTCCCAACTATCGCTGATATAAGGAGTGGGTGATGGGACTGGAATCCCATTAGTACTTACTAGGAACTAGCTATTTTCCTTGAATAAATATTTTTGCCAGGTTGTTGCAGGCCTTTGGCTAATTTCCAGAGTTCAAAGAAAGTTGATTCTGACAGTCTTTTGTCTAGTTTTCGTTGTTCTTATGGAGGGGTGGAATTTGGAGTTCCTCATTTTACTATTTTCACTGATGTCACCTCAGCCCATTTTAAACCTTGATAACAGCTAATCTAGAGACAAAAAGCACTGTAGGAAACTAATAATTAAAAAAAAATCTTTGTTGTGATACAGCTGACTAGAGAGTTCAATTTTGTGGCTAGGACTCAATTGTTGATGGAACCTCTATCTTTGACATCTTAAGGAATCTTAGTTTATGGCAGCTGTGCAGCTAAGATGTCTAGAAAGAGTTTGTACAAGTGTTCTAGGCAAAACCAGTCCCTAAGAAGGTTTAGTCTAATATGACCCTCAACTTTTCGGATTCTTAAACTCTAAAGCATTACGTCCAATTCTCAGAAATGATTCATACTAACCAAACTCATAATAACCTAATTTATAAATAATAATATCAACAAATTATTTCATAATGTGAACTGTTACTGGCAAGACAATCAACATCTGATCATTTTGGAGTCACTGTTTCCCAGTGTGTTTGTACCTTTGGAAGAGAGCAAGCTGAAAAATTGCTTGGCAAGCAGGATAGGTAGAATAATGTTGTTGCTGTCGTTTAGTTGCTAAGTTGTGTCAGACTCTTTGCAACCCCATGGACTGAGGCATGCCAGGCTTCCCTGTCCTTCACCATCTCCTGGAGTTCGCTCACACTAATGTCCATTGAGTTGGCTGTGCCATCCAGCCACCTCATCCTCTGCTGCCCCTTCTCTTTTCGCCTTCAATCTTTCCCAGCAACAGGGTCTTTTCCAAAGTGTCGGCTCCACATCAGGTGGCCAAAGCATTGGAACTTCAGCTTCAGTTTCATTGTTAGTCCTTCCAATGACCATTCAGGACTGATTCCCTTTAGGATTGACTGGTTTGATTTCTTTGCCATTCACGGGGCTCTCAAGCATCTTCTCCAGCACCACAATTTGAAAGCATCAATTTTTTGGCACTCAGCCTTCCTAGGTGGCTTAGATGGTAGAGAATCTGCCTGCAATGCAGGAGACCCAGGGTTGATCCCTGGGTCAGGAAGATCCCCTGGAGAAGGGAATGGCAGTCCATTCCAGTATTCTTGCCTAGAGAATTCTGTGGACAGAGGAGCCTGGTGGGCTACAGTCCAGGGGGCTGCAAAGAGTTGGACATGACTGAGTGACTACATTTTTTTTTTCAGCCTTCTTTATGGTCCAACTCTCATATCCATACATGACTACTGGAAAAACCATAGCTTTGACTATATGCACATTTGTCAGCAAAGTGATGTTTCTGCTTTTTATTTATAATATGCTATCTAAGTTTGTCATAGCTTTCCTTCTAAGGAGCAAGTGTCTTTTAGTTTCATGGCTATAGTCACTGCCCACAGTGATTTTGGAGCCCAAGAAAAATGTCTGTCACTGCTTCTACTTTTTCCTCTTCTAATTGCTTCAAGTTATGAGACTGCATGCCATGATCTTAGTTTATTGAATGTCGAGTTTCAAATCAGCAGTTTCACTCTCCTCTTTCACCCTCATCAAAAGTCTCTTTAGTTCCTCTTCACTTTTTGCCATTAGAGTAGTATCATCTGCATATCTGAGGTTACTGATATTTCTCCCAGCAATCTTGATTCCAGCTTGTCATTCATCCAGCCCAGCAATTCACACGATGTGCTCTGCATAGAAGTTAAATAAGTAGGGTGACAATATATACCCTTGTCATACTCCTTTCCCAATTTGGAACCAGTCAGTAGTTCCATGTCTGGTTCTAATTATTGCTTCTTGACTTGCATACAGATTTCTTAGGAGACAAGTTAGGTGTTCTGGTATTCGTATCTCTTTGGGAATTTTCCACAGTTTGCTATGATCCACACAGTCAAAAGGCTTTAGCGTAGCCAATGAAGCAGAAGTAGATATTTTTCTGGAATTCCCTTGCTTTCTCCATGATCCAACAAATGTTGGCCATTTAATCTCTTGTTCCTCCGCTTTTTCTAAACCCAGATTACACATCTGGAAGTTGTTGGTTCGTGTACTATTGAAGCCTAACTTGAAGGATTTTGAGCATAATCTTACTAGCATGTGAAATAGGTGTAACTGCATGGAAGTCAGAATAATCTTTGGCATTGCCCCTCTTTGGAACTGGAATGAAAACTGTCCTTTTCCAGTCCTGTGGCCACTGCTGAGTTTTCCATATTTGTTGACATATTGAGTGAAACACTTTTAACAGGATTGTCTTTTAGGATTTTAAATAGCTCAGCAGGAATTCCATCACCTCCCCTAACTTTATTCATAGTAATGCTTTCTGAGGCCCATTTGACATCATATCCCAGAATGTCTGGCTCTAGTTGAGTGACCACACCATCGTGGTTATTCAGGTCAAGACCTCTTTTGTACAGTTCTTCTGCGTATTCTTGCCACCTCTTCTTAATCTGTTAGGTCCTCACCATTTCTGTCCTTTATCGTGCCCATTCTTGCATGAAATATTCCCTTGATATCTCCAATTTTCTTGAAGAGATCTCTAGTTATTCCTATGCTATTTTTTTTAATTTAATTTTTATTTATTTATTTATTTTTTATTTTACTTTACAATTCTGTATTGGTTTTGCCATACATTGACATGAATCCACCACGGGTGTCCTCTATTCCTTTCACCATTTATTTAAGAAGCCCTTCTTATCTCTCCTTGCTATTCTCTGGAACTCTTTATTCAGTTGGGTATATCTTTCCCTTTCTCCTTTGTCTTTCTCTTATTTTCTCAGCTATTTGTAAAGGCTCCTCAGACAAGCACTTTACCTTCTTGCATTACTTTTTCTGTGGGATGGTTTTGGTCACTGCTTCCTGTACACTGTTATGAGCCTCTGCTAATAGTTCTTTAGGCACTCTGTCTACCAGATCCAATCCCCTGAATCTATTTGTCACCTCTACTGTATAATCATATGGGATTTGATTTAGGTCATACCTGAATGGCAACCCATTCCAGTATTCTTGCTGGAAAAATCCCATGGACAGAGGAGACTGACAGGCTATAGTCCATGGGTTTGCAAAGAGTTGGACATGATTGAGCATGCACATTGTTGTTGTTGTTGAATAGCCTAGTGGTTTCCCCTACTTTCTTCAACTTAAGCATGAATTTTGCAATAAGGAGCTGATGGTCTGAGAATAATGTAGTTGGGTGTTATTGTAAAATATTTCTTCAAGATAGGGTACCAGGGAGAACATCCATCTCTAACTCTGGGACTCATTTGTAAAATGTCAATTATGGTCACTGCTTAAAAGTATTGGTGTTAGGATTAAATGGAATTACACAGGTGCATGAATCATGATTTCATTACAAATAACAGAAACAAATTCAGCTTTAGCTTAGACACAAAGGAAAACTTCATGATTCACAGGATCCAAGGAATGACTGAACAACCAACCCATAATGCCTTCCTCTTTGTCCCTGTTCAGCTTTACTCTGTTAGCTCTGTCCCCTGCAACTGTAGCCTAGTTTCCTCCATGTGATGAGGAACATGGGCAATGATAACTCCCAGGTTTTACATCTTAGAAGTTGGCTATCAGAGTCTACTTTTTTCCCCTTTCATTCTTACTTCCTATTAGAAAATGTTTGGGTTATACCCTCAAGCCTGAAGAAATCAATTATGGCCAAAGGATTGGGAACTTGAAAGAACATGCAATTTTCCCACAGGATCTACGGGGCTTAAGACAATAGAAGAAAGTGAAAGTGAAAGCCGCTCAGTTGTGTCCAACTCATTGCGACATGAATTCTCCAGGCCATAATACTGCCAACTCATTGCGACATGAATTCTCCAGGCCATAATACTGGAAAGATTCCCTTTCCCTTCTCTAGGGGATCTTCCCAACCCAGGGATCAAACCCAGGTCTCCCACATTGCAGGTGGATTCTTCACCAGCTGAGCTACCAGGGAAGCAAGACAATAGAAGAAAAGTGTGGTAAATTGTATTGTTGTCGCTTAGTCACTAAGTTGTGTCCAAGTCTTTTGAAACCCTATGGACTGTAGCCCACCAGGCTCCTCTGTCCATGGAATTCCCCAGGCAAGAATACTGGAGTGGAGTGCCATGCCCTCCTCCAGGGGATCTTCTCTACTGAGGAACTGAACCTGAGTCTCTTGCATCTCCAGGATTGGCAGGCGGATTCTTTACCACTGAGCCACCTGGGAAACCCAATAACCTGGTGAAAGCTAACACAGGTCCCAGAAAAAGAGAGGGAAGATGCTGATTGATGAAACATTAAATTATTTAAAACAGTCCCTACAATATAGAATGCATTCAATACAGACACCCCTGAGAAACATCAATAAATCCTAACTTTCTGGACTTTCCTGGTGGTCCAGTGGTTAAGAATCCACTTGCTAATGCAGGGGACACGGGTTTAATCCCTGGTCTGGGAGGATCCCACACAACATGGTCAAAAGCCCATGGGCCATGACTCTTGAGCTCAAGGTCTAGAACCTGTGCTCTGCAACAAGAGAAGTCATCACAATGAGAAGCCCTCACACCACAAGGAAGAGTAGCTCCCATTCACTGAAACTAGATAAAGTCCACATAGCAATAAAGACCCAGTGCAGCCAGGAAAAAAAATTCTAACTGTCCAACTCCCACTTTCAGTGAGTCACAAAAATTTCTCATTATAAAAGTAAATTACAATATACTGAGAAAACATAATTTATTCATATTCCTCGGATTCTATTTATTCTGTATGCTGCTACCCTAATTGGATTTAGGTGAGTCTCTGGCAGATAGGGTAGAACCAAGACTTTCTGGTCCAGGTATCTTTTCAGAGAAAATGCCTGCCAGCTCTTCCTGTGCTGTGTTTCTGTGCTGCTTTATTTGAGGTTGCAAGTACCTGGAAAGGAGAAGCAGATGTTTTTTAAGAATATTTATGAAACTTCTGTTTTTAAGGTACACATTAATGGGACCCAAACTCTCTTGCATTTGAAGCTCACTTCTTGAAATTATGTACATGTCCTCTAGAATCTGCTTGGGCAAATCTTTATCCATGGGTATTGGAAACCCCTTGGTTTCTGCATTGAAGCCATTCCAGTTTTGTCAATGGCAACCCACTCCAGTGTTCTTGCCTGGAGAATCCCAGGGACAGGGGAGGCTGGTGGGCTGCCATCTATGGGGATGCGCAGAGTTGGACACGACTGAAGCAACTTAGCAGTAGCAGCTGGTCCTGACAACTCATTGGAAGTACAGTCTTAGCCACTGGGCCACCAGGATAGTCCCTATCAGACATTTAATGACTTTATTAATTCTAGCTGTTATTCAGAATGCTTCAGATAAAGAATGAATAACGCATACTTCCCGAGTCCCAGGAACTCACTTTCTAGTCAACAGGATAAACACGTCACTTCATTCATACAATTGGGGCTTCCCTGGGTGGCTCAGTGGTAAAGAATCCAGCTGCCAATGCAGGAGACTCAGGAGATTGGGAAGAGCCCCTGGTGAAGGGAATGGCAATGGTATTCTTGCCTGGAAAATTCTATGGACAGAGGAGCCTGGAAGGCTAGAGTCCATGGGGTTGCAGAAGAATTGGACACAACTTAGCGACTAAAACCAAAACCAAATGTGCTAAAATTGAGTTATGGGTAGATGACTATGAGAAATCAGAGAAAGAATACTTTGCCTGAATTAGCAATTTGGAGAAGTGGAGAATTTTGCACTAAGTAAAGATGATATGGAGTGAGCAGAGTATACTAAGATGGAACACATTATATAAAGGCGTGGGGTGCGGGGGTGGGGGAGAACTACCTTAGCAAAAATGTGAATGAGGACAGTGAAGAAGGAAATGTAGGAGACAGGCTAGAGGGGTTAAGCGGGAGCCAAATCATGTAGCCTGGGCTTACTTAAGGAGCTTAGACTTAACCTTACAGGCGAGTGGCTTCAAACTGGGCTCAACAAAGCCCCTCAGGCTTTGGAAAAGGGCATGGAAGGCCAACTGGGCGTCATGGCTTCGGTTCTGACGTCTATTTCAATGGGACCAGCTCAGTTAAGCTTTATCCCTCTGCTGCTCTGCTCAGTTGCTTAGTCATTTCCGACTCTTTATGACTCCTCTGTCCATGGGATTTTACAGGCAAGAATACTGGAGCAGATTGCCATTCCCTTCTCCAGGGAATATTCCTGACCCAGGGATGGAACTCGACTCTCTTGAGTCTCCTGCATTGGTAGGCAGAGTCTTTACCACTAGCACCACGTGGGAAGCCTCCTAACCATTATCCCATCATATGCAAAATAGTTCCCTAAAGGTGTTGGGTGTTGATCAATATCTTACACATAAGGGGGATGGAGAGGGTATCTTTGGCTTGGAAAGCATGAGTCCTGAATGGTTTAAGCCAACTGCTCTGAAGACAGATCACAAGATGAGTTACTGTTTCCCCAGAGCCTGTAATAATCTGGTTCACAACCAGTGAGTACCTTGCACAAACACTAGGTTTTCCGTCACAGAAAACGGAATCTTCTGTGATCATTACTTTCCACCAAGTTAAAAAAACCTGTGGGTTTGTCACCACAATTTAAGATCTATCCTTTATATTGCACCAAGAAAAACACTGTATTTGCTTCCTTTCCTAAACTCAATCGTGGGAGAGAACTGAATTAAGCACTTACTGCTCTTAAGGCAGATGTCAGTTTATTTGGGAGGCAGTAGGAAGAGGAGGAAAGACTTCTTGTCTCCTTTCCCTTCTCCCCCAACCCCTGTTATAGGTCTCCAGGTCCAAGTAAGACTCAGGTAACTGGCAGGTGCTACAGCTCCTCTTGGATGGAAGCCTTGCTCCTCTGAGAACCATGAGTTCCCCTCCAGAGGAAGCTGGAGTAAGAACAAGTAACTCTTACTGAGGGCTTAACATGATCTGGGTACTATAACTGTGGGCTTCCCTGGTGGCTCAGAGAGTAAAGAATCTGCCCGTGATGGGGAGACTCGGGTTCAATCCTTGAGTCGGGAAGATGCCCCTGGACAAGGGAATGGCTATCCACTCCAGTATTCTTGCCTGGAGAATTCCATGGACAGAGGAGCCTGGTGGGCTACAATCCGTGGGGTCACAAAGAGTCAGGCCTGACTTAGAGACTAACATTACTACTACTACTATTAACTTATTTAATCGTTACAACAAAGCTAAGAAATAGGTACAGGATGATCCTCATTTTACGTATAAGGAAATTCAGGTCTAGAAGTTAAGTAACTTAACTTGTTCAAGATGCCTCAGTGGTAAACGGCAAGGCTAGGATTCAGATTCAGACAATAGCCTCCTGTTACGTGCCCTGACAATCACTGAGCTAAAATGCCTCCTTACAGAGAGCCTTTTGATGTAAAGGGTATAAAAAGCCAACACCAGAAAGCCTAGCCTGGGACCTGGGGTTGGCCTTTTTTTGCTCATGGGCTTTTCTCTAGTTGTGGCGAGTGGAGGCTACTCTTTACTTGCAGCGCATGGGCTTTTCACTGTGGTGCCTTCTCTCTTTCAGTCAGTGGTTGCAGCTCCTGGGCTCTAGAAGAAGTGAAGAGAAATCGCTCAGTCATGTTCAACTCTTGTGTTCAACTCTTCACGACCCCATGGACTGTAGCCTCCCAGGCTCTTCCATCCATGGGATTCTCCAGGCAAGAATACTGGACTGGATTGCTATTTTCTTCTCCAAGGTTGCTACAAAAAGAAGTCGAAACTGTGCCCTTATCAACTCATTTACTTCCACAGGTCTAAACTCTAATTGGGTCAACTATTTTATTTTGCTCAGGGAGGACACTATAAGTAGACATTCTTGGGGCTTTTAGCTACAAAGGAACCCCAGATCTTTAATGCATTTCCAAATAGTACATTCTGAGTGTGGAATGTACAATCCACACTTAGTACAATCTAGTACAATCTCAGTGTGGAAAGTTACACACTCAACATGACTCTTGCCTTTCCTCTCCTGAGGGAAACTTTTGATTAGCATTTAGAATTATTCTCCACACAACTTATTTGCTTAAAAAGTTTATAACACACAGCTCTAGGTGTTGGGGAGCCAATGAATTGTGAAATTTGCTTTCTAGATCATTTCAGATACAGCAATGAAGATGAAAGATGAATTTAAGAGGTGCATGACTGAAGCCTGGGGAATGAGAGGCCATTATAACAGACAAAGGGAAAGATTAAAAAGATGAATGCAGGCAAGGGCAGCAAGCAATCAGAGGAGGGGGGAGGTTTTTTTTAAATTTAGGAAGTCAAGAGGTAAAACTTGGTAATTTCACTGATTATCCTCCATTTGCTACAGAACCATTTTCTACCTTTCTTTGTCCTTCTCTGTGCCCTGGAGGGTGACTGACTCTCTGGACTGTGTCATCTAAGATTCTATACTATCTCGGTTTGGATTGGGTTTTGCTAGTAGGAGGCATCACTAAGAGATTGGTAGGTAGGGGGAGAAAAAGGTCAGGGAATTCTCTCCTCTGCTGACGGTGATACTTCCAGTTAGGTGGCCTCTGTTCCATACTTACAACTCTTCCTGGATTCGGGTAATGTGGTCCTCTCCTTCTGCTTCTTCAGGACAAAGGATGGCAGTAGCTTCCAGGTGTTGCTGGTCTCTGGACACCTCACAAGCTTTGCTGATTCCCTGAACCTCCCTGACCCTCTGTCAACAGTCCTTTGATTAAACTCTCTTTAATTGATAAGCCCTCTGAGTTTGCTCCTGCTGGGACCTGGACAAGTCATGACTGATGGGGAAGAGGGAGAGGAGTGCAAAGAGTTGAGGTGACTCCCAGGTTTAGATTTTTTCCTGTAAGTGGATTTTTAGCATTTTTCTGAATGCTTTGTCAGGACATGCTCTATTCAGATTACTTGGAATCCATCTCTGGCACCAGCATTTTGGTTAGTATTTCCAGCAGGAGACTCAGGCAGATTCTCCAGAACCAAGCATGGCTGATACATGGATTTTCTCTTTCACCGCCTCTGAACAATGTTGTCACACTACTATAGGCCCCTGTACACTCAGATTTTCAACTCAGCATTGGTTTTGCTGTTGTTAGTTTTACATCTAACTTTGAGTTCTAGATTTTGAAATGTACAGGGAACAATTAGAAAGGGTTATGTAAAACAACAGCAACAAGAATCCTAATTACAGTAAAAGCTTTTTAAAAAATGGAAGAAACTGGGAATATTTAGTGAGAATCCATTAATGCAAATTTTAATAGCCAAGCAGTTGTACTATGGCTGTAGTGTTTTGTTGATTCAATTATAAAATTTTCTCTCCAACAAATAATTCAATATGATGAACATTTTGTTTTTCATCATACAACAATCACTTCAACTTCAAAGAATTTAGTTGGCTCTTCACAATTCATGTTAAGCCATAAACAAATTATTTCCCACTCCCCAAACTGCATTTATGCCTATACTGCCTACACCACGTACTTCAAACACACCAGCAACCCTATAGAAGCCTTCCGCAAGGAACAGGAGAGTGAGATGAACTGGGAGAGTAAGACTGACATCTATACACTGCTGCTGCTGCTGCCACTAAGTCGCCTCAGTCATGTCCGACTCTGTGCGATCCCATAGATAGCAACCCACCAGGCTCTGTCATCCCTGGGATTCTCCAGGCAAGAACACTGGAATGGGTTGCCATTTCCTTCTCCAGTGCATGAAAGTGAAAAGTGAAAGTGAAGTCGCTCAGTTGTGTCTGACTCTTCGAGACCCCGTGGATTGCAGCCTACCAGGCTTCTCCGTCCATGGGATTTTCCAGGCAAGAGTACTGGAGCGGGGTGCCATTGCCTTCTCTGATCTATACACTACCATATGTAAAACAGATAGCTTGCAGGAAGCCAGTGCACAGTACAAGGAGCTCAGTTCGGTGCCCTGTCTCAGAGGTGTGGGATGGGGGTGGTTGGGAGGGAGGTTCAAGAGGGAGCGGATATATGTATATATATATAGTTGATTCACTTCGGTTTACAGCAGAAACTAACACAACATTGTAAAGCAATTATACTCCAATTTAAAAAAAGAAGACAACCTGCCCCATACCCTGCATTCCTGGTATGCACATTAGCCTCTCCAGGGAGCTCTTAAAAAGACTCATTCCCAGACTCCACTCCAGGCCAATTAAATCAGCATCTTTGGAAATGAGGCCCAGGTGTGGGTATTGTTTAAAAGCTGCCAAAATGACCCTAAAATGCACAGAGCTGAGAACAAGACTCCAAATCATAGAACATACAAGATCGTGCGAAAAACATACGAGTCTCCTCTGAAGATATAAACCCAAGATACCTTGTGTCCAGTTAACTGTTTAATCCCTTGTAAATGAAGTTCCTGTGAGCTTTCTTCCCTCTGTTAACCTTCAACTTCTGCACACTGGAAAGCTGAGAGCCCTTCAGTTGGTTTTGCTTCCTTGTTTGGCATATGTGGTTTGTTGACAAGCTGCCTAGAACATGGTGAAAGATAACCACAATTAAACCTGCTTCTGAGTCAGCAGTGGTTTTCCCCATCAGTGAGGTTTTTCTTAGAACCTTAAAAGAGGGTGCAAAAAAGAACATATAAATGAAGGAATCAGACTCTTAAGAGTCGTTAAAGATTACAGTTTTGGTTGGAGAGGAGGAAGGCTATTGTGAATAAAGGAATGATGCTTTCAATATTTTCAAAGAAACCTTTGACTAAGGACCAAGAAGTAAAATGTACATTGCGCATATGATTCACATCATACTTCAGGGTTCTTTGTGATCAAACATAGATTGTTCTTTCAAACTATGTTTCATAGTTCTTTCAGTTCTCTCAAAACAACTGAAAAGTAATTTCAATAAATATAGTTAGCCTTCAATAAACATATATCGCCTTGAGGAATTCTAACTCTCATGAATGAGGTAATAAAGGAAGAAAAAATAGCACTTAAAATATGGTTTCTATCTCAGTTTCTTGTGGTGAGCAAATGCCCCATGCGATT
The DNA here is from genome assembly GCF_014754425.2 of Oryx dammah. Taxonomy (NCBI): domain Eukaryota; kingdom Metazoa; phylum Chordata; class Mammalia; order Artiodactyla; family Bovidae; genus Oryx; species Oryx dammah. The sequence continues at coordinate 10,493,441 of NW_024070196.1, forward strand.
TGTGTCAGCTCCATTTCTTTCAAGTGACTTTCCCTAGTGTCTAAGAGAGTGTCTGAGTTAAAGATAAACTACAAAGAAATGCAAATAACCTGTGATTTCTCTATCTAGAACATTCAGTGTAAGTTGGACTTCAGTTCAGTTTAGTTCAGTCGCTCAGTCCGCAGCACGCCAGGCCTCCCTGTCCATCACCAACTCCCAGAATTCACTCAAACCCATGTCCATCGAGTCTGTGATGCCATCCAGCCATCTCATCCTCTGTCGTCCCCTTCTCCTCCTGCCTCCAATCCCTCCCAGCATCAGAGTCTTTTCCAATGAGTCAACTCTTCGCATGAGGTGCCCAAAGTACTGGAGTTTCAGCTTCAGCATCAGTCCTTCCAATGAACACCCAGGGCTGATCTCCTTCAGAATGGACTGGTTGGATCTCCTTGCAGTCCAAGGGACTCTCAAGTCTTCTCCAACACCACAGTTCAAAAGCATCAGTTCTTCAGTGCTCAGCTTTCTTCACAGCCCAACTCTCACATCCATACGTGACCACTGGAAAATCCATAGCTCTGACTAGATGGACCTTTGTTGGCAAAGTAACGTCTCTGCTTTTCAATATGCTATCTAGGTTGGTCATAACTTTCCTTCCAAGGAGTAAGTGTCTTAGTAGCTCAGAAAGTTATCTGAAGTTTTTCAGAAGGGACAGGAAGCATCCTTGCTATTTTTTTTTTTTTTTTAGCAGTAGTCACTGCCCACAGGTTGATACTATAGGAGATGACGAAACAACTGAAGTTGGCTTTTTTCTTTTCTGCCCTTTCTCACTTCCTGTCAAGTTTTCCCTCCATCTCAGCCTATATTGACTTGGTAATAATATGTCCACTTTGAGTTTCATGTGGTCTAAATGTTTTAAGTAGTTTGGTTATCTTAAAAAGCCAAACAGACCAAAAAAACAAAACAAGGCAAAACAAGAGAAAAGAAATCTTGCCCTGTGGAATGGGAAAGCATACCCTGGGGTACAAGATCATCTGTAAAATGAAGTCCTGCCTAATTCAGCAGAAGCAGGGACTCACGGAGCTGACAGAATGATAAAGTCTAAAGTGATTCCCCCAAACCAAAATCTCTGAAGAGAACAGTTAGGAGGTCTCCCTCTGCTTTCTGGAGAGAGAGTCCGGCCAATTATATTTGACTTTTTTTTTTTTTTAACCTGTGACACTTTTCTTAGTTTTAGCAATCATTTTTAAGCTTCAAGTGCTCTTTTTTTAAATTAATTTTTTGGCCATGCTGAGTCTTTGTCGCTGCAAGTGGGCTTTCTCTAGTTGTGGTGAGTGGGGGTTACTCCGTAGTGGTGGTGCAAGGGCTTCTCATCATGATGGTTTCTCCTGTTGCAGAGCACGGGCTCTAGAGCATGGTCCCAGTAGTCTAGTACAATGGTCTCTTAAAAGACATGAGTTGTCTAGACTTCTGATCAAATGCTCAAAGGTATTAGTGATCTAATTTTTAATAACCCAGCTTTGTTTTAAATGAGTCTATATAAGAATAATAATGCATAGCATTAAATGTATGTTATACACATAATACTGATACATATACCATCTCATTTGATGGTCCAGTCCATCTTGTGTGCAAAGCAGAAGCAGTTTTGTTAGGTCTTTTTTCAAATACTCTTAAGGAATGGTTCTTGAATGGGCCAGGAAGGACCAAGCTTGGACTAGAATGTACTTTTTTTTTTCAGTTTAGTAGTCTTTTCATCTTCTACCACATCCTGCTGGGACAAAAGAGCCCTTAGCATTTCAGTTGCATGAAGTGATGAAGGAAAAAATGTTCACATACTGAGGTATGGGGAAGTCATTCTTGCTTATACATGATTTAACTTAAACTTTGTGCTAACCAGAACAGCCTGCTTTCTGGCCTATTTAAACATACATTGTACATTTGCTGTAACCATTAAAGAAAAGGGGCCATTGTCCAGAAGAAAAATGTCCATTTTAAAGATAGAAATGCCTCTCTTCCTGGAACATCAATGGTCAGTATTTGTACTCTATTGATTATAAGGCTTCCTTCCCCGAGCACAAGGCCATACTGATTCACTGTGTATGTGCTGCTCTGTCTCTTTTGAAACCTGAAAGAATGCAGCTCTGTCATGTTTGATACTCTTTGTTCTGACAATATATAAAACTGTGCTGAAACCATGTTTCCATGAAACAGTTCCTCAGAGCTATCCAACAGCCTATTTGCCAGGCAGTTAATTCTCAGTTTGGTTCAAAAGAAAATCTCGTCTATTCTTATTATAGATCAGTTACGGATGATTCCCCCCATACACTGAAATAAATACAGTTCGATCTTAAATATAGTACAGAAAAGTAGCAATTGAGATTGAGAGAGAAATAAAGACTTTAAATGGTTGGTAAAGTCTTAAAGTGCAAAACCGAGGAGTAGGGTGATGTAGTTTCCACCAAAATTTTAAAAAATCTAATTCCTTACTTTGAGGCAGACCCTGCCAGGTACAAAGTTAAAAAATTATTAAAAGTAATCCTGTCCTTGAGGAATTTTCTGACTACCGCAGCAGGCCACAATCTAGTGACCTGGATTTTGAAGAATTGATTAGAATTTACCTGTGTGCTGTGAGGAAGGGTGGTTCAGACACCCAGGTTAAAAGAGAAGGCAAAAAGGCAAGTAAATGATGTATTTCTGAGAACTGGAGTCCCCAAAGTCTGTCAGTTTGTCATGTAAAATGCTTCCTTTTTTTGTTCAAGTAATCATTCACCATCTGCATGTATGAAACTAGGGGAAAAAATGGCTTTTTTTCAGCTATAATTCCTATGCATCACCCCCTCCGTTAAGGATGGATGTGAAAGTTGGACTATAAAGAAAGCTGAGCGCCGAAGAATTGATGCTTTTGAACTGTGGTGTTGGAGAAGACTCTTCAGAGTCCGTTGGACTGCAAGGAAATCCAACCAGTCCATCCTAAAGGAGATCAGTCCTGGAAGTTCATTGGAAGGACTGATGTTGAAGCTGAAACTCTAATACTTTGGCTACCTGATACGGAGAGCTGACTCATTTGAAAAGACCCTGATGCTGGGAAAGATTGAGGGCAGGAGGAGAAGGGGACGACAGAGAATGAGATGGTTGGATGGCATTACCAACTCAATGGACGTGATGGACAGGGAGGCCTGGCGTGCTGCAGTCCATAGGGTCGCAAAGAGTCGGACAGGAGTGAGCGAATGAACTGAAGTGAACTGACCCCCTTGGGTTTAAAAGTTCTGAATTTACCCCTTAGGGTCCACACTTGAATGCAGAAAAACTTTTAAAATGTAATAACGTACCCAGTATACAGTAGTGATAACTCCGAAGAGTTGAGATAAATCCTAAAATTGGTTTTAGAGAAAACTGAACAGGAAGCCAGGGACTTGAATTTGAGCCCTGCATGTGTGTGATTTTCTTGGGCAAATACTGTCTCAGGATATCCCTCCCAGTCTGTAAGACGAGAATAATCCAGAGGTACAGTTCACAAGGTTCTGTGAGGATGATTTTAAAAACGTCGGTGAAAGCATTTCCTCTACCCCATTTGGGGTGCTTTTGCTATTTCCGAGTTCTTTTCACTTTCGCCACTTCGCGATCTGGTGATTACAACTCAAAGGCCTTACACATCACCATAAACGCCTGACCGCTCTCCTTATACGTTATCACCTCCCTCGCGGGAAGGTGCAGCTTCGGCTTGGTTGGGTCGGCCGAGTTGGGGTGTCCCAGCTGAAGTCACGCACTCCTGAAGTCAGAAAAGAGGGAGAGAGCTATTATTGTTTCTCGTCAGACGCCCGAACAAGAAAGAAGTTATAAATGAAGGTCCCCTAAGCGCACGCGCGGTGGACGCCTCGCGCCTTATCGCCTACACGGGGGAGGGGGCGACGTGCTCACGTCGGGCGTGCTGACGTTCGCGCAGCGTGCGCCGCCAGCCAATGGGACCCGCCCTTCCAGGGCTTCTGCCTGGCGAAGGTGGGCGATCTTGTGGTGGCCCGGGAATAGGTTACCTGCGCAGGTGCTGGCGCTCCGGTTAGTTACGTGGAAGTGGTGTCATCGAGACTGTTTGCGCCTTCCGTTAACCAGAGCATCTTCCCTTTGGTGATACTGGCGCAGGTTTCGGTCGGTGACTCTGTCATGCCGAACTCGCGGCCCAGGCCCCGCCGGGGCGCCGGGAGTGGCGCCGGGGCACCTGGGCGGGACGAGCTGGTGTCGCGGTCCTTGCAGAGCGCAGAGCACTGCCTGGGTTCCCAGGACTTCGGCACCGCCTATGCCCACTACCTCCTCGTGCTCAGCCTGGCGCCGGAGTTGAAAGACGATGTAAAGGTGAGGAGGGCCCTTCTCTCGCAGGTCGATCCTCTGTTCTGTATAAGTAAATAAATACGTAAGTAGTTGGAGGAGGGAGTGTGGTCTCTAAGTGCCTGGTGGTGGTTATTGTTTACTGTTCACCGTTGACTCTTTTATTCGCAACCACAACCAGCCTATTAGAAAATGTTGTTTGCTCACCCTCGAAATGTACATCCAGAATCGTATTTCTTTTCACCACCTTCTTTTTTACTACTCTGATTCAAGCCTCAATCATCTCCTGTTGACTTTTGCAGTACGCTTTGGCTCGGGAGACTAGACTGTCTTCTGCAACACAGCCAACTGTGAACATTTCATAACAAAAGCCGGATGGTGTCGTTCCTCTATTTCAAAACTTTCACTTCATTCAAATTCCAAAGGTTATATTGCACATGAGGCCTTCAGTGATCTTCAGTCATCTCCTGTATCTAATTCTAGCAAGTTCCTGCCCCAGGGCATTTGCACTTGTCTTTCCTTTCTACTGTTGGATGGAGAGAATGCTGAATTAAATTTGGAATTAGCCTGAAGTAATCATTTGGTGATGCATTCTTTTAAGTTTCAATTATTAGATTATTTATGAGAGTTACTCTGTTGAAGTTGTGTACGTTCCCCACCCCCCCAGGTTATTTTAGAAAAATTTCAAAAAATGATTTAGCTTAATTTTGCATTCAGTTTTCAACCTGAAGCTACTTCACTTTATTTCATGCAAGGTTTCTCAACCTCAAGACTGTTGATATTTTGGATAGGATCCTAGAATCCCTGACTTCTTCCCAATAGATGTCAATGTTATAGAGACATTTATAGTTCACAAAAACTTAGTGTAAATTTCAGGACCAGGTAGCCTCAAGGAGGAGAAGTGTTACCTTAAGATTGAGTTTGCTCTTCTAGGTAGGCAGATGTAAAATAATGGATCCATCCAAGTGCTTTTTTCCTCAGTTCTTTGTTCCTTAGTTTCCTCTTGTAAAACAGGGACAGTGTGTTTTAAAAATATATATCAAGTTTGTATTTCAATTCCTGATGTTCAGTAGGGTTAAGTAACTAGCTCTATTTCCTGCAAAACAAAGCCCCATATTTCTTTTCATGGGCCTCTGTGAAAGATCTATTTCTTTAGTCTTATTTCCTTCTACTTCCCATCCTCACACTTCAGCCATACCAAGCTGCTTACCTATAAATTCCCCAATCCATTTAGTATAATCTGTGTTTTTTTTTCTCCCACTCCCTAGAGTCTTCATCCTATCCTTGTCTCTCTAGTGAATCCCAGTAAAATTCTGTTTCAGGTTTAACTCTCCTGTAGAAAATATGTGAAGACGATATAAATGTTGTCAGTGATAAAGCTGGAATGACTGCAGGCTTCTCTGTCTGCACTGGGTTGCAGCGTGGAGAATGTTGGGAGGGAGATGCAACTGGAGTGAGGGTGTCTGTGGGAAGGCGATTGCTGTTGTTGCACAAGTGGTCATAAGTCCCACATTGTATTGGGTGCAAAGGGGCATGAAGTATGAGTGAAAGGCCCCCACAGTGTGGGGAGAGGTGGTGATAGATTTAAAGATAATGAGAGAGAATTGGCTGGGTTTGAAATTAATTGTTTTGGAGTTAAGGTAGCATAATAAGGTGACTTCATGGTCTGAGGTTGGGTGGTACCTTAACCTTTGTGAGAAGAATGTTATGGCTTCAGTTTAGAACATTTTGAATTTTTTTCAAAATTGTATGTTGAATTTCTCTCTGGGAGGCCTCTGTTGGGATAGGAACAGGATTGATGTTCAGTGCTCTTCTCTGTGCACTCGTCAGGAAATGTTTTGGGTTGAGCTGAGTTTGAGATTGGGTAGGGGTGCAGCCCCTGGTTGAGATGACTACTAGGGAGCAGTATCTGTGGGCCTGAGGTTCAGAAGAGAGGGTCTTGATTTGAGATGTAGATGTGGCATCCATCAACATGTAGGTGGTGCCTTGGGGATGAATGAGAAGAAAAGAGGGTCAAGGCCTTACTCCTAAACTTGGGAATCTGCAAAAAAAAGGGGTCAGTGGAGAATATGATGAGGAGGCCAAGTATGGAGAGAGTTTGCAGAGTGTTCAAACTGTCTTAATTTTGCCTTTACTACCATGTAGGTGATAAAATTTGCTCATTTATGCATTTGTTTATTCCGCAAACAGGGTCTATTAAAGCCAAATAAGACTTTAGGTGATTTTCAATTGTCATTAAGTTTTATTTTCTGGGGACTCTTCAACCCATGTTGAATATTCTTTCATCATTTATGTTGTTGACTAATTTATGTTCTCTTTTGTGAAGGAAACTTTTCAGTATACGCTCTTCAGATGGGCTGAAGAACTTGATGCTCTCAGTCGAACACAAGACCTACTTGGCTGCTATGAGCAAGCCTTGGAACTGTTTCCTGATGATGAAGTGATTTGCAACAGTATGGGGGAGCATCTCTTCAGGTATGCAGTGGTTTCAGTATTACAAGTTCAGAACTACTCTGGATCTGTCTGGATTGGATAAATGTATAGTACAGTAATTTGAGCAGGGAAAGTTTACTCCAAAGAATTATTAACTTTAAAGGGATCAGACTAGAGAGTTGGCTAGTAAGAAGTAAAGAGAACTCAAAAGCATATAGAAGTAGTAGATATATTATATAATAATTTTACATCATATACTGTGTAATAGCTGCTGCCCTTGGGGCTGAGATCAGGTATCCATGAAAGAGTTCCTTTCCCTGGGCTGAGATATACAGAACTTTTTGGAGAGGACATAGCCTGATTCCCAGGGTGGCAGAGAAGTCACTGTGGTCCCTTGCTGGGGAAACTTCTTGTAAACCTGTTCTCCAGAGCTTCCTGGAAACTTGCCATTTCCTTTCATAAGAGTGCCATTCACTGTTTGGGTTCTAGAATGTTTTTTTTGCTTATACCATAAATGAATAGTCTGATTCCGTTTCTTTAAAATTGGTGGAATGCTTAGAGGTGCTTGCAAGGAAGTATGAGTATGAAAGGGTTCTACTAACTCAGTTCTCTTCATCATGTGGACCATACACAAGTGTGGTGTGTAAATTACCAGTCAGCTCAACATTCAGAAAACTAAGATCATGGCATCCAATCCCATCACTTCATGGCAAATAGATGGGGAAACAGTGGAAACAGTGGCTAACTTTATTTTTCTGGACTCCAAAATCACTGCAGATGGTGATTGCAGCCGTGAAATTAAAAGACATTTACTCCTTGGAAGGAAAGTTATGACCAACCTAGATAGCGTATTAAAAAGCAGAGACGTTACTTTCAACAAAGGTCCATCTAGTCAAGGCTGTTTTTCCAGTAGTCATGTATGGATGTGAGAGTTGGACCATAAAGAAAGCTGAGCGCTGAAGAATTGATGCTTTTGAACTGTGGTATTGGAGAAGACTCTTGAGAGTCCCTTGGACTTCAAGGAGATCCAACCAGTCCATCCTAAAGGAGATGAGTCCTGGGTGTTCATTGGAAGAACTGATGTTGAAGCGGAAACTCCAATACTTTGGCCTCCTGATGTGGAGAGCTGACTCATTTGAAAACACCCTGATGCTGGGAAAGATTGAGGGCAGGAGGAGAAGGGGACAACAGAGGATGAGATGGTTGGATGGCATCACCGACTCAATGGACGTGGGTTTGGGTGGACTCTGGGAGTTGGTGATGGACAGGGAGGCCTGGCATGCTGTGGTTCATGGGGTCGCAAAGAGTCAGACACGACTGAGCGTCTGAACTGAACTGAACAGTGAGGTATAGAAATAGAAAATGTGAGTCAACATTTAGAAGTTTGAATAGCAGTTTGCGGTAAATCCAAGCATGTGGTCGGGTAACTCACTCGTTGAGGAGAGTATGGGCCACTGTGAAATCTGGTGTGGGAGTAGCAGCTAACTCTGTGCAGTACAAGTGTATTGGTCTACAGATGGGGAGCTATTTTACAAAGAGAGGGAGTTTTTGGATGGTTTAAGAAGCAGGGTGGTTTGATAGTTTTTTCCTTCCTTCTTTTATTGTTGATTTGCTCACATACAATTCAGTAGTAATTTTTGGGTGACTCACCTTTGATTTTTATTCCTTCGGACACAATGACTCTCTTTTTGCAGTCATATTCACTTGGTTTCAGTTATTTTTAATTAAAATATATAATTTTAGTAACAAGTACAACAAAATATATAATTTTAGTAACAAGTGTAAATTGGTCTGGTTGCAAATATGGCTGACTCTTGATGACCATTCTGCTCAGTTGAAAGCACAGTAGAGAGGTGCTAGCCATAGGCATTAGTGTCTTTTACAGTGGAAGTGGTTTTTAGAATCCTGGTGTTCTAGAAAGTTGTTTAAATGGAAGATGACTAGGAGAGCTTCTACTACACGATAGTAAAGTAGTATTTCATAGTCAGGTCCTTGTTAATGTCCTGGAATGCATAAATATAATAGGGATTCAGAAAGGAAAGAAGTAAATGAGACTCAGTCCTCCCCGAAGACTTCCCAAGGAGACAACACTCGGGTTGGGTAGGATTTGGGGTGCTGGAGAGGGGTTCTCAGGCTAGATGAGTGACATGAACCAAGGCATTGATGGTGTAGAGTTGAATGTTTCATTTGTCATTTTTCATTCTAGAATGGGCTTTAGAGATGAAGCAGCTGGGTATTTTCATAAAGCAGTGAAGCTAAACCCTGATTTCAGTGATGCAAAGGAGAATTTTTATCGTGTTGCAAACTGGTTGGTGGAACGCTGGCACTTTATCATGCTTAATGACACCAAAAGGAATACGATTTATAACGCAGCAATCCAAAAGGCAGTGTGTTCGGGCTCCAAAAGTGTTTTGGATATTGGAGCAGGAACTGGAATACTAAGGTTTGTTGGAATTGTGTTTTAATTACATATAGATGTATTACTAATGTAAATTAAAGATTTTATCAAATGTGGAAAATTTTGACAGTGAAATTTAAAAATAGAGATTATTTCTCATAATCCTGTTATGATTATTCATGCAACTATTATTATTGTCATTTTCACTGTAACTTTTACTTTGTTAAGAACTTGACATAGCCACCAAGAAACATTTGGAGTTATTGAAATTTTGCATAATACTTTTACGAGTAGGTTTTACATTAACATTCTGGTTGAGTCTAGTTTTTAAAAGTCTGTTAGCATTCTGCATGACAGTTGTCTTAATAAGGTGGATGTTATGATTTATTGTCTTATTTGTTTCTTGGTGAGAATATTAGAGCTCTTTTTTTTTTTCAAACGCAGAGTGAATAATGGTTGTGGTAACGAATAAAAGGAAAACCCCATGTTTCACAATTTCACTGAAATTTGGAAGCAGTAGATTTTGATGGAGCACTTTTTCCCCTTGCAGCATGTTTGCTAGGAAAGCTGGAGCACATTCTGTGTATGCCTGTGAGTTGTCCAAGACCATGTATGAACTGGCCTGTGATGTAGTGGCAGCAAACAAGATGGAAGAAGGGGTCAAACTCTTACACATGAAGTCGCTTGACATAAAAATTCCAAAACACATTCCTGAAAGGTATTACGCCATGAACTTATTTTACTGTTTATAATCCACTATTTTATTTCTTAAGAATTAAGATGTTCATATTTCTAGCTTCCGGTCCAAATAGAAATGCTGAAACCTTTATATTGTGAAGGTACAGGTATAGGATAGTTCAGCATAAGATGGATTTTCATAATAAGGTCATATTCTTGACAAGATTTAAAGATCTTGAGAAAAATATGCAGCAAGGGATTTAATCAATAAACTTCAGCTTTAGCAGGTTACTTTATCTTTGTTCATGCTAGCATTTTAGTTGTGAAAATGGATCATACCTCCTGTGTGGTCCATAGCTGTTTAAAAATTGTAAACGTAATGCGTGAGTAGATTAAGCTTGATGGACTTAATCACATTCTTGGCTAAAATGAAAGCTTTGGAAGCATCAGCTGTCAATTATTTTGACTTCCCCTCTTCAGTTGCTTTGAATATTATGTTGTAAGTCTCAGCCTTTTAGTGTTACTCGTTTTGATCCATATCACAAGGGGATGGAATTTTAGAGCTAGAGGGGATTTAAACATCGTCTGGTCCAACAAACTATCATTCTTAGGCACAGTTTTCTCTGTGTAGCACTTGTGTTACTACTGCCCCTGGGTCGTCTCTCTTTCCATCTCACTGAGATTCAGTTCACGTCGAAACGGGGCCTGTTTACACTCTGTCATGCGTGGGACTATGATTTTGAAAAGTCTTCTTCCATGTATGTATAAGAATATTTAGATTTGCGTGATGGTTACGCTTTTCAGTTGTCTCTGGCTTTGTTTTCGTGAAGTCCTATTGGATTGTTTAGGCAGGTATTAAATACATTTTATAGAATTAGTGTCCTCAATTGTCTTAGACTGATCAGGCTGCCGTTAACAAAATACCACAGACTAGGTGGCTGGAACTACAGACGTTTATCTTCTCACAGCTCTGGAGGCTGGAAGTCCATGATCGTGGGTGCTGGCAGATTTGGTTTCCGGCAGGAGCTCTCTTCCTGGCTTTACAGATGGCCGTCCTGCTCTGTCCTTACGTGGCCTTTCCTCTGTAGCTGTGAGGAGAGAGAGATCACTGCTGTGATCACTTCCACTTTTATTAGGACACAGGTCCCGTCAGATTAGGACATGACCTCACTGAACCTTAATTAACCTCGTAAAGATCTATCTCCAGATACAGTCATACTGGAGGTTAGAGCTTCAGTGTGATTTTTGGTCGGTACCCAATTCAGTACATAGTGTTAATCAAAGTTTCATTACCGTAATCCACTTTTTTCTCACACATAGTATTATAGAAAGGATGTATTGGATTTGAATGAAGAGATATGGTTATAATAATAATTTGTTGTTGTTTAGTCACTGAGTTGTGTCCAACTCTTTGCGACCCTGTGGACTGTAGCCTGCTAGGGTCCTCTCTTCTTGGGGTTTCTTAGGCAAGAATACTGGAGCGGGTTCCCATTTCCTTTTCCAGAGGGTCTGCCGACCCAGTGATCGAACTCATGTCTCCCGCATTGCAGGCGGATTCTTTACTGCTGAGCCACCAGTGAAGCCCGATAATAATAATTAATAATGATTTATTTTTACCTTGGGCAAATCTAGAGACTTGAAGATATCAGATGATTTGAGATGCTTTTTGCATTCTAAATATTTGCAATCATAAATACTGAAAATCTTGTGTATGGATATACAATACTGGGTTTAAGCACAGTGCCATATTGTGCTTCAGTCGTGTCCAGCTGAAGTCGTGGCCCCATGGACCACAGCCTGCCAGCCTCCTCTGTCCATGGGATTCTCCAGGCAAGAATACTGGAGTGGGTTGCCATTCCCTTCTCCAGGGGATCTTCCCGACCCAGGGATTGAACCTACGTGTCTTATGTCTAACCTGCATTGGCAAGTGGTTCTTAACCGCTAGTGCCACTTGGGAAGCCCACGGGCACAGCAGAGGATACTAAAGTTGCTTTCTGTTATCAAGGCAGCTGTGGTCAAGATAGGAAGATAAGGATTATTCTTGAAAATATCTTTTTCTTGTAACTACAGAAATGAATGATACTGGCAGTGAATACTAAAGAAGTTTGACAAAGGGAGAGATTTTTTTTTTGGTGTGTTTTTGAGTGGATTTTATAGAAAGAATGCACAGAGACCAGAACCCTGTGGGTTAGGCTTTGGAGAAAACTCCAGGTGTGGGTAAAGCACGAGAGGTGACAGGAGAGGGACAATGAACATATAAGAGATAAACACGGATAATGGAAGTGGAGGAAGGGTTTGGAGGGGTAGGCTTTCTCACTGCACTACCTGTTGTCTGTAGGGAGTCATTGATGGTAGAAAGTATTTTCACAGAATATTGGGGATAGATGTCCAGTTACTCAGGGTTAAGGAGGGGGCTGGTAAAAGTAATGGATATGAACCAATCCTTAGGGTTTAGGCAATGAAAGAATAACCCAGGAGGCAGCAGGTAAAGTGAAGGTTGTCTGTGACCCCTGCCGTCCCCGCCAGGAAGCTGCCAGTGGAGAACAGAGGGGCCTTAGGGAACATCAGAGTTCCTTAGGATCCAAGGGTAGATGTTAAACATGAAATGTATGTGAAAATTTTATATTTGTGCTGTGTCTATAATATATTCTTCCTTCTCTCAGCTTTGACATCTTTTACATAAATAGCATGATATTTTACTTACATATATCTTTAAAAAATCATTCTATAGAGTGTCCCTAGTTGTAACAGAAACTGTCGATGCAGGTTTATTTGGAGAAGGAATTGTGGAGAGTTTGATTCATGCATGGGAGCATTTACTTTTGCAGCCAAAGGTAAGCAGCATGAAAACACTTAAATTTGATTAAGAATTCATTATTCAGTAGATGGCTCATTGAGCCCCTAGCATAGTTGCAAAGCAATGGGAGATGCGTCTCACTATTGAGGTACATACTATTTAGCTGGCAAGAAATCTGCGTGAATAAAAACCATTTAATAACATAGTGCAATGTATTCTTGTGTGCCCAAATGGGGTATACAGGCAAAAAATACTCCAGGAAGGAGTTCTTAGGAATTGACATTATGTGATGAAGGGATTGACTCTGGAATTCTTGAGTGAGGTTGAGAAATGGAAATATTTTGAGCTTTACAGCTTTACTGCTCATATTGTATATTTGGCAAATTTACCAAAAGGGAATGTAGTGGGTTAACTGGTGTGTTATGATTTTAAGGTACCACTTGGACCTAGGCTGGACATAATTGACTCTTATAATTGCCAAGTTGTATTTTACATTGAAATCCTCTACTTTTGGCCCATAAACTGTAGCTTTCATGTATATATTGATATATGTATTATGAAAGAAAGGATTTTAACATGTAATAAGAATCGACTACTTACAGAAAATTATTTGGATTTAAAATAGCTAATGAAAGGTTGAAAGAAGAGCAGTTTGTTTTTCAAGCAGGTAATGGTGATTTTGGCCTCTTCATTAAAGTCATACTCAAAGATCTTTTCTTGCGTGCAAACTTAGAGGCTTCTAGCTCCCACCTCCCTCCCTCCCTTTCTTCCTACTAGTACTTAAAAAAAGAAAAAAATTTATACGTATATATACACACACATGCACGTATATATGATATATGTATACTTACACATATACATTCATATATATATATAAATAAACTTTTTAAAGGAAAAAAAACCTTAATCTGCTTGTCATTAACTATTGTTTTTCTAAGCTTTCTGATAAATTTTCATAGCTTGCCATCATACACACATATTTTGACAAAAATATTTTGACATCAGTGTAGCAGAATATAATTTTTACTGTTATATTTTTAGACCAAAGGTGAAAACGGTAATTGTGAAAAATATGGGAAAGTTATACCAGCAAGTGCTGTTATATTTGGGATGGCAGTAGAATGTGCAGAGATAAGAAGACATCATAGGTAAGTGATTATTTAAATAGTAAATATTAAAAAATATTTCAGTAATTTTGAGGAGTTGCCTGTACTTAAAAGGTTATTTAGTGGACATTTGGATGAGAATGTATCATCTTCTGACCTTTAAATTCATGATATTTATTCCAGTCTTAATTTAATTTTTGCCTTTTTTTTTTTTTGGTTTTTGTGTCTTTAAAACTTTCTTCAAAAATAAGACTCTTGGATTAACAATCAGCTTTCAATTTTCTAGTGGAAAATTTAATTTTGATACAACATAGTATCCTTTTGATGTGTGATAGATTCCTGAGAAAAATACTAAGTTCAGACTAATTTTAGAGTGAAATAAAAATTTCCATGTGAAAATAATTTTACTTCTCCCAGTTTTCTGTTCTTAATAACTGTTGACATTGTAATGTTTTGTTGGTAGGTGGGATGAAATTTCATAATCTTTATACCCTTGAGATTCTGAGATTTATGCAGTGTGATACAGGTGAAAATTTTTTTTAGTTAGAAAAACTTATTGGTTACTTCTTTTTCTTGAACATTAATGAATTTTTTATTTTACTAAAGTATTGATCCATATTGTTTCAGGACTTTTTAAGGAGGCCCTCCATCTGATAACTCAGTAGTAGTAAATGTAACACATAAATATTTTAGGAAATACTGGTGATGGAAAGAAGAAAATAATCATCCTGAACGCCTCACTGGTAGATAACTAATGTTCATCTTTATAGTATATCTTCTTACACTCCTCAATGAATGTTACAGGGTGATAAACAAAAGTAGTTAGTGATTGGTAGGGCACAGGATGGAGAAGGCAATGGCACCCCACTCCAGTACTCTTGCCTGGAAAATCCCATGGACAGAGGAGCCTGGTTGGCTGCAGTCCATGGGGTCGCTAAGAGTCCGATATGACTGAGCAACTTCACGTTCACTTTTCACTTTCATGCATCGGGGAAGGAAATGGCAACCCATTCCAGTGTTCTTGCCTGGAGAATCCGAGAGATGGCGGAGCCTGGTGGGCTGCCGTCTATGGGGCTGCACAGAGTCGGACACGACTGAAGCGAGTTAGCAGCAGCAGGGCACAGGCACTAACCAAAAAGTGGCCTTTGCCAGCAGATTGGGTGAATTAGGGCAAGCTAGTTGGTTGGCAGCTCTGTGTAAGTAAATGTGTGTGTGTATAAATTTAATTTTGCTTCAGTAAAAATGATCAGTAGCAGTAAATATATTAAAATATCAGTAAATATATTAACTTTAGTGAGCCTCTTCATGTTAATAGATGTGCTTCATGATTTCTTAAAGTCACTTTCCTAGTGTTACAGTTCCCAGAGTTTAGAGGTTTTAAGTTTTAAGAAACTTGGTTTATTAGCTATAAAAACTAGAAATAAAAAAAATAGTAATTTATTGATGCAAAAATAGAAAACATAGATCAGTATAACACAATAAAGACTCTAGATACACCTTTGAATGTATAGGGATTTAGTATGTGATACAGATGAGGTATTTCAGATGAGTGGAGAAAGGATAAACTATTCAGGAAGCGGAGATGAAGCGCTTCACTGGGGTAATGCTGTTCTTCAGTTGCTCAGTTGTGTCTGACTTTTTGTAACCCTATGGACTGCAGCACACCAGCCTCCCTGTCCTTCAAATAGTTAAAGTTAGATCCTTACTTTTAATTCCAAGATGAATTAAGTATATAAGTGTAAAAAAATCCATTAAGTGGTGAAGGCTTTCCAAGCAAAACAGAGGGAGGATCTAGAAGCCACAAAAGATTGACAAATTTAACACATTAAAAAAAAAAATTGAGTATCTGGTGAAAGTATAAAGTTAAAAGGCAGATGACAATCTGAGGTAAAATTTCCAACTTTTAGAATAAAGGTAAGTTGGAGAAGACTCTTGAGAGTCCCTTGGGCTGCAAGGAGATCCAACCAGTCCATCCTAAAGGAGATCAGTCCTGGGTGTTCATTGGAAGGACTGATGTTAAAGCTGAAACTCCAATACTTTGGCCACCTGATGCGAAGAGCTGACTCATTTGAAAAGACCCTGATGCTGGGAAAGATTGAGGGCAGGAGCAGAAGGGGACAACAGAGGATGAGATGGTTGGATGGCATCACTGACTCCATGGAGTTGACTTTGGGTAAACTCTGGGGGTCAGTGATGGACAGGGAGGCCTGGCGTGTTGCAGTCCACGGGTTTGCAAAGAGTCTGATATGACTGATCGACTGAACTGAACTGAAACATATTTGCAATTGTCTATTAATGAGAGAAATGGAAATTAAATCAATAGGATAACATTTTTAACTGTTTACATTCTGAAACATTAAAAATGATTGATAAGGGGAATTCCCTGGTGGCCCAGTGGTTGAGACTCCACACTTACACTGCTGAGGTGCCAGGTTTGATCCCTGGTCGGGAAAGTGAGATCCTGCAAGCCCCACAGTGTGACCAAAAAAAGAGATAAGATCCTACTTTCTCATGTTGTTGTTTAGTCGCTGAGTTGTGTCCGACTATTTTGAGACCCCATGAACTGTAGCCCACCAGGTTCCTTGTTGGTGGGATTTCCCAGGCAAGAATACTGGAGTGGGTTGCCATTCCCTTCTCCAGGGGATCTGCCTGGCCCAGGCATTGAACCTGGGTCTCCTGCATTGGCAGATGGATTCTTTACCACTGAGCCACCAGGGAAGCCTGTTTTCTCTTAGATATTGGAGACTGTATACCCTGTTGGTGCAACATTTTAGTAGCTCAATTTGGCATTATCTAACAAAACTAAAGGTGTGCATAGTCTTTTATGTGATGTTTCTTCTTCTGATAATTTGTCCTAATAATAAACGTGTACAGGGATGCTTACTATAACACTGTAATTGGAAAAACCAAAACAAAAAACTATCTGCATACTTACTGCAGTCTGATAAAACATTCACCCAGTGCAGTACTTTGCAGGTGGCAAAAGGAAACAGTCAAGGTGCATATGTAGAGAGGGAAGGAAGTTAATGACCTTTAGCGAAAAAGACAGGCCATAATTCTGGGAGCAGTGAGCATACCTAGCCCTCAAATCTTGGCTCTTAAATACCATTCCTCACCACGTGGAACTATAACTCTGGAGAAATGGCTGCTTCCCAGACTGGGACAGAACAGACTGAAGATGGCTGTGAAATAACTTGGGGCAGAAATTTAAGGAGCTGCCGAAGAAAATGATGTGGGTGGTTAAAGGTCACAGGATCATGTTTGGAAATGTCTCCCGCTGGCCAAATCTTGGACAGTTTCAGCACCAAGATCTGTAAGGGCAGTTCCATTGAATAAAGAAAGAATCCATAAATCCCTATTTATAACAAATAGATTAATAAATGGAACTAAGATCCTGCAAGCAACATGGTATGGCCAAAACAAAATAAAACTCTCAGCATCATGAGAGACAAAGATTGAAGAGAATTAAAGGATAGGACAGCTAAATTGAAATCATGATCCTGTATTGGGACTGGTGGGCAGAAGTTAGTTTTGATTTATTGATTCAGTTAATATAGAATATGAACTATATTCTGATATGAAGATGAAATAACACTGCATTTGATAACTTATGATTAAGAAAATATCCTTGTTTATAATAAAGATACACTGAAGTATATCTATGAAAGGATAAATGGGTATGATGAATGCAATTTTCTCTCAAATGGTTCAGAAGAAAGAATATATGTGGAGAGAGAGAGAATGTGATAAAAATAATGTGGTAGACTATTAAAAACTTGATGAATGTGGGTAAAGAATGTGAGAGTTCTTTAGACGACACTGGAAGCCTTTCTATAAATTTGAAATCATTTTCAAAATAAAGAGTTAAGAGCAGAGGAAAATAAGTACAGTGGGTCTGAGGCAGTATACACAGATATTGCAAACGTAAAGAAAATGGTGGGAGGGGATAGACACCAAACTTCTAACAGGGAGGAGATGGATGCTGTGAAGGTGGACTTTCACTTTTTACTACTTTCACTTTTTTACTACATTGTTTGAAGTTTTGACAGTAAGTTTATATTCATGTATTTGGTAAGAAATTGAAAGGGAACTTGTCACATTCTTTTTGTTTCTGTAACTTGTGATTTCTCATTTAGTTATTGTTAAACTTGTTAATACTTCCATTTGGTAATCCATCTTTTTAGAATATAACAAAATAATTTCTAGTAGTAGACTGTTTAAAGTCCTGTAAAGACAGATAGGCTAATAAATGAGTGTGTATGAGAGGAAGTCGGAAGTGTTTCTTGTTACAAGATGGTGTTTCTAAAATACTCATGAAGTGTTTTTTTCCAGTGTAAATTTTTACTGACATCAAACATTGTTAGAGCAAGCACAATAAACCAATCCTTTATGATGGATTCATGAAGTTGATACACTGTGTCCCAGTGCTCAGATCAAGGTCCAGAACACCACCCCCACCCCAGCAGGTCCTTAGGAAGAAACCCCTTCCAGTTACCAGCGCCCCACACCCCCAAAGAGTATCTACTGTCTTGACTTCTGACACCATAGATTATTTTGCCTGTTTTGAATTTCATGCAAATGGTATCATACAGGATGAATGCTCATGCTTGCCTCCTCCTTTCAATACATCTGTGTTCTTGTGTGTAGTTTGTTGGTTCTCGTTGCTGTGGAGTCTGCCTGTTGTATGAATACTCCACAGTGCCTTCCTCCATTCTGCTGCTGATGGATGTTTAGGTCATATCCAGTTTGGGGAGTATTGTGTTTATAGCACAGCTGTAGTAAACATTCTTAAACATTCTTTTGGTGGTTGTGTGTATGAATTTCCCTTGGCCATGTTTCTGGAAGTGCAAATGCCAGACACCTTGAGGTTCCCATATTAAGACTGAATCTAAAATAATAGTCATGTTCCACTTGAATAGGAACTATGAAACTCTTCCAAAGTGGTCTTTTTAATTTTATATTCTTACCAGTAGTATATAAGACTGTATTCTTTTCAGTACTTGATATGGACTGTTTATTTTCCCCGTTCTGTTCATTGGGTAGCATGGCTTTAACTTCATTTCCCTCTTGACTGACTCTTCATATTGGCTATGTGTTCTTTTGTGAAGTGTCCGAGTCTTTTGCCCATTTTTGGATTTCTTTTATTGTGGGGACTAAAAAATATATTTTGGATATTTGTCCTTTGTTGAGTAGATGTATTACAAATCTCTTTTACTCAGTGGCTTGCCTTTAACATTCTTCCTGGGTGTCTTTTGATGAGTGGAGTTCTTAATTTTAATGTACACTTGTTATTTGTTTTCGTTTATAGTTAGTGATTTTGTATGTCAGTGTGTTTAAGAAACCTTTGTCTATGATGTTTTATTGTATTTTTATGCTTATTTTTGCTGGATTCAGTATTAGACGGTGTTACTTGATTTTTTTTAAAAGAAAGAAAGAAACAGAAACCAACCCACCTTTTTCCCTTTCCCTTTTCCCTTTCCTCTCTCATTCTCCTCACCAGGGTGGGTGTTAAGGACGTTGCTGGAATCTGTTTGCCAACCAATGTGAAATTTCAGAGCCCAGCATATTCTTCTGTAGATGGAGAAGAAACAATTGAACCTTATACAACTGAAAAGATGAGTCGAGTTCCTGGAGGATATTTGGCTTTGACAGAGTGCTTTGAAATTATGACAGTAGATTTCAACAATCTTCAGGTAAAAATAAAAATTTAGTTACTGGTTTTAAGTGTTAAATTTCCTGCATTGTTTAAAATAGTTAATACATAGGACAGTCTTATGCGTAGGCATGGAATTCCACTTCCTGTATGTAAGGAAAATGATTATTTGCTTTACTTTTAAATACAGAGGAAAAAAAATCCCTAAGGTTTTTGGGACTGTACAATGTACCTGGTGCTTTCGTATTCTTAGGTGGCTCGCTTATTTATTTGTTTGTTTTTTGGTTGTACTGGGCCTTCATTGCTGTGCGTGGACGTTTTCTAGTTGTGGTGAGTGGAGGCTACTCTCTGTTGCAGAGCATGGGCTTCTCATTGCTGTGTCTTCTTTTGTTGCAGAGCACAGGCCCTAGGACTTGGAGGCTTCAGTAGTTGCCGCGTGAGAGCTTAGCTGTCCCGCGGCATGTGGGATCTTCCTAGACCAGGGATCAAACCTGTTTCCCCTGCATTGGCAGGCGGATTCTTATCCACTGCAACATCAAGGAAGTCCTGAGGTTGCCCTTAAAACAGCATTGCAATACAGTTAGAATTATCCTTGTGCTGTTAACGTTAATTCCCCCCCCCCCAGATATGAATGCAAGGGCAGGAATTATAACCTAGGTCTTCCAGCCTTTCTCTGTGTCTTTCATCTCAGATTAGCAATATTCCTTGAAATTAAACATAACTCAGATCTCTAGGTTGTCTGTGTGTTAGGGTGACCAGCCACCTTGGCTTGAGCAGGACTGAGAGGCTCCTGAGAAACAATCTTGGGCAAAACAGGACAAGCTGGTATCATCCTGATGTATCTATGTGTGTGTGAGGGCCCTGCGCTGAGCAAAGAAAGAGCCCAGGGAGTTGGAGAAAATTACATTGAGTCCTTCTCTGCTGATCTTCTCTGATCATCTCTGGTGATCTGCTGCTGCTGCTGCTGAGTCGCTTCAGTCGTGTCCGACTCTATGCGACCCCGTAGGACGGCAGCCCACCAGGCTCCCCTGTCCCTGGGATTCTCCAGGCAAGAACACTGGAGTGGGTTGCCATTTCCTTCTCCTTCTGATCTAAGTAAGGCTGAATGTTTAAGTATATTAACCTTAAGTACATTAAGATTTTGAGGTAAAACTTGCCAGGGGACAGAAGACTTTGTGAGTGTCATTTTCGCCTATCTTTATAATTTAATAAAAGCTTTCCCCTATTAGTTGTTAATAGGTTTTTTTGTTTTGTTTTGTTTTGTTTTGAGGTGATTGGAACTAAATTAATACTTTGACATTGCTGAGGCTGAGCTTTGCCAGTATTTCTTTTCTGATGTAACAGTGTTACAGTTTTTTTTTGTTGTTCTTTTTAAGTCCTCATCCCTGCATGACTACACACCTCCCTTCCTCAGTCCTTAGCCCTCCCCCATCCCATCTCAGTCTCCAGACACAAACCCAGGTTAACATCTGTGCCTCAAAGTGAGTGAAAGTCAGTCATGTCTGACTCTTTGTGACCCCATGGACTGTGTTGTCCATGGAATTCTCTAGGCCAGAATACCGGAGTGGGTAGTCCTTCCCTTTTCCAGGGGATCTTCCCAACCCAGGGATTGAACTCAGGTCTCCCCCATTGCAGGTGGATTCTTTACCAGCTGAGCCACAAGGGAAGCCGAAGAATACCAGAGTGGGTAGCCTATCCCTTCTCCGGTGGATCTCCCCAACCCAGGAATTGACCTCTCCCGAACCGGGGTCTCCTGCATTGCAGGCGGATTCTTTACTAAGTGATAGTCCATAAATTGTTAAGTTCCAATGATCTGAGTTCTATTGATTTACTAGAGTGGCTCACAGAATCAGGGAAGCATTTTACTTATTAGGCTCTTAAGTGTTACTTATTACGCATTTTACTTATTAGGCTTATTAGACAAGGATGTAACTTGGGAACAGTCACATGGAGGAGATGCGTAGGCATAGGGGTAAGCGAAGGCGAGCAGGGCTCCCGTGCTGTCCCTAAGAGCATCATGCTCCTCGAATCTCCACGTGTTCCAATATTTTAATGTTTCTTCTCTGCAACAGCCCCCCGCCCCCCCCCAAAACACCTTATTAAGACCTTAAATTTGAAAGTAATATCTGCCTGTTTAGCATTTTCAAGTAATACATTAAAGAGGAAGAAGAAAAAGGGATACGTCTTGCTTTTTAAATCTAGGTCCTTCTTTCCCCGGGTCACCAGCTTGAAATATATCTTTTCGGACTTGCTTTTCTAATCACATACACACACGCGCACACACATGAATGCACACACACATTTTTTAGGATAGAATAATCCCAATTGCTTCACCACTTGCTGCCTTCATTCAACAGTATGTCATGGACTTTTTCTACATCAGTAATATGTATCTGCCTCATTGTAATAAGTCACGGTATTCACTACCATATACTGTATATCACGTTTTCCCATTCAGTATGCTTAGTTGGTTGCAGTTGTGCTGTGATATTGATCCCCTGAGGGTTCTGGGCAGGGCTGATGGGAAGTGATATGACACTGTGGCAGGCATGTATTAAATGTCTAAAATCCTCTTATTCCTTCTACATTTTTGTCAGGAACTAAAAAGCCTTGCAACTAAAAAGCCTGATAAGATTGGTGTCCCCGTTATTAAAGAAGGCATACTTGATGCCATCGTGGTTTGGTTTGTACTCCAGCTTGATGACGAACACAGTTTATCCACAAGTCCTAGTGAGGAAACGTGCTGGGAACAGGCTGTATACCCTGTTCATGATCTTGCAGGTATATCTTGTCTAATCTTTTGTTGTTTTTCTTTTTTTTTTTAAATGTTGTCTTAATCCTCTAAGCATTTGAGTCAGTGTCAAAAATTCACTTTGAATAGGAAGTTTCTAGTCAAGGGAGATTGGTTAAATCTTTCAGAATTTTCTCTTTGTTTTTTAAAAGTAGTTTAAAGTAATATGTATGGTTAAGAAGAGAGACTAAAATCGACATGTACAGACTGCTCTGAACTAGATACCCGACAGGGATCCACTGTAGTGCACAGGGAACTCTGCTGCATGCTCTGTAATAATCTAAATGGGAAAAGAACGTGAAACAGAACAGATAGGTGCATATGTATAACTGCTGTACACTTGAAACTAACACAGCATTGTTAATCAACTATACTCCAATATTTTTTAAAAAAAGGTGAAAACACAAATCTGCTGCATACCACTCAAAAATATCTATCATTAAATCATTTCTTCAGCTCTGATTATCTTGTTATGAGTAGATGAGAGAAATGCTAGTCCACTTTTTCAGAACACAGTGGAGAAATATTGCTTACAGAGCAGAATTTCTTATCGGTCACAGAATCTAACGGCATCTGTGGAGCCCCAGGCCCTAAAAATATGCACACTCATATAAAATACAAAATCTTGCAGTTTAGAGTTCATGAATCCATCGACTTACCTAGGGAAGTCTTATGTTAAAGATACTTTTTATTTACTTATTTAAAAAAATATTTTTTATCATGTGGGATCTCCTAGTTGTGGCATATGGGATCTGGTTCTCTGAACAGGGATCGAACCTGGGCCCCCTGCATTGGGAGCATGGAGTCTTAGTCTCTGGACCACCAGGGGACGTCCCAAAGATAACTTTTTTATAAAGAAAGTTTTTACTAGTAATTTGATGTGGTTCAATATAGTTTACAGCAGCTGTATTACATAGAAAAATTCTACTGTTTTATAACTGGAAGGTAATATTTACTTCTGTATAGTCTCTCAATCAAGGATCTAATTTGGCAAGGCTATTAAGTCATGGAATCAGTATAGTGTTGTGGCAGAGTATGGTTCTAGAGTCAATCGGGTAAATTTGAAATCAGATCTTTGCTAATACTGACTCCTTCGCTGGTCTTGCTGGTTATTTCTTAGAGCTTTTGTTATGTGATTTATAAAAATCGAAGGGTGCTGGGAATTCCCTGGTGGTCCAGGGGTTAGGACTCCCAGCTTTCGTCGTGGAGGAGCCGGTTTCAATCCCTGGTCAGGGAACTAGGATCCTGTAAGCTGTGTTGCAGTCGTGCTAAAAAAGAAAAAGAAAAGTGAGGGGGGGTGCCAGTGCTGTCTACTTTGCAGGATTGTTGTAGGAATTATTAGATATACCGCATGTAAAATGCCTAGTGCTAGGAAACTTCATGGACATACTGCGTGTAAAATGCCTACCGTGGTGACCAGCACTGAGTAAGTAACATTTAAACATTTTGTTTGTTTATTCTAACTCTCAGTAACTTAAGTGGCAAAACACAAGAATAGCAACTTGTATTTTCAGCTGGCTTTATGGCTGAGAAGGAAGAGCAAGTATATGTTTACACTTTAAAGTTTTGCCACGTGTGAAAGCTGATGGACAATACAGTCTTTCTATTATTATTACTTCTATTTATTTATTTTTGGTGGCACTGGGTCCTCGCTACTAGTTGTGGTGAGAGGGGGCTACTCTTTTTTGGCAGTGCCCAGGCTTCTCGTTTAAGTGGCTGCTTTTGTTATAGAGCACAGGCGCGAGACGCACAGGCTGCGGGAGTTGCATCCTGTGGGCTTAGTGGCTGCAGTTCACAGGCTCTAGAGCGTGGGCTCAGTAGTGGTGGACTTTAGAGCCGGCGGCATGTGGAATCTTCCCGGTTCAGGGATCGAACCTGTGTCCCCTGCATGGGCAGGCAGATTCCTAACCACTGTACCACCAGGGAAGTCCACGATATAGTTTTTATTGTAGGACTTAGTCCTTCCTTACATTTTCAAATTTCTAAACGTTCGAGGGTATCTAAATACTTACAGTTAAGAAATATTACTGATAAGGTGCTATTGAAGGCTGCCTTGTTCTTTCAGAAATTTCTCTAGAGAAAAGAATGTCCCTTTAAGCTAAAGTGAGGTTTGGCATTCATTTCTGAATTTTATTTATCTTTGTTATTTCTGGCTTCATTAACAAAGAAGATTGGGAGTCTCTTGTAGTCCTTCCCCCACCCTCTGTTTTGGGGTCATTGATGATATGTGGTGATTACAGTAAAAGCACAATAATGCTGTTCAGTTCAGTTCAGTCGCTCAGTCGTGTCCGACTCTTTGCGACCCCATGAATCGCAGCACGCCAGGCCTCCCTGTCCATCACCATCTCCCGGAGTTCACTCAGACTCACATCCATCGAGTCTGCGATGCCATCCAGCCATCTCATCCTCTGTCGTCCCCTTCTCCTCCTGCCCCCAATCCCTCCCAGCAGCAGAGTCTTTTCCAATGAGTCAACTCTTTGCATGAGGTGGTCAAAGTACTGGAGTTTCAGCTTCAGCATCATTCCCTCCAAAGAAATCCCAGGGCTGATCTCCTTTAGGATGGACTGGTTGGATCTCCTTGCAGTCCAAGGGACTCTCAAGAGTCTTCTCCAGCACCACAGTTCAAAAGCATAAATTCTTTGTTAGTTAGGGTCAAATGATGAGCTGTGGAATCTGTTTTGCTGTAAGTTAATTGGCTCTTCAAACCTCACTTTTTCCTTGTGTAAAGCTGAAGGTGTTTCCCTAGGTTTTTTTTTTTTTTAAACATAGATTAATTCACTTAATTGTAATTAAGTCCATAAATGTAGTCTTTCCTGTAGTTGTTAAAAAATGGGGGGAGGACCAAGGTGTTTGTGTGATCCTCGGGCTTATAAACACTCATAGTCATCGATTACATTTTTTTCTTTCTCTTTCTTCCTGTTTTACAAAGACTACTGGATAAAGCCTGGGGACCAGGTGATGATGGAAGTGTCCTGTCAAGATTGTTACTTAAGAATCCAGAGTATCAGTGTCTGCCATTCAGAACATGAGATGGAGGTCGGGAAAAGTTTTACCAGGAATAAAGACTTGCTGTCTTTCGGAAACGAGGCTGAACTCTGTAGTGCTCTGGCCAACCTTCAGACCAGTAAGCCAGATGTTGTGGAGCAGATATGTGTATTGGAATCCACAGAAATTGCTTTGCTTAATAACATCCCATACCACGAAGGCTTTAAAATGGCAATGGAGAAAGTGTTGTCTTCACTGACTCCGGAGAAGCTGGGTCAGGCCATGGACACTCGGCGTCAGAGTAACGAGATGAGCTGTGAAAGTGGACTGAGTAATTCTCACCAGAGCACCCCTGAGCCTTTGTATGTGTTAGATGTGTCTGAGGGCTTCTCTCTTCTGCCTGTAATTGCTGGCACCCTCGGGCGGGTTAAACCTTACAGTTCTGTGGAGAAAGACCAGCATCGTGCGACCCTGGACCTCATATGTGAAGCCAGTCACTTTCCTAAAGACACACTTGAGTTTTGGTTGAGACATGTGGAAGATGAATCTGCTGTGTTGCAAAGGCCAAAATCAGACAAGTTGTGGAGTATAATTATATTGGATGTCATCGAGCCATCTGGACTCATTCAGCAGGAAATAATGGAAAAGGCTGCCATATCCAGGTAAAACACCGAACTACAACCTATGGGTTATGTGAGCTCAGACTTCATGTGAACTCTTTTAGTTCCTTAATGGCGTAACTGCCATTAAGGAATGAGTCATGATCACTGCGTGTTCCTGAAGCTTTGCTTTTCATGACCTGTGACTTCATGTCTGTCTTTTTCTGTGCATGTTACTATTGAGTTTTTTTTTTTCCCGCCCTAAAGGAATCCCCCCCTGAATTTATAGGTTTTAACTTTTGTGTTATATAAATAGTATAGGAGCACTGGTGAGAATACAGACCAAATTGTGGCAGCAGAAGGCAGATTGTTAGGAAAAAAGCACTTGCTTATATAGTTAACTATATTTTAGGTTTCATATACATTTTCTTTCGTTAACCACACTTACCTTTTCATGTGAGGTAACCAGTAAAAATCACTACCATTCTCTATTCTTTAAAACAAACTTGTGCATACCCTAGATTATGGGGATATAGAGGTCTGACATACATGCACACAGAAATAGACACTCATTCTCTCTCGCTCAAAATTTTAAACAGGTGTACTTTAGATGGATGGTAGAACAAGGAGCTGAATGG
Organism: Oryx dammah; assembly: GCF_014754425.2. Taxonomy (NCBI): domain Eukaryota; kingdom Metazoa; phylum Chordata; class Mammalia; order Artiodactyla; family Bovidae; genus Oryx; species Oryx dammah. The sequence goes on from NW_024070196.1 coordinate 10,519,815, forward strand.
GCTATAGGCTCGAATTTGTCCCTGAATTCCTAAAGTAGTAAAATTTTCTGTAAGCCATTTAATACCTCTTGTCTTCAGTTATAAAATGAGGGGTGCTGGACTAGATGCCTTTGAAGGCATTTTAGCTCTCTGAATTTGTCACACAAATGAGGTTTGACTTATTTGGCAGAATCACTGTGGAATCACTGTACTGTTTACCTAACGGTTTATTTTTAGTTTTGATTCTTTTTCTGATTTTTTTAAATTGTGGTAAAATGAACATAACATGAAATTTTTCATCTTAGCCATCTCTAAGTTCAATGGTATTATTATGAATATTTTAGTAATATTGTGCAGTCATTAGCTCCAGTCATTCTTGTAACTCTTTCCATCTTGTAAAACTGAAACTTTATACCCATTGAACAATAATTCATTCCACCCTCCCCCCAGCTGCTTACAACCACCATTCTACTCTCTGCTTCTGTGAGTTCGACTACTGTACATCATATGACTAGAATCATGCAGTTTTTGGTGTGTGTGTGTGTGTGTGACTGTCTTATTTCACTTAGCATAATATTCTCCAGGTTCATCCATATTGTAGTAGATATAAGAATTTCCGTCCTTGTTAAGGTCGAATAATGTTCCTTTGTATGTATTGTTGCATTTTGCTTATCCACGCATAGATGGACTGATGAGTTATTTTAGTGGGAAACAACTTATATGCTGCCTACAATTCCTGTTCGGTATGTCTCTCAGTAGAGGGAGGGGTCCTACTAGTGGTTTGGGTGGGATGGCTTTTTGGGAGAGGTGGGATGGGGACAGTGTGTTGGAGCAAGTTTGGCACCTCTGGTAACTGAGTGCCAGGAGTGAGCTTCCCTGGTGGTTCAGTGGCCAGGACTCCGCCTGCCAGTGCAGGAGACACGGGTTCAATCCCTGGTCAGGGAAGACCCCACATGCAGCAGAGCATCTGGGCCCTTGTGCCACAACTGCTGAGCCTGTGCTCGAGAGCCTGCGAGCCTGAGAGCTCATCCTCGGCAAAAAGAGAAGCCCGTTCACTGCAGCTAGAGAGCAGCCCCCACTGTCTGCAACTAGAGAGAAGCTTGTGCCGAAGACCCAGCACAGCCAAGAATAAATAAATCAATTAAAAAAAAGCTCGTAGCCCTTTGATCAGCGTGTTAGCCAATGTTCCCGCTCTTCCCTCGGGACACCTGAGTAGCAGGGCAGAGAACCAGTGCTCCACCCCTTTAGCCTAAGCTTGTGCACAGGTTCCTTACCAGCTCCTCTGGAGGTGGACATGGCTTCCCTTAGTCCTGGGGCCAGTGGTGTGCACACTCGGCCCCAGGCCTTTCATTATCATCTTTAGTTACTGACAGCAGAGAGGCCTCAGGACCGGGCAAAGAGAATGAAGTTCAGGGTTGGGAGGAGAGATTGTTTTTAGGATAAGGATAAAAGGCGTCTGTCACATCACTGTATACCAACCCTCCGGAAGAAAGGTCAAGGAGAAAACAAGCCATTTCACAAACTGTTAAGTTCCTTTGTTGTTACTGTTTTAAAATGTTTATTTATTTATTTTTTTTCAGTCCCACTAGATTAAAATACAGGAGACAGTTTAAAAGCTTGGTGAACTTTTTTAAAATTTAAACCCGTTTTAAAACACTTTTGTGTTGGATCACAAGGAAACAGTGAAGAGTGTCTTCAGAATTTTTGCCATTTATGGTTAGACTTTTGAGTTGGAACAATTTTTATTTTTTTCTTTGAAGGCACAGATGGTTCAGAAATATTATTGGCTTTGCAGAGGATTCCGTTGAGGAGTCTGGCAGCTGCCTTGGTGTGACGACAAAACAGTGTCAGTAAAGCCAAGCAGAGCTTCAGGGAGTTACTGTTTATCTACACATAACTAAGACACATTCCAGTTAGTAATGGCAACACTGAGTTAAGAAGGATTTGTACATGATTTTAGATTAAAATAGTGTGAACATGGCCTTTTACAATAATTTGCATACTTGCTTCCGTGGAGTCTTTATCCCTGGCGTGGCTTTTAGTACATGATCCAGCCTTTCTTTTTAGGTGTCGCCTGATGTATTTTTTACTTTGTTTAGCCTGGTTTTTTGGTTACTCCCCAAGTGATTTAACTGTATTACCCTCCCTCCTGTTCTCTCTCTTACAGATTTTATGGCTAGAAGGCTGGCTGTTATTAACCTGTGTGCTTTTTGTTTACTGATTTCATCGAACACTACCCTCTTGAGGCTGTATAAGGGGTGGAGGGAGTTAGTCAAGCATCGAGCAGTGCTGTGGCTTAGTATCTCATTTAAGACTTGGTGATCTTAAGAAAAATTAGATCTGGTTTCCTTTAAGTGGATCACAATTAGCACATAACTTCAGTTCAGAAAATTTAGTACTGTGAGTTGTCAGGATTAAACTTGATGCATTTGAGGGAAATGGGTAAGTTTTTTCAGTTCTTTAGGGAGATGTTAAAATTGTATATGATTTGGTAAAGGCATAGATTGGAATTTTGTTGTGAGCTGTGAGATTTTGTTGAGGTATGTATGTAATTTTACTAATTGTGTGAGATTTAGTTTCTACTAGACTTTAACCAAAATGCTAAAAAAAGTTGGTAGGACAGGAATAATGAAAATGAGTAAAGCATTGGGGTCAGTGGGGGCCACTTTTAGGCTAATTTATGTAAGAACTTATCACAACTTAAATGATCATGTACTTATTTATATTTAGTGAAGACAGATCTTCCTGATTTCTGATGAAGACTTGTCTCAGTCAGTCTGATGCCATTACACTCAGGATTCCTCTTTGCTGATTCTTTGCTCATGAAATGACCTAGTTATGACTTGACTCCCTATCAGCTAGTCTTTAGGGAAAGTTATTATGAGAGCAGCCTGTTTAACTTTTGTAAACTTCTGTCAATTTTTTACTTTGAAAAATTTCAAACATAAGGAAAATTGCAAGAAAAGGAACAGCAAACACAAGACTGTTTTCTCTGTTGAACCATATGATGGTTATTGGCCTCCTAACCTTCCCCCTTAATTTTAACACTTCAGCACATGGCCTCCTTAGAACACGGGCTTTCCCCTACCTATCATAGTAAGATGATCATACTCAGGAAGCTTAACATGGATCAAATACTGTTATTTAACAGATAGTCTGTATTAAAATTTCCCCTGCTTATGCCAATAATACTCTTTATTGCTTTTTTCCTCCCCAGTCGAGTTCTAATCAAAGGGTCTGTATTACATTTAGTTGCCATGTCTTTTGACTGTTATTTAGTTGATATTCTGGTTTTAGATCATTTTAAATGGTTGAGATAATCAGTTTAGTAAAAACAGAATATTAAAATAATTTTAAACTAAGAGCTGAAGTGCCAAAGTGTTTTTGAGGAATGTGATATTTTATAGTTTGTCAAGATTTTAATGATCTATTCAGGAAAACTGCATAGCAAACAATTTTAGAAACTTACAGGAACTAATTTTTTAGGTTTGCACAAATGTATTGGTCAAAAACTTTGTCCTGTATTTTTATAAATAGATCCTTGCTGACTAGAAATATTTAAGAGTAAAAGCTTACTACGAAAGGTATATATGATAGTATGAAGTCCAGCTGTCTGCAGTAGCAGCCTGTCTAGAAGTTCAAATGGAAACCAATTTGGATTGTTCAGTAAGAATGAGGGATTTAACGTTTGATTTCAAATGTGGCAAATGATTAAAGTGCCTTAAACCATCCTCCATGTCTGTTTCATTTGAGGGCAGGAGGTGACCACCCCCTCCCCACCCCTGGGCCCCCCCCCTGCCCCAGACCCCACCCCACACTGCTCTCACACCTCCCACAGAGCTCAGGGCTTGGAAACAAGACTGTATATGTGGGCGTGGGAGCTGCCTTGGCCTAAGAGCCTCCTATTTCAGATGGGAACTTCTCCACAGGCATAGCTTCCAAGCTCTAGCCATAAGAACATGTAGTTACAAGTTACCCCCCACTCAGGGAAGCCCAGAGGTGGTATCCTTCCCATCAGGCATCTGTAGTTTACAGTTTTCTTAGTCCACATGCATCTAACCATTAATAAACATGTAAAAACTTTTTAATCATAAGCAGTGTTTTAATAACTCAGCTGACATTCCACCTTTATAGAATTTCCAGGGAAACAGAAAGTGAATCCAAGATAAGTATAGGAAGAGAAGGTGTTTTGTTAGCCCTTTATTCATACACGTTACTCTAGAGTATTTGGATTTTTAATCACATTTTCCTTTCAGAGTGTTTAACTTTTTATTCTGAAATAATTTCAAGCTTACAGAGAAGTTAGAGCATAGTACAAAAAACCACACATGAACCTTACATCCAGGGTCACAGATTGTTACTACATTGCCACATACGCTTTAGTATTCTCTCTGAACACTTTAAGCTTCAGATACCGTATTCCTGTACCCCTCAATACTTCTGTGTGTATTTTACACTTACCAAAACGAGGAAATCTCTATGGACATAGTACTGATATCTAAGGGAAACAGTCTTACTCAGATATTCCACCATCTGTGGCAGGAATGCCCTTCATAGGTCCAGAATTCAGTCCAGGATCACACATTGCATTTAGTCTCCTTTATTCTGCAACAGTGCCTCAGTCTTTCATGACATTTACAATTTCTAAAAGTGGAGGTCTTTTATTTTGTGGAATGTTCCTCATGTTTCTTACTAGAGTCAGACTATTCATTTGAGAGACCACAGAAGTTTGGTCACATTAGGAGGCATATATGTTGCTTTATCCTAGATCTGTGGATGTGAATTTAGATCAGTTGGTTTAAGTTGTATCCATCAGGTTTTTTCCACTCTTAAGTTGCTATTTTTCCTTTGTAATAAGTCGTTCATGGGGGTGAAACTTTGAGACTCTTAAATATCCTTGTCCTAATTAAACTTCCAGCCTCTAGTTTTAATAGCCACTGATGACTCTTCCCGAACCTGAAAGCTTGTACTCATCCAGCTCACTGGTTACTTTTCAGGGGGTCTACCAGTCTGCCATTGTGAACTACCAGCCAACTACCAGTCTAAAGACCATTACACTGTATACTGTCTTAGATCCCCAATGATTTAGTTACTGATATAAAATGTAGGGCATCAAGATACTTTTTAAAGCGTTTGTCCTTCCTCCAGGTGTTTGCTACAGTCTGGAGGCAAGATTTTTCCCCAGTATGTGCTGATGTTTGGGTTGCTCGTGGAATCGCAGACTCTGATGGAGGAGAGTGCCGTGCAGGGCGCAGAACGAACTCTTGGCTTCAACATAGCGCCTTTCATTAACCAGTTTCAGGTGAGCCTTTAGAACAGAAGTTCAGCGCGGTGGCTGTCACCCACAGTCTCTCTCTCTATAGGTTTATAGTCACTGTGTTTAACTGGATTGCTCTGGTACTCAGTTTTCTAGAGCCAAGGAACTTACTAGTGGTAAAAATCAAACCTTGGGGTTAGTATAGCCAAGATTTCTGTTGTTCCTGACAGAAGTCTGTGACTCTTGTTCTGAACCACTGTTGTAAATGAAAAATAAGGTAGCGGGTTGAGTCTTATGAAAAATTATGATCCTTGTCTGAAAAAGCAGCCACCAGGAGACTTCTGTTCTCAACAGGAGCCCTTAATCACAGAGGCTGGAGGCTGGCAGGAAAAGGTGGGAGCAGCTCATCTCCGGGCATTCAGACCGCAGGGAGCAGGAGTGAGTGTAGGAGCGCAAGGAAAAGGGGTTACGCACTGTTTGGAAAACAAGGATATAGTGCTGGCAAAAGTACCAGCAGCAAGTAGAATTTGTCAGTTCTAACTGGAACAGATGGAATGTCTAGGGAAGAGGCTTGGGGTTGGAAAGAGGTGGAATCTGCTGAGTAAGCCAGAACAGCACTTTGGGAAGTGGGGTGTTGAGTACTGAATTAAAGGAGTGATATCTAGAGCCTGTAGGTGGTAGCAAGCTCTTGAATATGCATTATTAGATCTTCCATGAACAGTATTTGCTCAACAAATATAATTTTTTTGAGGAAATGATTTTTTTCAGAGCAGGCTAAAGTTTTGGAGTTTATTTAGTAATCTCAGTTTTTTGGAGAGTTTAATAAAGAAAATGTACTTACCAGAAGACATGTTTGTAGTCCAGAAATACCACCTTCTACTGTCTGTCTAGCTTTTCTTTGATCCTGATGTCAACAGTTCTTTGATTCCATCACAATCTACAATATTTTAATCCTGCCATCTTTTCCCCCTACCCCCCACCTCATATCCTCCTTTCCTGAACAGCTTATATTCCACAGTCGATATGTTTTTCATGTATCTTTCCCTGCTGTTTTTCTGCTGGCCTGGGGGCAGTCCCACCTTGGTTAAACCCAGCTTTTTGCCTTCTCTACACCGGTACCCCTGCAGCTGAGCATGTTGACGGTGGCCTCACTTCAGCGTATGACCAGGCATCTCAAGAGGCTCCATGAACTCGCTGGGCAGTTTTACCTTTCCTAGTCCACTCACTCATTTTCTGAGCTGTTGTCTCATCTTCTCCTCTGTGGTGTGCTCAGTCACTCAGGCTTTTCCCATTCTTTGCAACCCGTGGACTAGAGCCCATCAGACTCCTCTGTCCATGGGATTTTCCCGCCAAGAGTTCTGGAGTGGGTTGCCACTTCCGCCACCAGGGGATCTTCTCGACCCAAGGATCGAATCCACATCTCTTGCATTGGCAGGTGGACTCTTTTCCACTGAGCCACCTGGAAAGCCCCACTTACTCTATGAATGCGTTAGTCACTCAGTCGTGTCTGACTCCGTGACCCCATGGACAGTAGTCCGCCAAGCTCCTCTGTCCACGGAATTCTCCAGGCAAGAACTGGAGTGGGTTGCCATGCCCTTCTCCAGTCTGATGTGGTGATTAGCTGACGACTACACTGACAACCGAGTGAACCAATGAGACAAAATGAGAGGTTGTTAAAAAAAAGTGTTATACAGAAAACAGCAGAAATCTATTCATTCAATAGATGTCTTCTCTATGTGCTTTTTTAGGTTTGGGGAATATAGTCATGAAATTAAAGAGAGAAGTTTCTGCCCTCATGAAGCTAGTATTCAAATTGACTGTAAATAAACAAGAGACAGACAATAAACAAAGGAGTGAAAAGATTAGTATGATAGGTAATGAGAAGTGAGGTTAGAGGATAATGGGGTTGGAGGTATGGGATGTTCCATTTATGTAATGCCTAAGGAAAGGACTCATGGGTAATTAGTGATATCTAAGCAATGGCACCCCACTCCAGTACTCTTGCCTGGAAAATCCCATGGATGAAGGAGCCTAGAAGGCTACAGTCCATGGGGTCGCTGAGGGTCGGACACGACTGAGCAACTTCACATTCATTTCATGCATTGGGGAGGGAAATGCCAACCCACTCCAGTGTTCTTGCCTGGAGAATCCCAGGGACGGGGGAGCCTGGTGGGCTGCCGTCTTATGGGGTCACACAGAGTCAGACACGACTGAAGCGACTTAGCAGCAAGCAGAGATCAGAGAGAAATCAGGAAACAAACATTATAAAAGTCCAAAGATCTGCAAGTGCAAAGATCTGAGGCCAGAGCATGATTGGAGTTCTCAAAAATGGCAGAAAGCATGAGGAAGAGTCAGGTGAAGGATGTGGTAAGAAGAGTATCAGGAGCCCGGTCCTGTGGCGCCTCCTATAGGGATCGTGGGGTTTTGGCTTCTGCTGTGAAAGGGGTGGGGAAAAACTGGAGAGTACTGGCCAGAGGAGGGATAAGGTGTGACTTGTTTTGAAAGGCTTGCTGTGGTTGCTGTGTTGGAGACCACTGTACCCACCAGGCAAAGGCATGAGGTTACTGCCGTAATCCAGGGGAGAGGTGGGAGTGGCGAGTGGTAGCAGTGGGTGTGGTGTATAGTTCCGACTGCTGGCGTACTCTGAAGGTAGGTTTTGTGACAGACTGGACCTGGGGTATGAGAAGGCGCCTGGAAGGACAGTTAACGTATACTGATAAGGGGAAAACAGCAGGAGGGTCAGGCTGTGCTTGTGTTTTTATGGGGTCATTAGACAGTCGGGATAAGAATTCAGAGAGATAGCTAGCCTAGAGATGATGTTTAAAGCCATAAGACTGGGATGAAATCACTTTGGGGATGTGTAGAAAGACAGTATAGAGTCGAGAACTAAGTTCTAGAGAACTCACAGAGTGATGAGCTCTGGATTGGAAACCTAGGGCAGGAGTCCTGGCAAGGGCATGGGATTGCTGTGTGTTTTCACGGGTAGGGAAGGTGGGTGGATCTGTGTCCTGTTTCCCTGCAAACAGCTGTTCTCTAATATATTACTCAAAGCACACAGGGCCCTTTTATTTATTTGGCTGCACTGGGTCTTCATTGCTGTGCTGGAGAGTGGGGGTTACTCTGTAGTTGCAGGGTGTGGGATTCTCATTGTGGTGGCTTCTCTGGGTGCAGAGCGTGGGCTCCAGGGTGCCTGGATTTCAACAGCTGCTGCATGTAGGCTTAACAGCTGTGGCACACAGGCTCTAGAGCAAAGGCTCAGTAGTTGGGGGACACAGGCTTAGTTACTCCACAGCATGTGTGATCTTCCCGGATCAGGGATTGAACCTGTGTTCCCTATATTGGCAGGCGGATTCCTTACCCCTGAACCACCAGGGAACCCCTAAGAGGGCACTTTTAAAACAAGTTTCCTTTCTATTTCAAGTGCTACTGCTGCTGCTAAGTTGTTTCAGTCGTGCCCGACTCTGTGCAGCCCCATAGACGGCAGCCCACCAGGCTCCCCGGCCCTGGGATTCTCCAGGCAAGAACACTGGAATGGGTTGCCATTTCCTTCTCCAATGCATGAAAGTGAAAAGCGAAAGTGAAGTTGCTCAGTCGGGCCCGACTCTTCCTGACCCCATGGACTGCAGCCTACCAGGCTCCTCTTGTCCATGGGATTTTCCAGGCAAGAGTACTGGAGTGGGGTGCCATCGCCTTCTCTATTTCAAATGAGAAGGCTAAAAGTTAATAGGAAGGTTTCATTGTTACTAAGGGCTTCCCTGATAGCTCAGTTGGTAAAGAATCTGCCTGCAATGCAGGAGACCCTGGTTCGATTCCTGGGTCAGGAAGATCCACTGGAGAAGGGGTAGACTACCCACTCCAGTATTCTTGGGCTTCCCCTGTGGCTCAGCTGGTAAAGAATCCGACTACAGTGCAGGAGACCTGGGTTCGATTCCTGGGTTGGGAAGATCCCCTGGAGAAGGGAAAGGCTACCCACTCAGTATTCTGGCCTAGAGAATTCCATGGATTGTATAGTCCATAGAGTCACAAAGAGTTGGACATGACTGAGCAACTTTCACTTTCTCAGTTGTTACTAAAACTGATGCAAGATTTTATCGTAGTGTTAGTTGCTCAGTCATGTCTGGCTATTTGTGACCCCATGGACTGTAGCCTGCCAGACTTCTCTGTCTGTAGAATTTTCTAGGCAAGAATACTGGAGTGGGTTGCCATTCCCTCCTCTAGGGGATCTTGACTCAGGGATAGAACCCGGGTCTCCTGCGTTGTGGGCAGATTCTTTACTGTCTGAGCCACTAAGGAAGTGATTGATTTTTTTTTTAAATCATAATTTGCAAAGTTGAGAACCACTGTCTTCTAGATAATAAACAATTTTCAAAATGAAATCTATTAATTCAGTAGAATTTGGCATATTTTCTTTTTTTTGGCATATTTTCTTAAATACTACAATAATTAATGTTGTGCTGTTTGCTTATTAGTTCATCTTCACACATAAGCGCATCCTTGTTTAACAATTTTGGGAGCTGTTTAATCTGCTTTTATCCAAGCAAAGAATCTACAGATAACTGAAATCATAGAAAATTATTTAACAAACCTAAAACTTGGTTTGTTCATTCTTCCTGTAAAACTGGAATCATGGAAGTCTTTTTTTTTTGCTTTAAGGTTGATATGGCAATTAAGTGAGGTAATTGATATAAAAAGCACCGTATCGAGCTAAGTACAAAGCAAGAAACTTGGGTCACAAAAAGGACTGAATTAAAAGCAAAAATGTTATACTTTCTTTAGGTACCTATACGTGTATTTTTGGACCTGTCCTCATTGCCTTGTATACCTTTAAGCAAACCAGTGGAACTCTTAAGACTAGACTTAATGACGCCCTATCTGAACACCTCTAACAGAGAAGTAAAGGTAAAATGATTAATCTTGTCATATTCAGAACTATCAAATTATGTAATACTTTACATACTTAAAATAGCTTTAGCCACTTTCTTTGAATTTAAATGTTACTTTCTAAACAGTATCCAGACCTGAACTGGCGTAAATATCAGTTTCTAGAATAGGTTGGTATTAATCTGAATTGGGTGATTAAATGTATTTCTTTATATAATTTGGATCTAAAACTTACTAAAAAGAGAAAGACTTATTATCCAAGTCTACTCCATCTGATGAAATGCTTGCAATTTCTTAATTTTCATAGGTACGCATTTGTAAATCTGGACAAGTGACTGCCATTCCATTTTGGTATCATATGTACCTCGATGATGAGATTAGGTTAGATACTTCGAGTGAAGCCTCTCACTGGAAACAGGCTGCAGTTGTTTTAGATAATCCCATCCAAGTGGAAATGGGAGACGAACTTGTACTCAACATCCAGCACCACAAAAGCAACGTCAGCATCACCATAAAGCAATGAAGAGCAGATTTCTAATGAAAGAATGTGGAAGTAGAGCAGTGGTTTTCCAGTTCTAGGCTGAATTAGTAGTGGGATTGCAACCATAAGATGGAGGTGTATTTAAGTCCTTGAAATGGTCAAATATTTTTAAAACATTGATATTAATAAAGTGTATTTAAAGACCCTAACTTTAAAGAGTAGCGTTATTACAAAAACTTGCCGTAGACTTCCTTTCTGGCAAAGGCTGTCATTAATTTTTCAAATTAGGAACTTTTTATTGCTTGTTTTTACTTATTATAATTAAAATTTGCCAAAATTGTTAGTCTGTACTCCAGAACTGTAAAGATAAGGAATTTTGAGTCTCCTATTCATTTTTTAGACATTTTGGCTATTTTCCTTAAATCTGAACTTTTGGTGAGGATACCTCAAAAAGTTGGTTTCCACTGAAGATTGAGGGTTTATGTTTACCTGTAAATTCTAAGCTTGTTTCTTGTAACTGTTGAAATACTTCTGAACCACCTTCTCAGTTTTGTGTTTTGGGAATGCAAATCTGAATAAGATGTTTAAGCTACAGACTAAATGTAATTAAAGAGTAAAAGAAGGACAAAAAAAAATCTTGGGAGGCAGCATTTTTCCTGGTCTGCCTTTGGCAAAGAAAAATTTTAAAGCTGATAAATTCAGAAAGAGTTAAACCTAAACCAGTATTTTTCAAAGTTTTGATGTGAATACATAGTAAGAAAAAAAAAGTTAATCCAGACCTGAAATAGGGAGATTAATAAAGATTATCATGCCTTGTATATACTGTGTGCTCTGTAGGTGAGCCACGCAGAAAATAAGATGTACCTTCTCTCCACACTGCCTGTTCTCCTTGCCTTTAGGATTATGCTGCCCAACTTTACTTTCAGTAGAAACATTTCATTTATAATAAGACAATAAAAACTTTGTACCTAATTACTGTGTACCAGTGTGTGTGTGTGTGTGTGTGTGTGTGTGCGTGCTTAAATATATACAGCATAGATTTTGAGAAATAAATACTTAACCCTTGCTATTTGCCACATACTGCTCTGGCACTTTCTATATTTATTTTCAGTGTAAAATGTTAGGTGCAAGGGGTTGTGATTAACAATTAGAGGAACTCTATCTAACCTAAGCAGTAAATTTCTCCCAGAGAGTATCTGCAAATCTTGTGACTGTGGTTTGATAAATAGTTAGGACTACTCAGCCCAGATTTACATTTGCTGACACCTTTAGTCGCCCTAAAGAAAAGCAGACTCTGTTTCTATCACAAGTTTCTTATTCTTCCACTCTTGTCCAGTTTATTCTTTTCATCTCCAAGTCCTAGATAACCTATTAATCTGTTCGCTTTGGTGCAGATGATTTTTTAGACAGTAGTTGTTTTAAGACTAGTAGATTAGGTCCTAGACATTTCTCCTAGTAGGAATGTTAAGACACATGCATCTCTCACTGTAGGTATATGATTTTCAACCCTTTAATTTTGGGGGCTTAAGTTTTTCTGCTGTGCCTCTAATCACAAGAGACATAAAAGGTTGCAGAAAATAAATGATAAATTCTCATTTATTGAAAGACATTCATTTGAGAAATAGAGAAATAATTGTTAGGTAAGCATATATGGCACATGATTATGATTGAGGTCCACTAATTCGCATTTCTGAATTATACGTTCTGCTAGTTCCAGAGCATTATATTCATGCAGCAGTGGTAGGAAGCACTGATTTTTAAAAATGTCCTCCTCTTGATAAAGTACTGTAATGTCAGGAATGGTTAGTAGTCATTGTCTACCATTTGAGTGTGTGATACTCTGTAGTGTTAAGAAGTCAAGTCTAAGTCTAGGATATTTAGACTGATTATTTGTGGTATACAAAACCTAGTTGTATAAATCTGGTGGTTGTACCTGGTTTTTGCCGTTGTGTTCAGATTTTCCATCATTAATGGCTTGTCCTAAGCACACAATCCTGAGCAACGGGACACCAGGTAATGAAGTAACACGGCGGCAGCACAGTCTGCTTCTGCACACTGCTCAGGAGGCCGCGGACTCCTCTGATGGCTCTTCTCTCGCTCCTGCAGCATCGTGCCCTGGGTCGGCAGGTGCGTTAGCTGTGGTCGGTGTAGTCTGGGGGGTCACAGTGTGTCCAAACCCTTGATAGTGGCCCACGGGTGAGGGCGGCACTGAAGAGGCAACCGAGAGTGCGTCTTGTGATGATGATGATAACAAGCTTGTGTGTTCATTTTGATCTTGATCCTCAGGAAAAAACTTTTTCCTAGGATGTCCCATGACTGTCCTTCCTTTAAAGTAGAGTAAAAGTGTCCGAGTTAGCCAAAAGTTAGGTTATTTTTAAATTTACTATGATGTTGCCATGCTAAACGTTAAGCTCTTTTCCCCCCTCCCAATTTGGAGAGCCTTATTGTGGTACCGTTTTATACAAAATCTTTTCAAAAACTTCTTCTACAGACTGGACAGGAGAACTACAATAGGCTGTTCGAATAAATAAAATGGCTGGTACTTACCAACATGCCTTACTTGTTCAGAAATATCATCCCTAATGTCTGAAACGTCCCACATAGCAAGAAAGGAATCAAAGCATGAGCCCTCTTCTGCTTCTTGGACATACGGTTTATATGAGAAAGTGTAGTGATGAGCGATAGCAGCAAGGAACATCTCAATACAGATAATAAAGTCCTACAACAACAACATCAACATCATCATCAGCCATATTGGATTTTAAATCTAGTTTTGCAGGCAAAAGCACTATGTCTCTCTTCAAAAATACTTGAGTATCAACAGCTGTTTGTTCCCTCACAAGACTGTCCTCATATTTTCATTTTCCAAAATAATGATTTTTTACCTCTTCATAAAAACACAAAATGCCAGAAGTTCAACTCAATTTTGTACTACTTCAATCACCACAAGTATTTCTTGGCCAAGTACAATGTATTCTCTTCCACTATCCAAGGACTTAGAGGAGAAATGCAGAAAAGAGAAATTGGGTAGGAATAACAAAATCTAGGTTCTGTTACTAATTTGTAGAAGACCCAGGAAGTATGGCCAATTTTTGTGGGGTTCTCCGTTTCCTCACGTGTAAAGTGAGGTAACAGTAGCCCCACAGCCTGCATATGCCCATGCCGTCAGGCTCAGGAGATAAAATGTAAAAACACTGAACAAACAACAAAGTTCTGTTGGGAGTCAGAGAGCACTGCTTACCTGGAGTCCTGTGGCCACAGCTTCTACCGTTTGCCATTCCCATGTATGCTTTTCAGAAATAACGCCAACTTTTACCAACAAAGCAATAACTACTGCTTGCCTATATGTTAGGAAAAGGTAAACGCCAAATCTATATCAAGCATAAAACCAGCAGTTGTTTAAAAAATATGCCATTTAAAAAGTGAAACCCCAGCACAACCTGTGGACCATGACCACCCTGCCTTTACAGCATATTCCCGAAGAGACTGTATAACTGTATTAGATACGTCTGCTTTACACACTGACTCGTCCAGTACAGTTTCATCATACGAATTTTGATTATGTATTCTTAGCACTTCGGTACTTGGTTTATAGTCTTTTTTTGTTTTGAAAGTGTGCACAAGTCATTATATTTTAAGTTGGTCCCATACACAGACCATGCCTAACATCTTACACAATAGGAATTTAAAATGAAATAAAAGATACTTAAATGTTAATTTATACACATATTAATTGGTTATTTAGATTATTTTAAAGAACATTTTGGAACCAATCTTTTTTTTTTTTTTTTTTGGAACCAGTCTTGTTAAACAGCTAAAATGAGATAAGTTTTCATATATCTATATACAATAATATTCACTTCCATATTACTTGTAATCATAAAAAAAAAATTAGGAACAACCTAAATGTCAATAAGAAACTGATTAAAAAATTGTATCCATACATTAGAATACGGTGTGTGGCAAAAGCAAAAAACCCAGTAACAACAAAATTACATTCTCACTGTATTTACAAAGAACTATAACTACAGTATACTAAACATTGAGTTCTACAAGTTTTTATAGTATGACGCTCTTTCTGTGGTTTTATAAATGATGTGGACCACAATGTCATTCATTTTGGGTGATGGGATTGCAAGGATTTCCCCCTGACCTTTGTATTATTTGTATATTGGTATATTTGTTTCCAGGCCCCTATCACCCACCCACCCTTTACTAAACTGGGACCATGTACAGTTTTGTCGTCTGTTTAAAAATTTTTACTAGTGAATATTTTCTCACATTATTAAGTATTCTATATCATGTGTATCTTCCAAACTGTACTATATGAAAAAACCATGATTTATTTTAATGATTCCCTTAGTGTTGACATTTAGTGTCTCAAATTATTTTCTTCTTATAAATGTTATGTGGCCATTTGATTATTTCTTTATGAAAAACCAAGGATGGCTAAAAGAATGAACTTTTTAAAAGGGAAGCAGACATTTTAATTCCTCTTCCACATTAAGACTTACAAATTTTCATTAAACTGCCCTTTAGAAAATGGCAACATGCAAGAGAAAGCAACACTTACCAAAAAGAAACAAACACCACCAGCTTTACACAAAGAAATTTGCCAACAGGTTGGATTGGACTCAGCTCTTCCTTCAGCACTTTATAAAAGAGCAGGAGACAGTACATGGCAAACTGGAAACAATCAACCGACCAAGCATATTCAGTAAGGATAAATACGGTAACAGGGATGCCAAAGGCACAGAGTGATTTTTCAGGCAAAATTTTCTAGGCTTTATTATGCTCCTTTTAGATAAACAAGAGGCTTTAAACAGTTTACTATGGATGAAAATATCCAATATGAAACTTCTCAGAAGAGACATGTCACATCATCTCTGAAAATGATTTTAATTGTTCATTTACAGGGCCCACAAAAAACAGTAAGAACTGACTGCTGTGAATGGAAGAAAAGGCTCATTAAAGCAAAATAAAACATCTGTCTGCTCATTAACAGCTTTTATATACAAGTTACCATTCATTTTATAAGGGTCGAGCTTACTACTAACTGTACATGTATTATTTGTAAGTCAACACATTAAATAAGTACTATTTCAGTAAAACTATGCCCATGAAATCAGAAAGTAAGGAATCAGGGAGACCATTTTTCTTGAGGGCAGTATGTTAATCCTGCTGAATTTACTTTTTAAAGGTATGTGCTCAAGATAGTAATTATTTTTATTTTATTTTAAAATTTTTTAAAATTTATTTATTTATTTATTTTTAATTTTTACTTTACAATTCTGTATTGGTTTTGGCATAGATTGACATGAATCCACCACAGGTGTACATGCGTTCCCAAACATCGACCCCCCCTCCCACCCCCCTCCCCACAACATCTCTCTGGGTCATCCCCGCGCGTCAGCCCCAAGCGTGTCATATCCTGCATCAGACATAGACTGGCATTTTGATTCTTACACGATATTATACATGTTTCAATGCCATTCTCCCAAATCATCATAATTATTTTTAAAAATCAGTTGCAATTAGCATTGCACAGCAATAAACATTTTTCTAAATGTTTACATTTCCCCACTATAAAATGCTCATTTAAAATATTTTAGAATATGAAAGCAGTAAAGTATAAAGTTGTTCATAGTCCCATCATCCAACCATTCCTTTCTACACATAATATGGTTTTTAACAGGTAGACTTTGGAGTGTTTCCAGGCTTTTGCAAACAATAGGCCTTCTATACAAACATACTGAAAGCAAAAGTACTTCTGGCCATTTCTTGAGGCATTCCCCAAAATGGAATTATTGGTTCCAGAAATTACAAACGTGGAAAAGCTTTGAATATGCAAACATTTAATTTTTATTATAAATCTCTAATAACTCACGTGTGCCACTGTACCTAAACTATTATTTTGGAGAAAGCACTAAAGATTTTCAGCACACCTCACACCAATCAGAATGGCCATCATCAAAAAAACTACAGGCAATATATGCTGGAGAGGATGTGGGAAAATGGGAATCCTACTGCACTGTTGATGGGAATGTAAACTGATACAGCCACTACGGAGAACAGTATAGAGAATGCTTAACAAACTAGGAATAAAACTACCACATGACCCAGCAAATCCCACTCCTGGGCATACCCTGAGAAAAACCACAATTCAAAAAGACAAATGTATCCCAATGGTCACTGCAGCACTATTTACAAAAGCCAGGACATGGAAGCGACTTAGACATCCATCGACAGATAAATGGATAAAGATGTGACACATATATACAATGGAACATAACTCAACAATAAAAACGAAAGAATTTAAGTCAGTCGTAGTGAGCTGAATGAACCCAGAGTCGGTTATACAGAGTGAAGTAAGTCAGAGAAAAATGACTATCGTATATTAATGCATATATGTGGAATCTAGAAAAAGTACTGATGAACCTATTTGTAGGGAGGGAATGGAGACTCAGATGTCGAGAACTGACTTGTGGACACAGCAGGGGAAGGAGAGGGTAGGACGAACTGAGAAAGCAGCACTGACATGTATACATAACCATGTGTAAAATAATGAGCCAGTGGGAAGCTGCTGGGTAACACAGGGAGCACAGTATGGTGTCCTGTGATGGCCTAGGGGTGGGATAGGAGGGGGAGGGAGGCTCTAGAGAGAGGGAAGGTGTGTGTGTGCATCTAAACCTTACAGCGGATTCGTGTTGATGTATGGCAGAAACCAGCACAACACTGTAAAGCAATTATCCTCCAATTTAAAAAATCTCAATATTTACATGAATAGATTTTCAATAAAGTGCACATTCTTAAATTGAAAGGATTCATTTCATTTCAGTTTTTATAACATTTTAAAAAACTTGGCATTCTCAATTTTCAATTCCAAATATGAGAGAATTTTACTCTCCCACTTTTATTAAAACCCTATGCTCTCATATACCTAAGTAAGACATTTTTTTATTGAATATACTAGGATTTTTAAGGAGAGGCATTATGCTTTTATTAATGACATATCCATAGAACTATGCAATGAATACCAGAATCAATGAAAAAATACAATCAACAATTCAGTGCAGTTTGGGGGAGAATGTACACATGCATATGTATGGCTGAGTCCCTTCACCATTCACCTGAAACTATCACAAGACTGTTAACTGACTATACCCAAATACAAAATGTTTTTGGTGTTTAAAAAAAAACCACTGTGCCCTTGAGCCACGTTACATAAACAATTCAATATATAAGTCTCAAGATAATTAACATATTATATCTTTACATATGTATAAAGATTTATATGAAAGTTTCTTCAAGTTCTTCCTACAAATCAAATTCAGTATTAAAGTTACAATTAAACTTTATTCCAGAAGAAACTTTCCCTAAAAAATTTTAGTTATAGATGTAAATGAAGTACAATTAAGATGAATATTTACTTACCAACTGAGACATATTGTTTATGATAACCAAGTAAGTCCAAGCATTTGAAAAGCTAAAGTTCCCTTCATCATATATACCAAGTAACTCACAGATTCTAAAAAAGATGGTAAAAATGAGACTTTATGAAATAACTAAGTCAAAAATATATTTTAAAATACAACATTGACAGCAATACTTTGATTAATTAATTAATTTGGCTGTACCACATGGCTGCTGCTGCTAAGTCGCTTTACTTGTGTCCGACCCTGTGCGACCCCATAGATGGCAGCCCACCAGGCTCCCCTGTCCCTGGGATTCTCCAGGCAAGAACACTGGAGTGGGTTGCCATTTCCTTCTCCAATGCAGGAAAGTGAAAAGTGAAAGTGAAGTCGCTCAGTCGTGTCCGACCCTCAGCGACTGCATGGACTGCAGCCCACCAGGCTCCTCCGCCCATGGGATTTTCCAGGCGAGAATACTGGAGTGGGGTGCCATTGCCTTCTCCTACCACATGGCATGCGGGATCTTAGTTTCCTGACCAGGGACTGAACCCATGTCTCTTGCAGCAGGAGTGCAGAGTCTTAACCACTGGCCTGCTTAGAGAAGCCCCAAGACTTAAATTTAGAAGTAAGATTATTTCAAAGTTTCTGTAGATAATCACTTGATTTTGGCCATAGAGGTGGCTCAAAAATTAAACCATTTTTCTAGAGATGTTACCATATGATTATCCCTCCAATCTGAAATAAATCCAAAAGACAAAAACATTGAATTAGAAAGGGTAATTATTAGGTTAAAAAAAAATGATGCTGCCTAATTTTAAAAACATGTAATGCAGGTTTATAACTAAACTATAATTTTTTTCTGCCAAACTGTTTTGCAGGCAGCTTTTATGATAACCCAGATCTAAGTATTTACTTGTATGGTTATCCAATTTCTAAACAGCAGAGAAATAAAGTAGCCTTAAAAAAAAGGTAAATTAATCTTAATTCCAAGGCAAATGCTGCTAGAGAACTGCTAGCACAAAAGCAGAATAAAGAGCTGATGCTTCTTTCAGCTTTCTCCCCATTCTCGTGAGCGGACAGCATGCTAGCATGACAAGCAGATAAGACGCACAATCTAGCTGATGCTCTTAACTTCTTAGGGAATAGTTGTTACCAGGCAGCTTAATGACGCCCCATTTTACCTCAAATGCTAAGACTTGACAGAAGTTTTAAAAAGGAAAGATATGTTTTCTTATTTAAAATACAGTATTCATTTAGAAAATAAAGCCATGTAATGAATCTGAAGTGGCATACTTCAACTTCATATACTAGATGTTTCTGTAAAGCTGTGTGAATATTAATACTTGAAAAAGACTATTCTGAGAACGCTTTTGAGAAATCTCTACAGGGAATATTATTTAGAAAAATTATATGGTGATTCCTTGGACCATTCCTATGGTCACCTTATTTATTCTAACATAGTAGGGTTTATACATACTTAAGACTAGATGTGTTATAAACAAGTAACAAGTTTTATGTGCCTTCTACTCAGTTGTCTCACTTAGGTAAGAGCATGAGAATTAAAAAAAACAAAATACTGTAAGTTCTGTGTACTTACAAAGCAATGATGGTGGTGAATGGTCTGACAACTGTATATTGTAACACACCCAGTTTGCATCTAAACAGCAATACTCTGTCAAAGAAAAATAATTCAGCATTTGAATTACTCATTTCATACTATCAGGTTTTCTCCAAAGCCCCCAAATTAAAATCATTTTGACAAATGATGCCATATTTATATTTAATTTTTAAAATTATTTTTATTGTAGTATAGCTGATTTACAATGTTGTATTAGTTTCAATTGTACAGCAAAGTGATTCAATTATACATACAGATACGTCTACTCCTTTTTAGAATAATTCTTTTAGTCATTCTAAATGGCTACTGGGGAAGAATGTGGATGGAAGCAAACACATTATTTAAATACTGTTTTTTAAATTACGTAACAACAATATCTGAAGGATTTCCCTTTCCATGTCTAATTTCAAATTCCTAAGTAGTGCAGCACAGAACAGGAACAAAAAGAATGGAAGTGGGTCCCTGTGTGTTTCTGGAAGAAAAACCAAGTAACAAATAAATTACATGTAGGCTTGCATATATGGAAGTGCATTGAGAAAATAATACTTATATATAGGATTCAGTCTCCTTTCAAGCTTGGCCTTTATATATATGTATCATTCCAGACAGTATCACTGACTAGATACTCTGAAAGAACAAAACAAAGATCCTGCATAAAACAGTTTTTAATCACTGAGCTCACTTAATGTAGGGGAAAATTCACAAAGAAAAACAAACAAGTCCTCAAACAGCAACTACCAAAAAAAAAAAAAAAAGGCCAGCTACCTGAGAGCCTAGGGGAACTTTCTTAAAAAGACCAAGATGCTCTGAGGGCAAATGTTTATTTAACACTCCTTTATCAATTTTATGTATTTTAAGTCCCCTAGTTTAAGAATTACATCTAGACTGAGAAGAATGAGTCTGATACACACATCTTGAGGCCCGGGGCTACCAGGATTGAATTAAAAACTGAGGGGGTTCCACATGCTGAGAGCCTTCTCTGTGCCGAGGGAGTTCACTCCCACTGACAACCGAGTGCCCCCGTGGAGGCAGTCCGGGAGCTGCACTTGGGGGTGCAGCAAGAACTCTTGATGACAATGTCTGGGCCACACATGCTGTGCCCCCTACAAAGCTAAACCAAGCAGGAGCTGAGTTAAACCTGTAGTGCTCTGTAAACTGACTGTCAAACTTGAGACCACTAGGATGACTAAGCAAATGCGTCAGTCAATTAGATACCTTTGAAGGCTGTGCAGGATTAATGAACTGGAAGATGGGACCTGAAGACATTTTCCAGAGTGCAGTGATGTTGGCACAAAGAAGAGCACAGACTGAGAAGGTCTAACACACATGCAAAGTGAGGGGAGAGCAGAGGAAGAGCAAACGCAGAAGAGATCGTGGCTGAGAACTTTTCCAAACCAGTCAAAAGCACAAAGCTACAGACTGGGGCACGCTGGAAATTAAACAGGACTAAAGCCAAAAAACCCTAGATACTTCGTAGTGAAACGGCGAAATATCAAAGACAGGGTCTTAAAAATGCAGCTGAAGACAGGCCTCCTACTAATATAACAGAATGACAACTAGATTGAAAGTAGAGGCTTAACAGTAACAATTGATGCCAGTGTAGGGTGGAATAAAATCTCCACAATGTTAGTAGAAAATTCTTGTCAACCAAGAATTACATCCAGCAAAACAATCTTTCAAGAATGAAGGCAAAATAAAGACACTTTTGGATAAAGTGTATCTGAGAAAATTTGCCACTGCTATGCTGACGCTGCAAGAAATTTTAAGAACCATACATTAGAGAGAAGGAAATGATCCCAGATAGAAGATCTGAGATGCAAGGAGGAGTTATGAACAAACTGTTTCACTGCAGTTAAATCTATAAAAGCATTACAAAAGCATTCTATACAAGCTGGTACCTATTTTTTTTAAGATTAAAGACTAGAAACAGAAAGTGTAATTACCAAACTAGTCACGAGGGCAAAAAAAATGGCATAAGAAAAACATCAACAGAAACAGGTAAACAACTAGCAGGGGCATTTGGAGCAGCGCCTGTACCCCAACACTGCTAAGAGAGCCACATTCAAGCTACAAATACTCAAAGACTATAAAGTTTTAGATAAGCTATGAGAACGGAGAAGGCAATGGCATCCACTCCAGCACTCTTGCCTGGAAAATCCCATGGGCGGAGGAGCCTGGTGGGCTGCAGTCCATGGGGTTGCTGAGAGTCGGACACGACTGAGCGACTTCTCTTTCCCTTTTCACTTTCATGCATTGGAGAAGGAAATGGCAACCCACTCCAGTGTTCTTGCCTGGAGAATCCCAGGGACGGGGGAGCCTGGTGGGCTGCCGTCTATGGGGTCGCACAGAGTCAGACACAACTGAATCTACTTAGTAGCAGCAGCAAAGCTATGAGATAGCTTTGGTTTTTAAGGATATATATATATAATATCCCAGGTGGTGGTAGTGGGAAGGAATCCACCTGTCAATGCTGGAGACATGAGACCCAGGTTCAATCCCTGGGTGGGGAAGGTCCCTTGGAGGAGGAAATGGCAACTGACCCCAGTATTCTTGCCTGGAGAATCCCATGGACAGAGGAGCCAATAGTCCACAGGGTCACAAAGAACTGGACACAACTGAAGTGACTTAGCACACACACACATGCATATATACATATAAACAACTGGAAATAAGGAGGCACAGACCTGTAATATATTTTTGTTAAATGTGGGTGGTAGGAAATAGACTTGTCTATTATATTTTACTACATAGGTGTCCTGCACATGTTTGAAAAACTTCAAAATTATTTCTCAAAATCTTTATTAAATAATTAGAAGGATCTTCTCAAACTTCTTAAGTACGTTTTCAAAGAATTTAATGAAAATCTGTACTTTTTAAAAAAAAGGCTAAATGCAATCCACATTCCTGGGGTGCATTCTGGAACAGAAAAAGGACATTAGTGGAAAATGTGAGGAGATCTGAAGAGTCTGCAATTAATAGTATTATACCATTGTTACTTTTTCCTTTTAATGAACATACCAGAATTACATAAGATGTTAGGGGAAGCTGAATGAAGGGTAATAGAAAATCTGTTTGTCTTTCCAACTTTACTGTAAATTTAAAATTATTCCAAATTAAAAGTTTATTTTGAAGACGTAATCATTGAAAACAAGGAAATTAGAAAAAGTGAGACAGATATAAATAAAAAGTGGCAAAATTATAAATGAATACATTGATAATCACAAAAATACAAATAGTATGTCTTGTACAAGTAGTGGATTGTCAGATTAGAATTAAAAATAACACTAAATTAAAAAAAAAAAAAGTTCAGTTCAGTTCAGTCGCTCAGTTGTGTCTGACTCCTTGCAACACCACAGACCACAGCACGCTAGTCCTCCCTGTCCATCACCAGCTCCCAGAGCTTGCTCAAACTCATGTCCATGGAGTTAGTGATGCTATCCAACCATCTCATCCTCTGTCGGCCCCTATTCCTGTCTTCAATCTTTCCCAGCATCAGGGTCTTTCCCAATCGAATCAGGTGGCCAAAGTACTGGAGTTTCAGCTTCAACATCAGTCCTTCTAATGAATATTCAGGACTGATTTCCTTTAGGATTGACTGGTTTGATCTCCTTGCAGTCCAAGGGACTCTCAGGAGTCTTCTCCAACACCACAGTTCAAAACTCAGCTTTCTTTATGGTCCAGCTCACATCCATACATGACTACTGGAAAAACCATAGCCTTGACTACACGGACCTTTGTTGCCAAACTAATGTCTCTGCTTTTTAATATGTTGTATAGGTTGGTCATAGCTTTTCTTCCAAGGAGCAAGTGTCTTTTAATTTCATGGCTGCAGTTACCATCTGCAGTGATTTTGGAGCCCCCAAAAATAAAGTCTATCACTGTTTCCATTGTTTCCCCATCTATTTGCCATGAAGTGATAGGACTGGATGCCATGATCTTAGTTTTATGAATGTTGAGTTTTAAGCCAACTTTTTCACTCTCCTCTTTCACTTTCATCAAGAGGCTTTTTAGTTCTTCACTTTCTGCCATAAGGGTGGTGTCATCTGCTTATCTGAGGTTATTGGTATTTCTCCTAGCAATCTTGATTTCAGCTTGTGCTTTATCCAGCCTGGCATTTTGCATAATGTACTCTGCATGTAAGTTAAATAAGCAGGGTGACAATATACAGCCTTGATGTACTCCTTTCCCAATTTGGAACCTGTCTGTTGTTCATGTCCGGTTCTAACTGTTGTTTCCTGACCGGTATACAGATTTCTCAGGAGGCAGATAAGGTGGTCTGGCATTCCCATCTCTTGAAGAATTCTCCAGTTTATTGCGATCCACACAGTCAAAGGCTTTGACACAGTCAATAAAGCAGAAGTAGATGTTTTTCTGGAACCCTTGCTTTTTTGATGGTCCAACAGATGCTGGCAATTTGATCTGTTTCCTGACTTCCCTGGTGGCTCAGATGGTAAAGCGTCTGCCTACAATGCGGGAGACCCAGGTTCGATCCCTGGGTTGGGAAGATCCTTTGGAGAAGGAAATGGCAACCCACTCCAGTACTCTTGCCTGGAAAGTCCCATAGATGGAGGAGCATGGTAGGCTACAGTCAATGGGGTCGCAAAGAGTCGGATATGACTGAGCAACTTCACTTCCTCTGCCTTAAATAGCTCAACTGGAATTCCATCACCTTCACTAGCTTTGTTTGTAGTGATGCTTCCTCAGGCCTACTTGACTTCACATTCCAGGATGTCTGGCCCTAGGTGAGTGATCACACCATCGTGGTTATCTGGATCATGAAGATCTTTTTTGTATAGTTCTTCTATGTATTCTTGCCACCTCTTCTTAATATCTTCTGCTTCCCTTAGGTCCATACCATTTCTGTCCTTTATCGTACCCATCTTTGCATGAAACGTTCCCTTGGTATCTCTAATTTTCTTGAAGAGATCTCTAGTCTTTCCCATTCTATTGTTTTCCTCTATTTCTTTGCACTGATCACTGAGGAAGGCTTTCTCATCTCTCCTTGCTATTCTTTGGAACTCTGCATTCAGATGTTTATATCTTTCCTTTTCTCCTTTGCCTTTTGCTTTTCTTCTTTTCTCAGCTATTTGTAAGGCCTGATCAGACAACCATTTTGCCTTTTTTCTTTTTCTTGGGGATGGTCTTGATCACTGCCTCCTGGACAAAGTCAGGAACCTCTATCCATAGTTTTTCAGGCACTCTATCAGATCTAATCCCTTGAATCTATTTGTCACTTCCACTGTATAATTGTAAGGGATTTAATTTAGGTCATACCTGAATGGTCTAGTGGTTTTCCCTACTTCAATTTAAGTCTGAATTTTGCAATAAGGAGTTCATGATCTGAGCCACAAACAAAACCTTGTGTGCAGCAGAACCCAGGAGAAAGGAGCAGCAGCCCCACAAGACACTGACCCAGACTTGCCAGTGAGTGTCCAGGAGTCTCTGGTGGGCGTGGGTGGGTGGTGGTGAACAAGACCCAGTTGCCCCCCTCAGGCAGTCTCTACCATCAGGAAGCTTCCATAAGCCTCTTGTCAGTTCCTTCAGAAGGCAGACAGAATGAAAACCACAATCGCAGAAAACTAATCAAACTGATCACATGGACCACAGCCTCTTCTATCTAACTCAATGAAACTATGAGTCATGCCGTGTAGGGCCACCCCCCAAAAAGTAATACACCTAAAAATGCTCAAAGTTGTACACCTAATTTTCTCTATCTTCTCCTGAAAATAAAAGGTAGAGAAAGTTAAGCCAGGCAAATACTAAACAAAGGAAAGACAGCATATCTGTTAATATCAAAATAACTTTAAGACCAAAAAAAAAAGGTCCAGAACAGATAACTTGCATGCATGCTCAGTCCTGTCCGACTCTTTGCAGCCCCATGGACTGTGGCCCGCCAGGCTCCTCTGTCCATGGGATTCTCCAGGCAAGAATACTGGAGTGATAAGCCATTTCCTCCCCCAGGGGATCTTCCCAACCCAGGGATTGAACCCACATCTCCTGTGTCTCCTACACTGCAGGTGGATTCTCTACCCCAAGCCACTATGCGAGCCCTCCTGAACAGAAACAGCATCTAAATATAAAGCAAAAACAGACAAAAGTAGACAAAAAGACTGACAAATTATCCGTGTGAGAATTTCAACATCTCTTTCACTGACAGAACAAGTAGCTAAAGTCAACACAAATGTAGACAAACTGAATAATACAGTAAGATTGACCTCATGCACATAAATATAGAGCCACTCATTAGCACAGCATATACATTCTCCTCAAGCATAGAGACCCATCACAAAAACTATCATGTACTGCTGCTGCCAAGTCGCTTCAGTCGTGTCCAACTCTGTGCGACCCCTTAGATGGCAGCCCACCAGGGTCCCCCGTCCCTGGGATTCTCCAAGCAAGAACACTGGAGTGGGCTGCCATTTCCTTCTCCAATGCATCAAAGTGAAAAGTGAAAGTGAAGTCGCTCAGTCATGTCCGACTCTTAGAGACCCCATGGACTGCAGCCCACCAGGCTCCTCCATCCATGGGATTTTCCAGGCAAGAGTACTGGAGTGGGTTGCTGTTGCCTTCTCCAGATCATGTACTAGTGGGCATGAGATAAACCTTAACCACGTTTGAAGACTGTCTCATAGTACATTCTCTGACTACAATGCAAATATATAAAGTGAAAAAAAAATTTTAATCTTTATATTTGGGAATTTTAAAAATATACTTCAGAAATCCAAATGGAAGTTTAAAAACCTTAAACTGGATGAAACAAATGTTAAATATGAAAACCGATTCATGGGGCAGTAAGATTTTAAACAGACTTCTTGTGGTTGTCATTTCATTTATGGTATATGTTGTTGTTCAGTCGCCCAGTCGTGTACAACTCTTTGTGAAGTCATAGACTGCAGCATGCCAGGCCTCCCTGTCCCTCACCATCTCCCGAAGTTTGCCCAAGTTCATGTCCATTACAGTGGTGATGCCATCCAGCCATCTCATCCTCTGACTCCCTCTTCTCCTTCTGCCCTCAATCATTCCCAGCATCAGGATCTTTTCCAATGAGTCAGCTATTTGTATCAGATGACCAAAACACTGGAGCTTCAGCTTCTGTATCAGTCCTTCCAATGAGTATTCAGGGCTGACTTAAGATTGACTGATCTTGCTGTCCAAGGGACTTTCAGGAGTCTTCCCCAAAACCACAGTTCCAAGGAATGAATTCTTTGGCATTCTGCCTTCTTTACGGTCCAGCTTTCACAACTGTACATGACCACTGGGAAGGCCATAGCCAAGACTATACGGACCCTGGTCAGCAGAGTAGTATCTCTGCTTTTCAACACACTGTGTAGGTTTGTCACAGTTTTCCTGCCAACAAGCAATCGTCTTCTGATTTCATGGCTGCAGTCACCATCTGCAGTGATTTCAGAGCCCAAGAGGAGGAAACCTGTCACTACTTCGACCTTTTTCCCTTCTATTTGCCATGAAGTGATGGGACCAGATGCCGTGATCTTAGTTTTTTTAATATTTAGTTTTAAACTGGCTCTTTCACTCTCCTCCCTCATCCTCATCAAGAGGCTCTTTAGTTCCTTTTTCTTTCCGCCTTTAGAGTGGTGGTATCCACATATCTGAGGTTGTTGATGTTGTTCCCGCCTATCTGGATTCCAGCTTGTAACTCATCCTGCCCAGCATTTCTAATGATGTGCTCAGCGTACAGGTTAGACAAACAGGGTGACAGCAGACAGCCCTCTCGTACTCCGTTTTCAATCTTGAACCTGTCAGTTGTTCCATACAGGGTTCTACCTGTTGCTTCTTGACCTGCATACAGGTTTCTCAGGAGACAGATAAGATGCTCTGGTATTCCCATCTCTCTCAAGGGCTTTCCATGGTTTATTATAATCCACACAGTCAAAGGCTTTAGCACAGTCAATGAAACAGAGGGAGATGTTCTTCTGAAATTCCCTAGCTTTCTCTATGATCCAGCGAATGCTGGCAATTTGACCTCTGGTTTCTTTTCCTTTTCTAAACCCAGCTTGGACATCTGAAGTTCTTGGTTTGCATAATGCCTAGCATGCAAGATTTTATCCCTGGGTCAGGAAGATCCCCTGGAGAAGGAAATGGCAACCCATTCCAGTACTCTTGCCTGGAGAATCCCATGGAGGGAGGAGCCTGATAGGCTACAGCCCATGGGGTCGCAAAAAGTCGGACACGACTGAGTGACTTCAATTCAATTCAATTTACTAACATGGGCTGCTACTGCTTAGTCGCTTCAGTCATGTCTGACTCTGTGCAGCAACCCTATAGACTACAGCCTGCCAGGCTCCTCTGTCCATGGGATTCTCTAAGCAAGAGTACTAGAGTAGGTTGCCATGCCCTCCTCCAGGGGATCTTCCCTATCCAGGGATCAAACCCAGGTCTCCTGCACTGGAGACAAATTCTTTACTGCGGAGCCAGCAGGGAAGCCCCGACTAGCATGGGAAATGAGTGAAACTGTCTGATGTTTACAACATTCTTTAGTACTACCCTTCCTAGGAGTTGGGATGAGGATTGACCTTTTCTAGTCCTGTGACCACTGCTGGATCATCCAGATTTGCTGACATATTGAATGCAACACCTTGATGCCATCATCCTTTAGGGGTTTGAATAATTCTATCGAAATTCCACAGCATCCATTTGCTTTATTAAAAGCAGTGCTTGCAATCCTTGGATCAGAAGAATCAACAGAGTGAAAATGAGTATACTACCCAAAGCAATCTATAGATTCAATGCAATCCCTATCAAGCTACCGGAGAAGGCAATGGCACCCCACTCCAGTACTCTTGCCTGGAAAATCCCATGGATGGAGGAACCTGGTAGGCTGCGGTCCATGGGGTCGCTAACAGTTGGACACGACAGAACAACTTCACTTTCACTTTTCACTTTCATGCATTGGAGAAGGAAATGGCAACCCACTCCCAGTGTTCTTGCCTGGAGAATCCCAGGGGCGGGGGAGCCTGGTGGGCTGCCATCTATGGGGTTGCAGAGAGTCAGACATGACTGAAGCGACTTAGCAGCAGCATCAAGCTACCAACAGGATTTTTCACAGAGCTAGAACAAATAATTTCACAAGTTGTATGGAAATACAAAAAACCTCGAATAGCCAAAGCAATCTTGAGAAAGAAGAACGGAACTGGAGGAATCAACCTGCCTGACTTCAGGCTCTACTACAAAGCCACAGTCATCAAAACAGTATGGTATTGGCACAAAGACAGAAATATAGATCAATGGAACAAAACAGAAAGCCCAGATAAATCCTTGCACCTATGGACACTTTATCTTTGACAAAGGAGGCAAGAATTTACAATGAAGAAAAGACAATCTCTTTAATAAGTGGTGCTGGGAAAACTGGTCAACCACTTGTTAAAGAATTAAACTAGAACACTTTCTAACATCATACACAAAAATAAACTCAAAATGGATTAAAGATCTAAACGGAAGACCAGAAACTATAAAACTCCTAGTGGAGAACGTAGGCAGAACACTCTCTGACATAAATCACAGCAGGATCCTCTATGACCCACCTACCAGAATATTGGAAATAAAAGCAAAAATAAACAAATGGGACCTAATTAAAATTAAAAGCTTCTGCACAACAAAGGAAACTATAAGCAAGGTGAAAAGACAGCCTTCAGAATGGGAGAAAATAATAGCAAATGAAGCAACTGACAAACAACTAATCTCAAAAATATATAAGCAACTCCTGCAGCTCAATTCCAGAAAAATATACGACCCAATTAAAAACTGGGCCAAAGAACTAAACAGACATTTCTCCAAAGAAGACATACAGAAGACTAACAAACACATGAAAAGATACTCAACATCATTCATTATCAGAGAAATGCAAATCAAAACCACAATGAGATACCATTTCACACCAGTCAGAATGGCTGCTATCCAAAAGTCTACAAGCAATACATGCTGGAGAGGGTATGGAGAAAAGGGAACCCTCTTACACTGTTGGTGGGAATGCAAACTAGTACAGCCACTATGGAGAACAGTGTGGAGATTCCTTAAAAAACTGGAAATAGAACTGCCATATGACCCAGCAATCCCACTGCTGGGCATACACACTGAGGAAACCAGAATTGAAAGAGACACGTGTACCCCAATGTTCATCGCAGCACTGTTTATAATAGCCAGGACATGGAAGCAACCTAGATGTCCATCAGCAGATGAATGGATAAAAAAGCTGTGGTACATATGCACAATGGAATATTACTCAGCCATTAAAAAGAATACATTTGAATCAGTTCTGATGAGGTGGATGAAACTGGAGCCTATTATACAGAGTGAAGTAAGCCGAAAAGAAAAACACCAATACAGTATACTAATGCATATATATGGAATTTACAAAGATGGTAATGATAACCCTGTATGCGAGACAGCAAAAGAGACATAGATGTATAGAACAGTGTTTTGGACTCTGTGGGAGAGGGAGAGGGTGGGATGATTTGGGAGAATGGCACTGAAACATGTATATTATCATATGTGAAACGAATCGCTAGTCCAGGTTCCATGCGTGATACAGGATGCTCGGGGCTGGTGCACTGGGATGACCCAGAGGGATGATACGGGGAGGGAGGAGGGAGGGGGATTTAGGATGAGGAACACATGTACACCTGTGGTGGATTCATGTCAACGCATGGCAAAACCAATACAATATTGTAAAGTAATTAGCCTCCAATTAAATAAATTTATATTAAAATAAAAGCAGTGCTTCCTTTTGCACATTTGATTTCACTCTCCAGAATGTCTGGCTCTGGGTGACTGACCACACCATCCTATTAATTCAGTATTTTAAGATTTTTTTGTACAGTTCTTAAGTGTATTCCTTCCAGTTCTTGGTCTCTTCAGCATCTACTAGGTCTCTACCATTTTTGTCCTTTATTGTGCTCATCTTTGGGCAAAATGTTCCCTTGATTTTCCAGTTTTCCTGAAGAGATCTCTAGTCTTTCCCTTCTGTTGCTTTCTTCCAGTTTTACGCACTGTTCATTGAAGAAGGCCTTCTTGCCTCTCTATGCTGTTCCTAGACACTCTGTATTTAGTTGGATGTACCTTTCCCTTTCTCCCTTGCTATTCGCTTTTTTCTTTAGCTATTTGTAAGGCCTCCTCAGATAAGCACTTTGCCTTCTTGCTTTTTCTTTGGGATGGTTTTGTTCACTGCCTCTTGTACAATACTACAGACCTCTGACCATAGTTCTTCAGGCACACAGTTTACTAGATCTAATCTCTTGAATCTATTCATAACCTTTACTACATATTCATAGGGGATTTAAGTCGTACCTGGTTGGCCTAGTGGTTTTCCCCACTTTCTTTAGTTTAAGCCTGAATTTTGCTATGAGCTGATGATCTGAACTACAGTCAGCTCCAGGTCTTGTTTTTGCTGACTGTATACAGCTTCTCCATCTTCGGCCACAAGGGATGTAATCAATTTGATTGCAGTATTGACCATCTGGTGATGTCTCTGTAAATCATCTCTTGTGTTGTTGAAAAAGAGTGCTTGCTATGACCAGTACATTCTCTTGGCAGAATTCAGTTAGCCTTTGCCCTGCTTCATTTTGTTCTCCAAGGCCAAACTTGCCTGTTACTCCAGGTATCCCTTGACTTCCTACTTTTGCATTCCAATCCCCAATGATGAGTAGAACATCTCTTTTTGGTGTGAGTTCTAGGAGGTCTTCTAGGTCTTCAGAGAACTGATCAACTTCTCAACTGATCAGCTTCTTCAGAATCGGTGGTAGGGGCATAGACTTGAATTACTATTATACTGAATGGCTTGCCTTGGACGTGAACCAAGATCGTGTTCATTTGCTTTAAAATGAAGTCTATGTTCAAACATATGTCCATACATTTAAAAACTTCATTTAGTCTGCCTAATTCCTAAATGGTGTAATTGAGAAAATTTTTGTTCTAGAAACAACAGGAAGCCTAAATAGTTCTATACTTTGTCCTCCCAGAAAGAAAAGTCCAGGGCAAATCTTTCAAGGTATATAATACCCCATCTCTTCCTGTAATATGTAAGTAAAGGCAGTAACTCTTATGTAGGCAGTAAAACTTGGACATGAAGACAGTGACAGTATAAGAAAGGGAAATCATACCTTCATTTTGTTCATGAACAAAGATGTAAATATTCTAAGCAAAATATTAGCGATCCAAAACTTATAATGTAGAAAAGTTGATGATATACAATAACCACTTAAAATTTGTCTTTCAAATGCAAGTGGATTATAATTAGAAAAGTCATTAGTCTAATTCACTATATTAACAGGTCAAAAGCAAAAAATTATGATCATCTCAATAGGGATAGAAAAAGTATTTGATGATATTCAGTACTTAGGTATTATTAAAAATTCTTAACTAGGGATAAAAAAAAAGTTTATTTAAGCTAATAAAGGATGCCTACAAAACATCTTTAGAAACATTATATTCAAATGTGAGATTTTATAAGAATTCCCTTTAAAACCAGGAATGATACAAGAAAGTTTATAGGTACTCAGCACAGTGAGAAGAGAAACATGTATAAAAACTAGAAACTAATCCTTTTGAAGGTGACTGGTTACAGAGAATTTAAGATCTACAGAATAAGAAAAATTAACAAGATTTTTGGATATAGGCTCCATATGCAAAAACCAATTGCCTTTCTATACACTGGTAGTAATTAAACTAATTTTTAAAAAAAAGACATCATTTACAATAGAAATAAAATATAAGACATTTAAAAAGCCAGAAAAGATGTATAAGACTTTTATGAGAAAACTATACTTTACTGAAAGATAAATGAAGGGCTAGGTAAGCAGAAAGTAGACCATATTCATAGATAAGAAGATTCAAATAACCATAAAGATGTCAATAAATTGAAGACTGAATTCAATAAATTGAAGACTGAATTCAATTCCAATCAAAAAGTCCCAACAGGGTTTTTCAAGTAACCTGACAAGCTGCATCAGAAATTTATACATAAGAGCACCAAGTTAAGAATAGCCCATTTAAGACTTATTAATAAAATATAGTAGTCAATGTATGGAAATGGTCCAGGGATAGAAAAGTTAATCAATAAAACAGAAAAAGCGAAGATCACTAATAGACCCCCATGTATGGAACCTTTATATGACAGAGATGGCAACATAGAGCAGTGAGGCAGGAGAGAGAATGGTGCTAGGATAGCAAGTCAATCGAATAAAGTGAAACTGCATTCCTACTTCATATAACATATGAAAAAGAAATCAATATACGTTTACAAGTCTTAATGGAAAAGTAAAATGTTTAGAAGAAAAGCACACGAGAGTTGTTTTTATAATGTTGGGGTCAGGAAGAATTTTTTGAACCAGACAAAAAGTACCTGAAATAAGACTGATATATTCAACAATATAAACATCCTCAATAAAGTGCCAAAACATGCCCCAAACTAGAAAAAGGTATTTTTAACATGCATTAAATAATTAGTATCTTAATCTATAAAGATCCCCTATGGATAGACAACCCATTAAAAAATGAGGAACAGAAATAATCACTTCTCAGAAGGAAAACACAAATGGCTGATAAACATGAAAATTTGTTTATCCTCACTGCTAATCAGTAAAAACCTTTATGACCTCTTGACAGGCAAACATAAAGAAGTGCAGGTAATTATAAAATCTCTTCTACTGGTAATGGGAGAGTAACTTGGTACTGTCACGTCAGCAAATAATTTATCACAAAATCACACAAAAGCCAAAGATGTAGCATATCCACTCCAAGGTCTACACCCTACAGCAAATTTTTTCAAAATGTGGTAAATTCAACATGGTGGGCTATGACTCAATTTTAAAAACAAGAGGGTGGAAGGGAATACACAGTAAGAGTTAGTACTGTTTCATGAAAACATTTGTTTCCTAACAGTATTAAATCACTAGGTAAAATGTTCCCCTCGTCTCATAAACTCACATACATAAAATCTAACATTCATTAAAAGAAAACTCACTGTGCTCACTGCATATGTCACATAAATCACAGTCTAAAAAGCAGATGCAGTTTTACATCTAAAGACTGGAAGCTTGCATCTTAAATTCAGTATAATGCCTAAAACCAAAGCATCATACTGAATTATCCTCAACAGCAACAGGCTGATTAATGATCAGACATATAACACCAGTTATCCAACAGAAGGAGACTGGTAACCTAAACGGTATTTATGTACAAGAGAATGCAAAGTTTTATATTACTAAAACCAGATCCCCAAACTGCACGGCTTTGGTAATGTTTAAAGTCTTCAAAGGAAGGAAAACCTGGTTTATAGTTATGGATGCACTGCTAATATCATTCAGGTAGTAGCTGTCAGAACTCAAGAGTCTCAGGAACTTTTAACATAGTTTTTAAAAAAGAGAAAATGTGATTAAATATAAAAATTAAAATTTTGATGTAAAATTATCCCTGAATAAAAAGAAGCTTAGAAAAATGTAAACAAGAATAAATGTAACTGCTTGTGTAGTTAGGAACAAATAAATTGCACAAGCACAGAAAAGGGAAATTTTGGTCTACAGCCTTGAAACCTTCAAAAAGCCTCTGGGTTTTAGCTGACCACCTGCTAACTGAGATGAGCCAGCCTGAAGAGGCAGCTAGGACCACATCTCAGGTTCTGTATTAACAGAGTCCTGATCAAACCCAAGCTGCCATTGCCACCTCCACCACCACCATCTTATTTACTAGACCACTGCAATCTCTTGCATCTATGCCCGCTTCCAGTTCAGTACACAGAGTACAGTAATCTCTGAAAATGAATCTTGGATATCAGCCCTTTGCATAACACCCTATATTGGCTTCTCACTTGACAATCTCTCTCCTGGACCAAACTTTAGACAGGGTTCCTCTTAGCCTTCTTTTCAACTAGGCATCAGCTAGGCCCTGTCCTTGGCCTGGGAAACCAGTCTAAGCAAAAAATCCTGCTAAGACACCTATTAACCACCACCCCTCCCTCATCTCACCCTACCCCCCAATATCCGATTACCCTTGATATCGAATCCAGCTCCTCATCTGTCACTCTTGATGTCTTCTTGGTCTGCCTTAAGTAACATTCTTTTTAGGGCAGTTTAGAGAGAATTCCCCTCTTAGTAATTTTCCACCCAGTGACCACCGCCATCTCTTTGGTTATAAATCCCTGTTTGTTCTTATTGTACTTGGAGTTGAGTACAATATCCTTCCACCCCCAACCGTTATTCTCACTATCCTCTTTCATAGGCTCCAGTTGTTTTTCCTTCATAGTGTTTCCTGTAGTAACTAACTATATATTTGTGTCTTCATTTAATTCCTAACCAAGCTGTAAGTTCCATGAGTTCTACATCTGTTATATGTATTATGATATACCTATATACTAGTACATACTAGGTATTCAATACATATTTGTCAAATAAACATCTTAGGAATTTATTATTTCAAATAGCCAGGCAGCTCCCTGTTATTGCTAGGGTGTTAAGGAGAGACATGTTTGGTGCCGATGTCATCTAAGTGGTTCTGTATTGCATGAAAGGCAATGTAGCTAACCCTAGGGCGTATATCTACACTGATCCTCCGAGTCATTCCACCCACCTTGGCTTGCAAATTTCATCTACATCCCCATCTATCAGCAATCAAGTCTTGTTGATTCTCCATTGGATTCTCTTATTATTTTTCCTTTCTATTTCAATTCCACCCCCTCTTTTTCAGCTTATCTCACAAACGAACTATTCTAATAACATAATTTATTTCTCCTTCTGGACTCTTCTCCTAATGAATCTTGCACAGTATTTTAAAATTAATCTTCCTAAAATGCCAGTCTTCAAATGTTTCCTGCTGAAAAACATCCAGTGGTTCATTCAGAGACTAAATGAAATCTTAGGTTCAACTTAACTTTGCAGGCTTTATTTCCCTTCTGTCCTACATGAATGAATAACAAGGC
The DNA here is from genome assembly GCF_014754425.2 of Oryx dammah. Taxonomy (NCBI): domain Eukaryota; kingdom Metazoa; phylum Chordata; class Mammalia; order Artiodactyla; family Bovidae; genus Oryx; species Oryx dammah. The sequence goes on from NW_024070196.1 coordinate 10,555,368, forward strand.
CAACTAACTTACATATAACTAGAATAAAATTTGTTGCTCTTATTTCATGTCCAATGCTGTTTCCCCACCTAGACTATCTTCTCAAGTCTTAGATCTGATTTTGCCTTTAACTTGCTATGTGATTTGAGGAAGTTAATCTCTGCAGACTCTGGTTTCCAATTGTAAAAGAATGTTGATTAAATGATTTCTAAGGTTTTTTCCCCCCCACAACTTTACCAGTTTTCTATTTAGGGTAAATAATGTAAAAGAAACTAACTCATATGTGTGGGTTATAAAAATGTGTTTTTTAAGTATTTAAACTTGACTATGAACTACATGAGGGTAAGGACTCTGTGTTATACTTTTTGTCCTTAACACACTGCAGAGAAATGACACTTACATCTGTTTAAGTAAAACCAAACTTAAAGAGTTAAAACCAAATATACTTACTCTCCCATAGTCCATGGTGGACAGCAACACAAAGGAGGGAAATGTTTCTGCTGATCTTTGGCTTCAATGATTAACACCAGATTCGGATAGCGGTTAGTTAGATAATTGGTAAGGAATCCCATGAAGTTGTAAATGACATAAGCTTCATAACATTCTCTGCAGGTATCCACATATATTGCAATGCTGGGATATTTCAAAGCTATCCACTATGAAGAAGCACAGATGTTAAAAACAATAAAAGGAATTACCACTGCAATTCATGGCACTCGCAATAGGCCTATTTTAAAACTTGAGTTGTCTTGTCACATACTTATATCAAACTCACTAAATTTTATCGTTATGAGGGCTACCAGGCAATCGGTGAAATGAAATTTTAAAAGCAACAAACATCTTGCATATTCATAAACAAAAACATTTGTGTTGGGGGGTAAACAATGAATATGAAGAGAAAAGTTATATTATGTACTTGAGTTCTTCAATATGAATATAATCCAAAACTTCTTGACATGACCATAGAAAATGATGTTAAAGACATTTTCTTTATATTTAATCATATTAAAGCAGTTATTTGTAACAATTACATATACCAGGATCCACTGGGGAAGATTTCTGTTTTGGTCCAAATAAATATTATAATAAATAAAAAGGATGATAAGGTAATTTTAAGTATTATAATCTTTAGAGGAATAAGAACAACTCATTTGAAATTTTAAAACATCTGCCTTTTCTATGGTTATACTTTATCTTCTTTATTAACATTAAAAACACTTACTAACCTAACTCCTTACTGCCAAATAACATTACTTTTATTACGTTAATTATAGTTAGTATCATAAAACAAGTTTTTAGTTAATGAGTTAAAATGAAGCATACTTACACTATCCAAACTATATATGGGTACCATCCAAAGAATCCTATTTAGAAAGCAAAAAACATAAATTTAAAACATTTTACATGATTAAAAAAATTTTACATTTTATATAACACTTACATTTTATGAGATTAGCCAACACAACACTAGCAGAACCAACATGTACGGACTTACCTTATTATGGGTTTCTGTAGTTCAGGTTGTGTATAATGCACCAAGTGTTGCAGTATCACCCAAAGCGAGATAGGTATAGTCAACAGCAAAAAGATCCCAGCAATAAACCAAGCCTTGGTGTGTATTCCAACCTTTAAGAAGCAAAGAACACATCAGTATAATTCTCTGATATTAAAACTAAACAGGTAATATGATTTCTGTATTTTCTAAAATTTTAATTTATTACTGAGGCTCAGTATTTTCCAAATAACTAGTGGCTATTTTTATTTCTTCTTCAATAACAGCCTATTTGTGCTTTTATGGAAGGAGAGGGGAGATTTTTCCTCATATGGTCTTTAGTTATATAGCACTGCATAGATTAAGCATATTAATCCCATGTCATTTCCCTCAGATTGTTATTGGTCTTTTATATTTTTCTGATTAAGGATGTACAGAAATTTTAGAATTTTCTATAAGTCAAATCTAAAAATCTTCTAGTTTATTCCTCTGCTTTTATGTTGGGATAAAATTTACCAAGGTTTTCTGCAAATTTTACTGTTACTCAAAATATGAACAGAACACTTATTGAGTGCTGTTTGCCTGATAACTTTGCTAAGTTCTTTACATGCATTACGTCTTTTAATCCTCCCATTGGCTAAAGCACTGCCAGTGTCCAAGGGACCTGTCCAGAGGACCCATGCTAATACAGACTGCCCCTGTACAAGCACACAGGGCTTCCCAGGTGGCTCAGTGGTAAAGAATCTGCCTGCCAATACAGGAGGCACATGATATGCAGGTTTGATGCCTGAATAGGGAGAATCCCCTGGAGGAGGAAATGGCAACCCACTCCAGTATTCTTGCTTGGAAAATTCCATGGACAGAGGAGCCACGACCAAGCACACATGCATGTCTCTTATACACAATATTATCAACTCAGGACAAGACATTTTCAAAAGATCTAATTTCTTTTTAAGGTCAATATCTGATCAATATTTTTTTCCTTTAAAAGCTCAATGTCTAAAAATATAATTTGAACTGCTTCATCCTAAGGCAGAGCTAAAGTAATCCCCTCATTTTCTGGTAAAAAAAATTTTTTTATTTGAACCCCTGTTGTATCTGAGGAGCCCTCCAGAATAAATTTTATTCCTTGTACTCCTGAATGTGAATCCTTTTAATTAAAAAAAAAGCAAATGCTAGTTTTTAAAGCAAAAAAGCTGGGAATTTATTTTTAGTATTTGAGGAGTTTGAGCAGTTAATGGAAATAGAACTGAAGTCCACAACTTCTATCTTTTGCTGTTTTGAACAAGATTTTTTTTTCATCAAGAGTCAAAGATTACAGAGGTAGAAAAGTATAGAGAACAAATGTATTTTTATAACAATGAATTTCTACATTCAACTATGGAAAACTTGAAAAGCAGATTAAAAAGTCTTGCTGAATGCTGGAAATTAATAAAGCAGTAAGTCAAAAGTGAATGTGCAGAGGTGAAGATTCTAAAAAGAATGTCTGAGCAATAATTTTCCAGAGATTTTTGCTTGGCTCAATTTCATTTAAAATTCAGTCCCTGGTGGCTCAGTGGTAAAGAATCTGCCTGCCAATGCAGGAGACTCGTGTTGATCCCTGAGTCAAGGAGACACCCTAGAGAAGGAAATGGCAACTCACTGCAGTATTCTTGCCTGGGAAATCCCAAGGACAGAGGAGCCTGGAGAGCTACAGTCCATGGGGTCACAAAAGAGTTGGACATGACTTAGCAATTAAACAACAACTCATTTTAATGATGGCAATAATAGTAATATACCCTAGATTTTCTTTATTATAAGGTGATCATCAAGAACAGTGTTGCCAAGTACTTTTAATGCCTACATTTGTTTTCATGACTGCTTTAGTGCTAAAAGGTAGAACTTGGTGGCAGACTTGAGAGAAAACTGATGTGCTCATGACTTCCTCAGTATGCTGTAAAGAAGAAAGTTCTTTTTCAAATGATCATAAAACATGTGACTGGAGAATTGACTCATTTCAGTATGGTGATTCCAAATTTTAGAAATCTTGCATAGGAGAGTTAGTACTAGTTTTACACTGCAAGTGGTAATTTCGGTTTAGAAAAGCATCATGCATCCACATTAATGCTACTAATTTGAATCACTGGTCTTATAACTGTTTTGGTTTTTGAGCTATTTAAAAAGCTGTATGCCTAAGAAACTGAACCTATTGTATGTGTGTTCATGTTTATGTAATGTTATAATAAAATATAATAAAATTATATATGTTCTACTGAAGTAATATTATAAAATAAAATCTTACTCTAGGTATCTGCACAAATTATTAATGATTATTACATTTAATTTACATTTCTCTCTAAATAAATTGTTCACACTTGAGACACTGATAGAAGGATGTGATTAATATTAAACTTATCAGCCACTTTTGGGCTCAGAAAAAAGGAGACAAGTAGTGTAGATTTTTTCCTAAGGTAATTTGAAGAAAGCAGAGAGGAAAGAAAAAACCATTAAAGATCAGCATCCAGCAGTGAGTCAGCTGTCCCTCAGCCAGCGGCCTTCGGAGCAAAGTAGAGGGACACCGGAGGGTGTTTTCTGGGCTCACTTCTCAGGGAGAAGCAGGGAGCACTGCCAGAGAGTGGCTACTCGCGACACAGGACTAGCAGGGCAGTGCGGTGTCCCAGGGGCATGTCCCTTGTGTGACCTTTATATATGTAAATACACGCTCAGCCCAGCAAGAGTGCCACAGATGGCGGCAGAGGGTGGCCTGGCCGCTCCAGTCCTGAGTGTATTCCTCATGGGCATGGGACGGGCTAGCCGAACCCCCAGTTTTCTACAACCTCAGTCCCCACTGACTTCTCACAGTGTGAGCATTGTGACTGTAGTGTTTAAAAGGTAAGTATTTTTTTTTCATACAATACTGGCTCTAAACATGTCAACTACTTTTTCCAGTGCTTAATCAGATGCAAATAACTTTGCTTTATGTGCTCAGTTGTGAACCTAATCCCAATGAAAATGCTATCCAAAAACGCTATCACACTGCTGCCCCACTATAACAATAACAGCAGCAAATAAATATCAAATAAACAGCAGTAACAACAGTGCTATTTTTAAAACAACAGTGGTAATTCGGGGCTTAATGAGTACCTACTATGTGCTGGGGACAGTGCGAAGCATTTTAAAGACATAAACTCATCCAGTAAATAATGAGAATGAGTGATGAATATGTACTTAGCACAGTGTCACTTTATCCACTTATGAGTCTCAGTTTTCCCATCTGTAAAATGGGGATAATTCCCATTTCAGGGCTTTAAAGATTAAAGAAAATTACACCTTATCTTAGGGACATGCTGTAGTTAGTGCTTCTAACATTTTAACAACAAAACACAATGGCAGGGGAAAGTGAAAGTGAAGTCCCTCAGTCGTGTCCAACTCTTTCCAACCCCATGGACAGAAGTAGCCTGCCCCTTAATCCACACTCCTTTCTATCTACTGTGCCATTCATTCCCCTGAGTAAAAAAAATACTCAAAACAAACAAAATGAACAAAAACCTGTCTTCATATACTGATACCACTTCTTCACTCCACATTTATTTTTAGCTTTCGCCCGGATGCCTCCAGGGTTTCCTTCATAGCTCAGTTGGTAAAGAATCTGCCTGCAATGCAAGAGACCAGGTTCAATCTCTGGGTTGGGAAGATTCCCTGAGAAGGAGGTATCAACATACTCCAGCATTCTTGCCTGGAGAATCCCATGGACAGAGGAGGCTGGCAGGCTACAGTCCATGGGGATCGCAAGAGTTGGACACAACTTAGCAGCTAAACCACCACCACCACCGATGCTCCCGTCGAAACCAGGACGAGGCTCACAAAGGACCCTCTTACTTGTGAAGACCAATGGACAGCGCAGCAGCACCAGACTTCTCACTGTTTTGTCCTTCTGGAGGAGGGCACGGCAGCCCACTCCAGTATTCTTGCCTGGAGAACCCCCATGGACAGAGGAGCCTGGCAGGCTGCAGCCCGTGGGGTCGCACAGTCAGACACGACTGAAACAGCTTCGCACATGCAGATCTGACAAGCCCATGTGAATGTCTCTCACATACCTTAAACTGTGTGTCCCAAGCAGAACTCAAGTGCTCTCAAGTCTGAGTTTCCATCTTGGGAACTGGCATCACCATTTACCTTGTTGTTCAAGACTGAAACCTCAGAGTGGTTCTTGACGTCCCCCTTTCTCTCACTGCCTCTCTTCCCCAATCATATCCCCTGTCAAGCTCTGTTTCTTCAATTTCCATGATGCTTAAAATTCACTTTTCCATCTCTATTTCTGCTATCCTGACTTGGGCCATAAGTCATCATAGCCTGGGCACCCACTACCTCTGAACCACCTTGAGGAGCTTTCTAACTTTTTTCCACTTCCACTTAATTTTCCACAGGCCGGTAGAGTTGTTTTTGGAAAATGTGTAACAATGCTGCCCCACTTGTTCACTTTTTAGATCTTTTAAAATTTCCTCATAGCATTTCACATCATTTATTGATCTGTTTGTGTTGGTTGTGTTTGCCTCTATCACTAAGCTCCAGGAAAGCAGGAGCCAGGTTTTTCTCTCTAACCATACAGAATACAGCAGCACTGGGACTCAAACAATCAGTTATTAAGTATCAGACATTTGGGCAAAATCGTGTTAGATGCTGGTGAGTCCTAAGAAACATAAAGACGGGAAGAGGATATGAAGAGTTGAGGAAAAGAAGCTTGTTAATTTTTAAACAGGGGAGCTGGGTGGCACTGAAGTAAAAACCTGAAGGACACAAAGGAACGAAAATACTATCTAGGGAAAGGCATATTATGACATGCCAAGGCCCTAAGGAGGGAGCATGCCCTACACGTTTGAGCAAAGCAAGTATGGAGGAGGCTCAGGAACTAAGGAGAGCAAGTCAGATGAGATGGGGTGGGGGTGGGTTCAGATCATGCTGGGGCTTGGCGCCACAGTCAGGGACATAATGGGTTTTAAGCCGGGACTAGCAGTGACTGAAAAACTTCACGAGGACACACATAGCGTGACTTATGTTTTCACTAGGTAGTTTGGCTGGTGTGCTCAGCATAGTCCAGGCAATACAGGATGAGAATCTGGCTCAGGGTGTTAGCAGTGGAGATTGTAGATGAAAATATTCCTTCAAAGCTGGTACAGGAAAAGTAGAGTTGACATCAATGATGAAATAAGAATTTGCATTTTAAGGCAAAACAAGAAACACTTTCACACAGAACTTTTTCTCTGTCTTCTGGCGTCCCCCCGCCCCTCTGGGGTGCAACGTGCGTCTGCACTGTGTTAGCCAGACCTCTCCAGCAGCAGCAGTACTTGCTCAAACATAAAGATCACTTTCTCTCCTTCCGGCCTCTACTTAGAAGACAGCATTCCTTTCTCGATTCTGAAAGGGGTCATGATGACCCAGCACCTGACTTGTAAGTGCAGACATCTCTGGTGAGCTTTATTGTACTTGTTCAGTCGCCAAGTCGTGTCTGACTTCGCGACCCCATGGACTGCAGCACACCAGGCTTCCCTGTCTCTCACCATCTTCTGAAGTTTGCCCAATGTCCATTGCTGAGCTTTATGTACAATGCCAATGTTATCACTCCCCTTAAAAATGGTGACTGGAGCTGAAGAGTGGTCAGACCTGGGGAGATGTTGGGCTGTAACGAAGTTCAAACTTAAATACTTAACTTATAACCTTAGTAATGTTACTAACTATATTACTTGCATTCATGCCTGTTTACGGTTATTGGTTCTGGCACTACCAAACGTGTCTGAATCTCCAATTAAACTGATTAAGCCACTTGAAATGATTGACCCAATATATAGTTATATAAGATCGATGACTGTAACAGTATAACTTTTTCTTGTGGGAAGAAGCAACAAGAGGGAACCATTTCCTGGACACAAGACAGAGGCCCAGAGGCTTTTGGTTACTATTGACAGGACTTAGTTCAGTAACAGTACATTGAATGGCTTAACTTGAAAATCCTCATTTGACCTGAGAACAAGCATTCCCAGTCCCATGGGACAAATTGGTAGCAAAATGCCTCCCAAACTTTGGTCTAAATTAAGAGCGAAAGGGAAAAGACTGTAAAATAACAAATACTGCCCAACCAGTTGTTTGAAAATTTAGTCACTAGCCACTGTGGGCGCTGACCTACAATACACCCTGGAAGGAATTTGGGGTAAGGGGGGGCGGGGCACACTCTGAAAATTGGCAAAACTGGCCTTGAGACAGTCACCTGTTTTCAGGAGAAATTTTTTATGAACCTGGATTCTTGCATCTTTTCATACTTAGAAACTCACTAAACACACCTGTTCTTGAGACTAGAGATCTTCTACTGAGTACTTTACTGCACCTGCCTCCTTAGCCAGAATCACATATACACCGGCTTCCCCTGTATCTCTTCAGGACAGTGCTTCAGAGCTCTCTGAGAGGCTGTCTCCCAGGCTCTAATTCTCAGTTTGTCTTCAATAAAATTTTCCATCTCTTTCTTAGATTGACTACTATTTGTCACTGACACCAACAACTAAGAGAAGTCTTAAATTAGGTTATGATACAGAGAATTAATCTTTAAAATAGTTCCTATATTTCAGAGTAAGAAATACTCTAGAGAAATATTTAAAAGTAAGGAATCTCTATTAGTATTAAGATGTCTATACGTGAAGTTTGGTAGACAAATTATGGAAATAACCTAAATTTCTAACGGATGAGAAATACTTAATGTAGTGTAATATTCTAGTAACATTAAAAATAACTATATGGACTATGCTAGTATAGGAAAGTGAACAAAAAAACTGAGTTAACATACAGAAAACAAACATATATTGAATACAATTTGTTTAATTATATAAAAATATTTCCACACAAAAGGCCCCAAATTGCCATGGTCTTGTCATAACTCTTGTGAAACAGTTGTTTCTAAGTAAAAATAGTCCCTTGGGTTTTATTAACGTCAAACTTGAAAGTTCATTTCAACTTTTTTACAAAGTGCTTAGTTAAGTATTTACTTTGGGGGTCTTTCAGCTTATAGTACTTTCCTGATGTCATAATAAGAATATGACATCAAAAAACATACAAGGCATTTTCCCAGAAAACTTTGTTGGCTAAGAGTTCAACTTGAAAGTAAGAACAGTCGAACCAACTCAATCCTTTAATTCAGGAAGCTGCTGCTAAGTCGCTTCAGTCGTGTCCGACTCTGTGCGACCCCATAGATGGCAGCCCACCAGGCTCCCCCGTCCCTGGGATTCTCCAGGCAAGAACACTGGAGTGGGATGCCATTTTCTTCTCCAATGCATGAAAGTGAAAAGTGAAAGTGAAGTCGCTCAGTCGTGTCCGACTCTTAGCGACCCCATGGACTGCAGCCTACCAGCCTCCTCCGTCCATGGGATTTTCCAGGCAAGAGTACCGGAGTGGGTTGCCATTGCCTTCTCCAATTCAGGAAGCTAGTTAAATGCTAATAAAATTTTACACCTGGTCCTTAAGGTAGATCTAATTAAGTTCAGTATTTGAACAGATCAGATTTCAGGAATAAAGTTACTACTTTCCGGAAATGGATGACTGCCGGCAAAACAGCGCTCTCCGAAGCTGCTATAGTAATATATTTTATTTTCTCAGTCCTACCTCCACCAGTAGCACGCTCTGAAAAACCATGAACAACCAGAAGCCAGACATCGGTTCTGTTTATAGGTTCATTACATGACATTTTTCAGGATATCAAGCCTGGAGCATCCGGGTAAAAACAGGCTACCTTAGATGGACAGGATGGCAGAAAAAAGGGTAGGGGGCTGATGGTGCGGGACCCTCTTACCTCCAGTTTCTGTAGTTCCCACACGCAGAGGGGAACCGCAACCACTATGGACAACAGGTAGAGAACCACCGCTAAAGGTCGAATCCACTGTCTCCAGTTCCTCCAGGTACAAGTGCAAGGCATGTTTCCGCATAAATCAGCTCCGAGTAGGAAGGAAAAGAAGCTCGAAGTAGATGGTAACGCGGAGCCCTGTTCTTGGGCTGTTTTTTCGTCTCGCATATTACGGAAAAAGAGCCGACAAGCGACTCTATCAGCAGCTTGAACCGCCTCCTCGGCCCACGCTGTGCTTACTGTTGCTGCTGCCACAAACGCGGCCGTTCACGGGGCTACCGGGGAGCAGTGCGGGCAACATTCTTTCTTCCCCACAAAGCATCGACCCAGTTCTTCCGCGGTGGAATCCCCGGCAGAGCCGCTGCCCTCACCTGGGGATCGCCCAGAGCTCCGCCGGCACCATGGCCTCGAGGGGAGCGGCGCCGAACGGGACCAGCCTGGAAAGACCCTGCCCTCAGTTCCTTTCTGCCCCGCGGCTGCCGGCCTGCTCGCTCTTTTCTTGGGTGGTGGCGTCCCTTCCCTGCGGCGGCTGCAGGCGTCAGTGATGATTCCGCGGATAGATAACAGACGAGAACGCCAACCCACCAGCCTCAGGATTTCTTCACTTGTTCTTTCGGGACATTCCCCCAAGGCGGAACCCAAGGCCAAACCAGGGCTTCCGTTTCCGCCCTCGCTGTCTGAGGTTGGAGATTCGAGGACTGCGCAAGATAGGCCCGCCCCATCCGGCTCACTTCTCGTTCTGTGATTGGTCATTTTTCGGGGGCGGGGCTTCTAGGCATGTACCTAGCTACCTCCGTGGAAGAAGTCGAAATGTTCGGAAGTTGTGGAGTTGCTCCCGGCTGGCTCAGTGGCCTAGGAAGATTCTGCAAGCTGTACAAGTTTTTTGAAAACATTTGAGGAACTCCTACTACACTGTTCTGCTGACTGTATTCCAGCTTTAAGAAAGGCTGTGTAAGAAGCCATTACCTTAGAGCTGAACCTTTCTCTGACCCAAAGATCTGCGATTCTCCCTGGGAGTGGATAGGGGAGTCCGCTGGAATAAGAGGAAATGGGAAACGTCCGCCTAGTTTTGTGTCAATTGCTAAAATCTGGGGGTGGAGCCACTTAGTTATTTCGGTATCCTCTGAAAGAACATTCTAGGGATAGCTTAATTTTAGAAGCCGTACTGAATATCTTTTCCGCATTTGGAACTTGGTAAAAACTGGCATATATTTAAGTTTCAAAAGGTTTACGTTACTGCTGACAAAGAAGTTTTACGTGCTCAAAGCTTTGAGGCAAACAATGGTGGGATCTTAAAGTCTAAACCAATAGAGCAAACAAATTATCTACTTCTCAATTGATACACAAATATGTCTTGTAGCTGTTATTTTCTGAGGGTCAGGCACTGTACTAAGCGCTTTTCTTACATTATATCAGTTGATCTGTGCAAAATTACTAAAAGGTAGGCAGTGTTCCATGTCACAGATGAGAAAACAGATTCAAGTATTTAAGGATAAAGTTTGAGGAACTCGTTGAACTTGTTAGTGGTAGAGCCAGGATTCTAACCTTGGTATCTGACTCAAGCATTGAATCTGCCCATACCTACCACCTGAGAATTTCTGATAATGACCATCTATGAACAAGAAGGCCTACAGTATTGAATATACCCAGCCTAGGATTCTGACAGAGGCACTGACAGAATGTCGTCTTCCCTAGTGTCATCTGTCCTTTTTACAACCTGGCCTCTTTTAATACAGACTGCTTTTTTAAGGAGAAATGGGCCTTTTGTTTGTTCTTCCTAAGCTAACCCATAAAATTGAAATCATTACTTTTAAATTTTCTGATCATTAAATTAATGCGTGCTCCATTGTTAAATTTTGGAAAATAGAAAAATAAAAGAAAAGTAACCCTTACAACCAAGTATAATCACTACTTACTTTTTTGGTACACAGTATAGTTGCCTTGGATACATAGATTGTCCCTGTGCCTTTCAGCTACAGTCATTGGCATCCATAGTAATCTTTCCCATTCTTTCTCTTGGACAAATCTTTTTCACATAATTTGTGGAACTTTCCTTGATCCCCCCTTGCTCCTCATATGCTTATAGCGCTTGTTGTGTGTTATAAATCATTTCCTTATTTGTCTTTTAGATTGAATTTCTAGGAGCAAGCTGAAGTTCTAGAACTATTAGAATAAAGCAAGGGAGGGAGGGAAGGGACCGGAATGTCAGATGCACAGGTGGTTTCCACCCCAGTATGTGATCTGAGGTTCATCCACGGTGAAGTTTCTGCAGGTCAGCAGAAAAATGAGAAAAAAAAAATTTATGTAGTTTTTAATCTATTCTTTCTAAGGGATTATGCTTTATTTTGAAATTGTTCATTCTATTTTTCTTTCATGTGAGGATAGTAATAGAATAGTTGCTTTCTAAATATTTTTACTTTGGAAAATAAGAAGTTAGTAACTTTATTTGCTCCCATTTAGTTTACTTCTGAAATTATTCTTGGCCCTTGAAATCAGTGAGACAGGGAACGGCCTCTGATTTCAGCAACCATAGTGTTGGCCTGATCCTCATCTCCTTCCTTTACTTGCTATGTTTAGTTGCTCAGTTGTGTCCAACTCTTTGCAACCCCATGCACTGCAGCCTGCCAGGCTCCTCTGTCCATGGGATTCTCCAGGCAAGAACACTGGAGTAGGCTGGCAGTTTCTTCTCCTGACTTGGTATAGGTATTCTCTGTATTCTTTCTGGATATGATTTAGCCTAAGTTTGAGGGTGGATCTGAACTTGATTGTGTTTGAAAAGTAAATGGTTATGACTAGCAGGTGGTTCTAGGGTCAAAAGCAAGCTGTTAGTCATTCTTGATGCAGTGTACATAGAGAAAATGAATTTCTGCTGATATCTTACTGTGTCATATGAGAATAAGTAGGTGAAATTTTGCCATCCATGGAGGGTATGTTTGAATTAGTCTGATTTAATAGGTTAACAAAATTCGCTTTGAGGAATTCTGAGAGGTGCACATTGTTAAGCCCTTGGCCTGTATCCTCCCATTTCTCTATGTAAATATGTCTGTCATGGTTTTAAAATGTAGCTGCAATTTCTTTACTTGTCCCATAAAGATATAGACTCTCTATCCCGTCCCTTATGTATAGGTGGGGCATGGCTGATTGAACCACTAGAGTATAGTGAAAGGTGATCATAGTTATCATTTGACTTCAGGGGCTAGGTCACTCCACCTTGTCTGTTGGAACACTTGTTTTCCGAACTCTCAGCCATCATCTAGAAGTCTGACTGCTAGAGGCTGATGTGCTCTGAAGAGCCAAATACTCATCAGAAGGTCCCCTGAAGGTATGCTGAGTGACAGTCACAGCTGAGCCCAGCCCTCCAGGTAGCCAGCCCAGGTGCCTGCCACACGAGTGGAGAAGCTGATTCTGGCTCCCAGAACTGGAGTCACCCATCAGCGTTTTGCATCTTTCAAGCTGAGGCACTAAACCTGTGGACCAGAGGAAGCCATTCCAGCTCTGCCTTACCCTGATTCCTGGCCTGAAGAACCCATAAGCTCAAGAGAACTAGGAGAAAGGCACAGACTGGGAGAAAAATTTGGAGAAGGCACATCTGTTAAGGACTGTGATCCAAAAATGTACAAAGAACTCTTAAAATGCAGCAGTAAGGAAACAAAAGCTTAATTAAAACATGGGCCAACCGCCTTCACAGAACTCACCCAAGAAGATATCCAGATGTCAAATAAGCGTAGTGGGAAGATGCTCCCCATCATATGTTATCTGAGAAATGCAACTTAAAACAACAATGACGTACCACCACATCCCTATTAAAGTGGCCAGAATCTGCAACTGACAACACCAAATGCCGCTGAGGTTTTCACAAATATGTGAACTCTCACACACTGCTAGTAGGAGTGAGAAATGGCACAGCTACTTTGGAAGACAGTTTGGTGGTTTCTTACAAAATGAAATACACTCTTACTATACGATCCACCAATCACACTCCTTATTGGTTATCCAGAGATAGTTGAAACCTTATGTCCACAAAAAAAAAAATAAATCTGCATATGGATGTTTATAGCACCGTTGTTCATAATTGCCCAAATTTGGAAGCAACCAAGATGTCTTTCAGTAGATAAACAGGTTAATAAACAGTGATACATTCAGACAATGGAATATTATTCAGCACTAAAAAAAATTGAGCTATCAAGCAATGAAAAGACATGGAGGAATCTTAAATTCATATTTCCAAGTAAAAGAAGCCAATCTGAAAAGCCTACATACTATATGATTCCAAGTGTATGACATTCTGGAGAAGGCAAAACTATGGAAACAATAAAAAGATGAATAATTGTCAGATGGGATCAGTAATTGCCAGATGAATAGGCAGAGCCCAGAGGGTTTTTAGAGCAGTGAAAATATTCTATATGATATGATAATGATGAATATATGTCATAATTTTGTCCAAACCCAGAAGGTGCAAAAACCAAGAGTGAACCCTAAGGTAAACTGTGGACTCTGGATGGTTAACTATGGTCTTTGGGTGATTATGATGTATCAGTTTAGATTCATCCTTGATGAACAATGTACCATTCAGGTGAATGATGCTGATGATGAGGGGAGGCCATGCATGTGTGGGAGTGGAGGGGATGTGGGAATTCTCTCTGTACATTTCTTTCCATGTTATTGTAAACCTAAAACTGCTCTAAAAAAATGAAGTGAAAAAAAGTCCACGAGTAAAATGAAATAGTTTTCCCTCACTGAGTTTAGGATTCTTTGTTGGATTTGTTCCAGTGAATCAATAACTGAAACAATATCTTTTGTCGATGTATGTATATACTCTCTACCTAGTCTGAAAGTGAGTATTGATTTTTATTTTTTTTTTCCTTTGAGCTGACGTGAGGACTAGAAAAATTGCCTCAGGCTTTTCTCCTTTAGGAATATGTTGCCTTCACAGTCTGAGATGGTGCCAACCAGTCCAAGAATTAAGTGAGTTTTAGGTTTAAATGTAACAAGAATGCAGAGGGGAGCTCAGGGGAGATCTCCGGCAGTATGCCTGATTTTGTAATGTGTCACTCCCCCAATACCACGCCTCTGCCCCAGCCAGATGGAAGGAAAATGGTTTATTCTGCAACCAGGTGAGTGGGGAAGAAGGTAAAAGTGGTATAGGCTGTAATACCAGACTTTGAAATCTGAACTTTGAGACCGAGTATTTTCACCCATTGTTTCAGCTTTACCCACCACATCTTTCAGGCTAAGTTTTACGCTTTGTTGCAGACACCATAATTAATTCATCTCTACCTCTCCTGTACCTCCCTACATCTCTTAACAGGTAAAGCTGTGGATACTTGTGCATATCACCCTGTCTTTACACCCTGTCTTTACATACATTCTACCTCATCTTAAAGAGACTCAAGTATTTTTTGATCCATAAATACTGTAGTTGCATTTATAAGTTTTGACAAGTACAACAAATATATTAAAATGAAATAGTAACATGTTCATGTTGAAATAAAAATGAAGTATAATTACAAAAATTATTTTCTGTCATTTTGTTCATTTCATTGAGTGGCTTCATTTCATGCAATGACTTAGAGCAAACTATAGTATGCGACCCAGTTGTGGCCAGCAGTCTGCTTCTGTATGACTCTGACCTAGAACAGTTTTTTCATTTCTTTTTTTTTTTTTTTGTGGTAAAATACACATAACATAAAATTTACCATTTTGACTCTTTTTAAGAGGCTGCAATTCAGTGGTGATCAGTACATTCACATTGTTGCACAACCGTCACCGCTGCCCACCTCTGGGATTTTTTCATCATGCCGCTGAAGTTCTGTGCTCATTAAACACTAAGTCTCCATTCCCCTTTGCCCCAGACCCTATGCTGCTAAAAGTGACCACTATTCTACTTTCTCCCTCTTTGAATTTGACTCCTCTGGGTATTGATACTGCATAGAAGTGGAGGCAGAGAATATTTGTCCTTTTATGTCTCACTTCGCTTAGCATAATGTTTTCAGGGTTCATCTGTGTTGTAGCACCTATCAGGATTTCCATCTTTTTTAAGGCTGAATGAGATTCCCCAGTGTTCACAGAAGCATTATTCACAACAAGCAAAAAGTTGAAACTAAAGTTCACAGCCACATTATTCAAAATCGGCAAAAAGTGAAAAGAATCCAATTGTCCGTTAGCAGATGAATGGATAAAGTGTGGTTTATACATACAATGGAATATTGGTTTTGTTCTCAAAGAGTTGGACACGGCTGAGCAGCTGAGCACTATTGCAGTGTTGCACTGTATGTATAAACCACATTTTGTATATACATTTGTTTGTCGAGGGACAATGGGGTTCTTTCCATTTTTTGCCCATTTTGAGTAATGCTGCTGTGAACACTGGTGTATATACCTGGAGGAGGAGGTATGGATATGACCCTTCTCTGCTGCTTTTGACCTTGATCAGAGAATCCTCCCTCCTATCCACTA
This sequence comes from Oryx dammah, assembly GCF_014754425.2. Taxonomy (NCBI): domain Eukaryota; kingdom Metazoa; phylum Chordata; class Mammalia; order Artiodactyla; family Bovidae; genus Oryx; species Oryx dammah. Next base: position 10,571,156 of record NW_024070196.1, read on the forward strand.
ACAGTGTCCAATACTGCTGTATACATTGGTGTACAGGGGAAATGGGAGATTGTCAGTTCAGTGGGGACAGAATTTCAGTTTTGCAAGATGTAAAGTGATCTGGAGGTTGCCTGGATAATGTGAATAGACTCACTTCTTTTTGGCTTTTACATTTTTAAAGTTGTAAAAAAAATATTTAGAAATATTTACTATCTGGCCTTTTATAGTAATAGTCTTCCAACTCCTAATTTAGAATAAATTTCAAAAAGTTTATAATGGGCTGTTATGAAGTTGCTGAATGAATCTCAACATAAAGTTCTGCCATATCTTCACGAGGAGTGTATTGAAATTTCAGCAGACTTTCTCACACTTAATATTTAGGGAACTGTGTAGTTCTGTCTCCAAATCAACATTGAAAAATCATGTTCTTGTTGTTGTTGTTGTTAGGATTTGTTTTTGTGTTTAAGTAAATCCAGGACACAAGGTTTTGGGTTTGTTTGTTTTTTTTTTTTTTGCCACACCATGTGGCTTGTGAGATCTTAAGCCACAAGATCTCACAAGTAGTTGTGGCTGTGAGTTCCCCAATCAGGAATAGAATCTGGGCCCCTGCAGTGAAAGTAGAAGGCCTAACCCTGGACTGCCAGGAAGTCCCAACAGTCCCTTTTTTTCGAGTCAGGTCAGATGAATGAAAAGGCCCCACCATGTGTAATTATGTAGAAACTAATTCTGACCCTAAGCCTGAGACTGGATGGTGGATACTTTTCTGATTCTACTCTGAGCAGGTTTAAATGTCCTTTAAACCTCAGTTTGTCCCTAAATCTTCTTGTTTCATTGCACCCTTACAACTTCGTAATTTTTTCATGGTGTTCTTACGGCCAATGAAATTTCTAATAGCTCCATTTATTAAGGAATTAAAGTCCAAACAACCTAATTGTAGACATTCATATAGTGTTTGACCAGATATCTCTCAAAAATTTAAACTCTCCCATCACTCTCCCAACTTTTTATTTTTGTATTTGTTGTTGTTTTTGTTTTGCTTTGTGGTCACCCAGCATTTGGCATTTAACTTCCCTGATCAGGGATCAAACCTGTGCCCCCTGCATAGCAGGTGTGGAGTCTTAACTACTACACTGCCTGGGAAGTCCCTAATTTTCATATTCTTGATCCAGTTTTATTCCATCAGTACATTAACTTTTATGTTGGCTTTTCTTTATAAAGGCTCTTTATTTAAACTACTGAAATATTTAAATAGCACATTTGCTGTCTTCTTCAAAAGCATGTTACTGGAATTACTGGATTAATGACTGTCAGGATCTCCAATTACCTCACAAGAAAGGTGATAAAGTATCTTAAAGTGAAAGTGAAAGTGACGTTGCTCAGTTGTGACAGACTCTTTGCAACCCCGTGGACCGTAGCCCACCAGGCTCCTCTGTCCATGGGATTCTCCAGGCAAGAATACTGGAGTGGGCTGCCATTTAAGCCAGCTGGTAATCCTTAGTGTGGTATATATTGTTGTTTGTTGCTCAAGCAAAGAAGACGCTGTAAATGGTGCAAACGACTTGCTTGGTAAATAATACATTACCTTGTCTATAAATTATTACTCATGAGACGAACTTTCCAGTAGCTCTATCTGATGGGGAAGTTTTCTTTTTTAATTGATTTTTTATTTTCAGACTGGTTTAAGTGACACTTGAATATCAAGTCACAGGCTAAAAGCAGTGTGAAAAGTTTTAATAATTTGAGATTCACAGCTAGATAATTTAGGAGATTTGGGAGGAGAAAAGGTGTGTTTGGTTAGGAAGAAGATTCTGTGTATTAGAGAAACACATTTTTTATGGAGACAGATTCTTTTAGGATTTAAGCAAAAATCCCCGTGTCATTTAGTGTACTTTAGATGCTCGACTGTGCTGATCCCCACAGAAAGAAGGCTTTCTTCGTGAGGTAAGGAGCACTCGTGGGAGGATTTTGCCCTAGGGTGGGAGAAGTTTCCTTTTTCACATGTGAGCAGAGCTCTCTGTGGAGCTTTAGTTTTACCTCTTGCTTTTCTCGTGTATTTCAGGCTATATTGGTTCCCTGTGTAAACTCGTGAGCCCATGTTCTGCACGATTTTATGTGGGTCGAACATAGGGGTGGGGTGAGAGTTGATTCCTCTCCTGCACTGTAGAGTGATACTCTGTGCATATTAGTTACTCAGTCTTGTCTTTCTCTTGGAGACCCATGGACTGTAGCTCGCCAGACTTACTGGAGTGGATAGTCATTCCCTTCTCCAGAGGATCTTCCGAACCCAGGAATTGCACCTGGGTGTCCCATGGTGCAGGCCAATTCTTTACCAACTGAGCCACCAGGGAAACCCTTATTCTTCCACGCATAGCTCTGTGCGGAGTTCACCAGGCTACGGCCTGTGTAATTGGTGCTTCTATTGATATTTTTGTATCCTCTTTACTTTGTGGATGTAGTACTAGACTTTTTTTGGTTTTATTCCTAGAGTGTAAACCTTATGATTTGTACCTTTCAATTTTCTCACTTGAAGAGAGGAAAACAGGGGTGCAGTGTCTATTTTTTCCCTTCTTCCTTGACACTCTTTCTAGGATCCTTGCTAAGTCAGGATATAAGAATCAAGCAAGTGTCCCAGAACTAAACTTTTCAATTTTCCTTATTCTCGGGAACCCTGGGTGTGTGGTCAGTGCCCCCAGGAAGGAAGACTTAGTACAAAAATACCTTCCCTGACATATTTTCTGTTGCTGCCATAACAAATGACCACAAAATTGGTGACTGATGTAGAAACATGAGGCTTCAGGATGCTGGGTCATCAGGTTAGGAGTCCTTGGGCTGTCAATAACTGTGAAGGGTCTGAGATTTCTACCCATTTGGAAGTGAACAGGTTGCCTGCTACAGTTTCATAGATACAGACAAAACCTGAGACATCTGCAACAGAGACAAAGGACTTTTCTATGAACAGCGCAGCAGGCAGTCAGAGCTTCGTATTTCATTGGTTCCTCTTGCCTCCCAAGTCACCCAGACGTATGCTGTTCTGGAAGGAGTTTGCAGCTGAGGAACGTGGAGCTTAGTAAACCCTCATCTTTTATAATCATCTGAAAGTAAACCCGTCAACCTTTGCCCTGGAGAGAGACATTGTCTTTATCTTCCTAGTCAGAAAACACATGTGTTCTTTGCCCTAACAGGGAATGGTATCTCTACCCTGGTGGCTCAGACAGTTAAGCGTCTGCCTACAATGTGGGAGACCCGGTTTCAATCCCTGGGTGGGAAAGACCCCCTGGAGAAGGAAATGGCAACCCACTCCAGTACTCTTGCCTGGAAAATCCCATGGATGGAGGAGCCTGGTAGGCTACAGTCCATGGGGTCGCAAAGAGTTGGACACGACTAAGCGACTTCACTTTCACTTTCACAAGGCTGTTTCAAAGTAGAAGTGTTAATCGCTCAGTCATCTGACTCTTTGCAACCCCATGGACTTATAGGAGACTGTAGCCCACCAGTCTCCACTGTCCATGAAATTATATATATAGAGAGAGCTAGATTTCATTGGGACCCGAAATACGGCGAACTATCCTTAGGCAAGGAGAAGCCAGAGGAAACTCTGGTGGAGGTCCATGGTATTCCAAATGTGCAAGCCTGTTTGCTATATGAATATCCTTGAAAAGATATTCCAGAACAAAAGCATACAGAAATGTCATGGAGAATTGTCTCCCAGTAAAGATGAAACAAAAACAATACCCAGCTGTGGATGTGACTGGTGATAGAAGCAAGGTCCTGTAAAGAGCAATATTGCATAGGAAGCTGGAATGTCAGGTCCATGAATCAAGGCAAATTGGAAGTGGTCAAACAAGAGATGGCAAGGGTGAATGTCAACATTCTAGGAATCAGCAAACTAAAATGGACTGGAATGGGTGAATTTAACTCAGATGACCATTATATCTACTACTGTGGGCAGGAATCCCTCAGAAGAAATGGAGTAGCCATCATGGTCAACAAAAGAGTCTGAAATGCAGTACTTGGATACAATCTCAAAAATGACAGAATGATCTCTGTTCGTCTCCAAGACAAATCATTCAATATCACGGTAATCCAAGTCTATGCCCCAACCAGTAATGCTGAAGAAGCTGAAGCTGAACAGTTCTATGAAGACCTACAAGACCTTTTAGAACTAACACCCCCAAAAGATGTCCTTTTCATTATAGGGGACTGGAATGCAAAAGTAGGAAGTCAAGAAACACTTGGAGTAACAGGCAAATTTGGCCTTCGAATGCGGAATGAAGCAGGGCAAAGACTAATAGAGTTTTGCCAAGAAAATGCACTGGTCATAACAAACACCCTCTTCCAACAACACAAGAGAAGACTCTACACGTGGACATCACCAGATGGTCAACACCAAAATCAGATTGATTATATTCTTTGCAGCCAAAGATGGAGAAGCTCTATACAGTCAAGAAAAACAAGACCAGGAGCTGACTGTGGCTCAGATCATGAACTCCTTATTGCCAAATTCAGACTGAAATTGAGGAAAGTAGGGAAAACCACTAGAGCACTCAGGTATGACCTAAATCAAATCCCTTATGATTATAGAGTGGAAGTGAGAAATAGATTTAAGGGCCTAGATCTGATAGATAGAGTGCCTGATGAACTATGGAATGAGGTTTGTGACATTGTATAGGAGACGGGGATCAAGACCATCCCCATGGAAAAGAAATGCAAAAAAGCAAAATGGCTGTCTGGGGAGGCCTTACAAATAGCTGTGAAAAGAAGAGAAGCAAAAAGCAAAGGAGAAAAGGAAAGATATAAGCATCTGAATGCAGAGTCCAAAGAATAGCAAGAAGAGATAAGAAAGCCTTCTTCAGCGATCAATGCAAAGAAATAGAGGAAAACAACAGAATGGGAAAGACTAGAGATCTCTTCAAGAAAATTAGAGATGCCAAGGGAACATTTCATGCAAAGATGGGCTCGATAAAGGACAGAAATGGTCTAGACCTAACAGAAGCAGAAGATATTAAGAAGAGGTGGCAAGAATACACAGAAGAACTGTACAAAAAAGATCTTCACGACCCAGATAATCATGATGGTGTGATCACTCATCTAGAGCCAGACATCCTGGAATGTGAAGTCAAGTGGGCCTTAGAAAGCATCACTATGAACAAAGCTAGTGGAGGTGATGGAATTCCAGTTGAGCTGTTTCAAACCCTGAAAGATGATGCTGTGAAAATGCTGCACTCAATATGCCAGCAAATTTGGAAAACTCAGCAGTGGCCACAGGACTGGAAAAGGTCAGTTTTCATTCTAATCCCAAAGAAAGGCAATGCCAAAGAATGCTCAAACCACTGCACAATTTCACTCATCTCACATGCTAGTAAAGTAATGCTCAAAATTCTCCAAGCCAGGCTTCAGCAGTACGTGAACCATGAACTTCCTGATGTTCAAGCTGGTTTTAGAAAAGGCAGGGGAACCAGAGATCAAATTGCCAACATCTGCTGGATCATGGAAAAAGCAAGAGAGTTCCAGAAAAACATCTATTTCTGCTTTATTGACTATGCCAAAGCCTTTGACTGTGTGGCTCACAATAAATTGTGGAAAATTCTGAAAGAGATGGGAATACCAGACCACCTGACCTGCCTCTTGAGAAATCTGTATGCAGGTTAGGAAGCAACAGTTAGAACTGGACATGGAACAACAGACGTTCCAAATAGGAAAAGGAGGACGTCAAGGCTGTATATTGTCACCCTGCTTATTTAACTTATATGCAGAGTACATCATGAGAAACGTTGGACTGGAAGAATCACAAGCTGTAATCAAGATTGCTGGGAGAAATATCAATAACCTCAGATATGCAGATGACACCACCCTTATGGCAGAAAGTGAAGAGGAACTAAAAAGCCTCTTGAAGAAAGTGAAAGAGGAGAGTGAAAAAGTTGTCTTAAAGCTCAACATTCAGAAAACAAAGATCATGGCATCCAGTCTCATCACTTCATGGGAAACAGATGGGGAAACAGTGGAAACAGTGTCAGACTTTATTTTGGGGGGCTCCAAAATCACTGCAGATGGTGACTGCAGCCATGAAATTAAAAGACGCTTACTCCTTGGAAGAAAAGTTATGACCAACCTAGATAGCATATTCAAAAGCAGAGACATTACTTTGCCGACTAAGGTCAGTCTAGTCAAGGCTATGGTTTTTCCTGTGGTCATGTATGGATGTGAGATTTGGACTGTGAAGAAGGCTGAGCGCCGAAGAATTGATGCATTTGAACTGTGGTGATGGAGAAGACTCTTGAGAGTCCCTTGGACTGCAAGGAGATCCAACCAGTCCATTCTAAAGGAGATCAGCCCTGGGATTTCTTTGGAAGGAATGATGCTAAAGCTGAAACTCCAGTACTTTGGCCACCTCATGCGAAGAGTTGACTCATTGGAAAAGACTCTGATGCTGGGAGGGATTGGGGGCAGGAGGAGAAGGGGATGACAGAGGATGAGATGTCTGTATGGCATCACTGACTCGATGGACGTGAATCTGAGTGAACTCTGGGAGTTGGTGATGGACAGGGAGGCCTGGTGTGCTGCGATTCATGGGGTCGCAAAGAGTCAGACATGACTGAGTGACTGAACTGAACTGAACAGAAAGATGAAACTTGAAGCAGGCAATGGCACCCCACTCCAGTACTCTTGCCTGGAAAATCGCATGGGCGGAGGAGCTTCGTAGGCTGCAGTCCATGAAGTCTCAAAGAATTGGACACGACTGAGCAACTTCCCTTTCACTTTTCACTTTCATGCATTGGAGAAGGAAATGGCAACCCACTCCAGTGTTCTTGCCTGGAGAATCTCAGGGACGGGGGAGCCTGGTGGGCTGCCATCTATGGGGTTGCACAGAGTTGGACACGACTGTAGTGACTTAGCAGCAGCATCAAAGATTAAACTGGATGACCAGGTGATTTGTATCACGAAAATTACACATTTGGTGAATGGAAGCCTGACTTGAGTAGACCTGATGGAATTACTTGCTTTCCCTCCCCAAGGCAGTTTTTAGACCTAGAACCATTTTAATAAAAGTGAGGCCACATACCCCTGAGGATGGTCTGAGATAATATTGAAGATACATTCCGTGAATCTTGTCTCAGATTTATCAACGGAAGTATACACAAGGTAAAGGGAAACAGTCACACCTTTTATTATTATCAAACAATTGTTTTGAATTAACACTAGTTGGCAAATGAAGAATCTAAGCTACTCCATTTTGTTAACAGAAAAACTCCATTTTGTAAGGTTCCAGGAAAAGAGCCTTTGGAAATCCCCTGACCTCACCCCACCACCCAGGAACCAATTGGACTCCAGACCTGAATCTCCTGACTTAGCGTTCAGGAACTTGTGGTCTACCTAGGTAATAGGGACCAATCAAAAACCAACACACAACCCTTCGAAAGAAAGTGACCAATCAGACGTCCCTCTGCCTAGAAATTCTTTTTTTTCTTGAACACTCCCTATACAAGCAATGTAATCCAAAACCCGGGGCTCCTCCCTATAGCCGCTGTGTCGGTAACATTGGGAGCCCCAGCTCGAGCTTGGTAATAAAAACTCTTTTGCATCAGATATTGGCTCCCTGGTGGTCATTGGGAGATTTCGTGACTTGGGCATAACAAAATAATTCTACATAATGATTACCGTTGTGCAATTCAGTCATGGTTGGTCAAACTAGATAATCTGAAGAGTGTTAAATGGAGGGACTTAAAAATTTTTTTTATTGGTGTATAGTTGATTTTTATGGATGTCTGTGGTGGCTCAGATGGTAAAGTGTCTGACTATAATGTGGGAGACCTGGGTTCGATCCCTGGGTTGGGAAGATCCTCTGGAGAAGGAAATGGCAACCCACTTGAGGACTCTTGCCTGGAAAATCCCATGGACTGAGGAGCGTGGTAGGTTACAGTCTGGGATCGCAGAGTCGGGCACAACTGAGCGACTTCACTTTCACTTTATAGTTGATTTACAATGTTGTGTTAGTTTCAGGTGTATAGCAAAGTGAATCAGTTATGCATATTATATATTCACCTTTTTTAGATTCTTTTCCCATGTAAGCTGTTACAGAGTATTGAGTTCCTTGTGCTATACAGTGGGTCCATATTAGTTATCTGTTACATATATAGCACTGTGTATATGACAGTCCCAATCTCCTGTTGTATCCCTCCCCTTCTCTTATCCTTTAGTAACCATAAGTTTGTTTTCTACATTTGTTACTCCATTCCTGTTTTGTAGGTAAGGTCATTTGAGCCTGTTTTGTAGATTCCACATCTAAGCGATATCATATAATAAGGTCTTTCTATGTCTCACTTACTTCACTCAGTGTGACAATCACTAGGTCCATGTTGCTGCAAATGGCATTATTTCATTCTTTTTTATAGCCCTAGTGTATGATGGCACCCTACTCCAGTACTCTTGCCTGGAAAATTTCATGGATGGAGGAGCCTGGAAGGCTGCAGTCCATGGGGTCATGAGGATCAGACACGACTGAGTGACTTCCCTTTCACTTTTCACTTTCATGCATTGGAGAAGGAAATGGCACCCCACTCCAGTGTTCTTGTCTGGAGAATCTCAGGGACGGGGGAGCCTGCTGGGCTGCTGTCTATGGGGTCGCACAGAGTCGGACATGACTGAAGTGACTTAGCAGCAGCAGCAGCAGTGCATGCTCAGTCATGTCTGACTCTTTGCAACCCCATGGACTGTACCCTTTCAGGCTCCTCTGTCTATGGGATTTTCCAGACAAGAATACTGGAGTGGGTTGCCATTTCCTCCTCCAGGGGATCTTCCTGACCTGGGGATCAAACTCGCATCTCCTGTGTCTCCTATGTTGTAGAGAGATTCTTTGCCACTTGAGCCACTGGGGAAGCCAGGCCAGAATACTTGAGTCAGTTGCCATTCCCTTCTCCAGGGGATCTTTCCAACCCAGGAGTCGAACCCAGGTCTCCCATATTGGAGGTGGACTCTTTACCAGCTGAGAAACCAGGGAAGCTCAAGAATACTAGAGTGGGTAGCCTATCCCTTCTCCTGCAGATCTTCCTGACCCAGGAATCAAACCAGGGTCTCCTGCATTGCAGGCAGATTCTTTACCATATGAGCTACTAGGGAAGCCCTTCTTTTTTATAGCTGAGGATTATTCCATTGTATACATGTTCTACATCTTTTTTTATCCATTCCCACTCCAGGGACTATTTACAAAGATTTGTTCAAGGAGCATAGAAACCCCTTGAGATGGTGCAGTAATACCAAAGAGGAGGATGAAGTTACTGGAACACAAAGGTGGGGAGGCTGTGTGGAAGGAATGGGTCATCTAAAAAGAGCTATGAGATATGTTTGATACGTATGTGCCATATATATATGATACATATATGTATCTAACTCTATGACTTTGCTGTACATGTTAAACTAACCCAACGTTGTAAATCAACTATAAATCACTTAAAAAAAGATTGACCAAAAAAGACATGATAATAATGAAGTGAATCAGCTGTGGCTTTCATAATATCCCTTGGAGTATAAAATAATTCAATTATTTTGAAAAACTAGTTGTTCCTTCTAAAATTACTTTACTTCCCTATAAAACTATAACCCAGCAAGTATTAGGATTTTATTCAAGATCAAAGAAGACATATTCACAAAGAAACACATATGTTGGCAGATACATAGATAAACGATTGTGATATGCTAGGAATACTACTTAGAATAAAGAGCAAATTCCAAATCCACCTTAAATGAATCTCAAAAATGCTGTCCCAGTGAGACTGGAAGGGAGCAGGGCACAACCTTTAAGAGAATGACATAGCCCCAGGACATGGCATAAACTAATTAGAACCAATTAGGTCCACAATGGTAAACTCAGCTTCCACTTGACCTTGAGCCTCAGCATGCGCTCACTGTAACACACCCCAGGTGCCATGATTCTAGTTGTTGTTGTTCAGTTGCTAAGTCATATGCAACCTGGTGCACTGCTTCACGCCAGGCTCCTCTGTCCTCTACTATCTCCTGGAGTTTGCTCAAATTCATGTCCTTTGAGTCAGCGATGCTGTCTAACCATTCCATCCTCTGCCACCCCCTTCTCCTTTTGCCTTCAATCTTTCCCAGCATCAGAGTCTTTTCCGATGAGTCAGCTCTTCACATCAGGTGGCCAGAGTATCGGAGCTTCCACATCAGTCCTTCCAATGAGTATTCAGGGTTGATTTCCTTTAGGATTGAGTGGTTTGATCTTCTTACAGTCTAAGGGATGCTCAAAGGTCTTCTGTAGCACCACAATTTGAAAGCATCAATTCTTCGGTGCTCAGCTTTCTTTATGGACCAACTCTCACATCTGTATATGACTACTGGAAAAACCATAGCTTTGACTATGTGGACAGTGACCACAAAGGGTCATAAAGTGATCCCATGGTAGGTGGCCCAGTTCCTGGAAATCCCCACCCCATCCCCAAAATAACTAGAATATTCCTTCTGCTCATTAGCCTAATTAATTACCCATGTCCATAAAATCTGACAACCGCATACCCTGGGGCCTCTTTCCTTCCAAGATGGCCCACACTCTGTCTATGGAGTGTGTTTCCTTCCTGAATTAACCTTCTTTCCTTTACTATGGCTTGCTGTTGAATTCTTCCCTGTGTGAAGTCAAAAATCCATACTTGGGGGCTGTCCCAGAGACTTGGACATTACCGGGGATCTGACCATCCTTTTGCATCTCACTCTTTTTCCTGCAACATCAGAAGGAGGTTAACATCTGAATGACAAGAGTTATGGCTGTCCCAAACCTGCTCCTCCATAAAAGCGATAAAAACCCTGGCCAACACTTGCCAAAATTACCTTTTCAGAATTCTGGATATTAACTAAAGGCTTGCAACAATCCTAGGAGTGCTTATTCAAGTAAAAATGGCAGAATCTTGCTAAGAGTTAAAAAAAAAAAGTTATGACTGTGGAGGGATGGTCCCTCCAAGGGGAGCAGAAACCATTAGTGCTGGACCACTAATTGACCACATGATCTTGCATTCATGTCCCTTATTGACCCAACCCAACTGAGAACCAGAGGACAAAGGAGCCTGTCGGTGTAGTCCAAGCACATGAGCCTCCTAGGGCACAGAATGCAGCAAAGAAGGTTAGAGGATGGATTTGGAGTGACACAGCCAACCCAGTGTAACATAACTTGTGGTCTCCAACTTCCAGGATCTAATGCCTGATGATCTGAGGTGGAGCTGAATTAATAATAATAGAAGCAGAGTGCACAATAAGGGTAACACCCTTGAATCATCCTGAAACCATTGCCTCTCCTTCCTGGTCTGCTGAAAAGTTGTCTTCCACGAAATCAGTCACTGGTGCCAAAAATGTTGGGGACTGCAGCAGAGAAGGCGCGTGAAATAATAGCTTAAAATATCCTGACTCCTCAACGTTTCCATTACTTGGCTAACTTTTTTATTATGAGAGGGAATGAACTGGAAATCCGATGTTTGGGACATGAGTCTGCCTACATTTCTTTGATAGTAAACAGTGCTGTTTATTTTCATTCCACTCCGATGTAAGTGCGCCAGTCACATCATTTTACCTGCTAGTGTCCTTCCGAAATGGGCTGATACTTCACTAGCATCACTCCTCTTTTACCTGCAGAGAGTGATTTGTGATAATTTTTTAATATGCCCTCAATTTTATGTGACCACTGAATTGGCCCGCTGCAGATTTGACCCAATTATTTCAGCCATCTTCACGTCTGATTCTCATCACTACAGGTCGAATGAACTGTGTGGCCATCTATATTGATAACGAAGGGACTTGCATGCAAATGATAGGATCAGCGGTGCTATAGCCTGGTCGTGCTGCATGGAAACACTCTTCTCAAGAATCAGTTTTTAAAAATCAGCAGAAGGAAAGATGCTGACCCTCTACAATTCTTTTCCATTTGAGTTTTCAGCTACACTGTCACCAGCATTTTTTTTTTATAGCTAATACAGTAGGACAGGTGTCCTGAAATAAGTGCCCTGTCTTTGGAAAGAGCAAATGGGTGACAATATCTAGATCTGAAGTTTACAGCAACACTGAACTGACCATACTGGTTATCCTCAGGGAGCCCAGAACTACATGACATATATTTTCTGAAAAGAGGTTGAAATCAAGCAGAGTGAGAGCAAAATTTGCAACTGAAGACTAGTTAAAATTTTATGCAAAAATATATGATACTGAAATGAGGAGTGATGGTTTAGTTTTTTTTTAATTATATTTAACCCTTAAAATCCCTAATAAAGAACTATCATGGTATATTACAACAGCTATATCTTTGTCATCATCACTAATGGCCTTATAAAAAATTTCAGCTTTAAGGGGGGAGCTATAGTTTCTTAATCAGATTATTTTGACTTTAGGAGATTTGTGTGTGTGTGTGTGTGTATGTACAGTTACAAATTGTTATATAGAGCAGGATTTTATTTTTGTTTTTTCCTCATAGATGGTTTGTAAAGCTAGACACTGTCTTATGGAAGCCTACTGATATGAACTCATATTTCTAATATTCATATTATTTATTTATTGCAAATATGTTATATATTGTTGTTGTTTAGTTTCGAAGTCATGTCCAACTCTTTTGAGACCCCATGGACTATAGCCTGCTTTTGTCCATGGAGCTCTTCGGACAAGAACCCTGGAGTGGGTTGCCATTTCCTTCTCCAGGGGGTCTTCCTGACCCAGCAATCAAACCTGCATCTCTTGCACTGTGGCAATTCTTTACCACTGAGCCATCTGGGAAATTGTCATATTATGTATTACATGTAAGTAACATAGAATAATATTTATTGAGGAGGCCACATCATCCAGTTTAGTGCTGACTGAAAGAAAAGGATTTCTCTAGTCTTAACTGGCAACACTTTCAAGAAGAGTTTTCAGTGTTACAACTTATTACCTCTCAGCTGCTTTTCTCATTACTTTTTTTTTTTTTTTAACTTTTGCTCAAGGGGAACTTGTAAGCAGATAGAGCAAGGAATCCCTGGGATGGGGTCAGGGGGAGGAGGACCAGACACAGTTTTATTAACATAAGAGAAGCTATTTTAGGCTGAAGTCATTTTGTGATCTAAGACAATTCTTGCCATTGTAGAAGAATAGACCTTAAGAATTAAAAGATTTTAAGGGAACCAAAAAAAATAAAAACAGTTAATAGCAGGCTAGGGAGATAACTGTACCAGGAGACAATATGTCAGTTGTAAAGACTCCCAATTCTGTTCCAAAAGTAGAGATTGGCATGAAGCACTTTCTTCAGCTGTTTATCAGAATTCAAACCACTCAACCACCAGATTAACTGGAACCTAAGGAATGATGCTGCTGACCTTTCTGACCCTCGTGACTCCAGTGAACCCATGCCTGGACTCTGTCAACCTGGTACCCTAGTTCTATACCGAATTCTCCTCTGCTTAAGCCCCTTGATGAATATGCATATATCACCCACACCCCTCATGAATATTCATGTATCCTTAGCTTACAGCCTCCTAAATCTTGTAAGAGACCATGATGACCCATAACCTACTGCTCACTAGATCATATAAACTGTGAATAATACATTTTTTAGAATATTTATTTATGTATTAATTGAAGGATAGTTGCTTTACGGAATTTTGTTGTTTTTTGTCAAACATCAGCATGAATCAGCCATAGGTATATGTATATTCCCTCCTTTTTGAACCTCCCTCCCATCTCCCTCCCCATCCCACCCTTTCTAGGTTGATAGAGAGCCCTTGTTTGAGTTTCCTGAGGAAACTTTTAAAACTTTTAAAAAGATGAGTATATCTTTTAATGTACAGCCCTCTGTCTCAAAAACTTATATAATTGCTTTGACCTCTGATGGACAGAGGCTGTTCCCAGGTTATAATCCTCAAATTGGTTCAAATAAAATTTTCCATCTCTTTCTTTGATCAACTGATTAATTTTTGTTGACAAGTGGAATAATATCTTTTATGATTCTCTGATACCTCTTATCCAGTCTGTACACTGTTGCTATTTACCCTTATTGAAGTATAGTTGATTTACAGTGTTCTGTTAGTTTGAAGTATACAGCAAAGGGATTCAGATATATAGAGTACCTTTGGCATGTAGCATCTAATTCCCTGACCAGGGCCTGAACCTGTACCCACTGCATTGGAAGTGTGGAGTCCTAACCACTGGACCACCAGGGATGTCCCTATAGTATCTTTCCTGACTGTTTGGGCCTCATTGATTATTCTTTATTCTGTATCTTTCATTTAGTAGTCAGAATATGCTGTCATAAAGAGTTGGTTATATTCTGTGCTTGTATTCTAAATACTCAATCAAATTTTAAAAGGCTAGGACTGTGTTTTATACACGGACTCTTTCTGTTATACCTGGTGCAGTGCCTTATAATAGCATGCTCAATAGATATTAGTTGTTGTTGAAATTCTGGAAGGAAAAGAAACAATAAACTTCCAAGCCATTGTTCCACTTTGCTTTGACCTTTCTCTCTAGTTGAAGGTTCTTAAGTCTGATAGAGCAGCAATAGCACTTTGCATGATTTTATCAAGAGTGGGTGTTTGTTCTGATTTGTTGTTGTTATTTAGTCGCTAAGTCATGTTCAACTCTTTTGGTGACCCAGTGGATGGTTGCCTGTCAGGCTTCTCTGCCCATGGGATTTCCCAGGCGAAAATACTGGAGTGGGTTGCCATTTCCTTCTCTGGTGGATCTTCCCAGTCCGGGGATTAAACCCACATGTCCTGCACTGCAGGCAAATTCTTTATCACTTGCTTTATTATAAGACATAGGTTGCAAAAAATAATAAGCTATTTGTATTGTAAGCTGAAAAGAATGAGAATCATAGAGTAGATCTGCAGCAATCTTCTTCTGAGGATGGCAAGAAAAATAGACACTTCAACTGCGTCTTTAGATTTGTAATTAGGTTGATGGAAACAAATAGCCCCAGGTCATTCCCCTTAAAACCTAAGTAAAGAAACAGTCGGCCAAACCAGAGGTGTAGAATTGGCATAGAATTTAAAGGCTCAAGAGACAGTTTTCTATGACAGTTAACCTGGGCTATCCTCTAATGCACATTAATGTAAGTCTCCTTTATGTACAGTTGGGAAGGTCCCCTGGAGGAGGAAATGGCAACCCACTCCAGTATTTTTGCCTAGAGAATCCCATGGACAGAGGAACCTGGCGGGCTACAGTCCATGGGGTTGCAAAAAGTCAGACACGACTGAGCGACTAATATTTATTTTTAAACTAAATGTACTTGAGAGTGAACACAGATTATTCTCTTGCTACATGTAAGAAATTAGAAGGAGCTTTGACCATATTTACTGCCGTGGATGATCAAGGGCCAGTACTGAACAGGGAGGAGAACTCTGCCTCCGGTGTGGACTGGGTCATCATTTTGTGTATTTCCTAAGGTCTAGTCATTTAGGACATGCCAAGACATCCCTCTTAAGGTGAAGAGCAAGTTGTTGCATCTGTTTTCTGTTGCTAGGTAACAAATTACCAGAAATTTAGTGGCTTACAACAATCCAGACTGATTATCTCATGACTGATGTCAAAACTCAGCCACTGTGCACCAGCACTGAACTGAATCTGGGAGCCAGAGTTTAGGGTGAAGTAGAAAAGAACGGGTGTACTGCTTTGCCAGACAAAGGGGAGCACAGTGGGCTAACGCCCTCAAATAAATACATGTGTCCCACCATGGAGGTGGGGGGGGGGGCTTGGTGAGGAGTTTTATAGGTATGGTTCAAGGGGAGGGGAGGTTGCTGAGAAGGATCAGGGTGTGTGCAGGGGCAGCACTCCTTTAATCTGGACTCAGATGGTCTCCCGATGAGCTTCTGTGATTCTCAAGGTTATCAAACTGTGACCTTGTGTCTGGAATGAAGAATGCGTCATCATGTTGACATTTCCCATTTGCTGAGGGTTTTAGTTCTTCAGAGGGCTTCCCTGGTGTCTCAGAGGTTAAAGCGTCTGCCTGCAATGCGGGAGACCTGGGTTTGATCTCTGGGTTGGGAAGATTCCCTGGAGAAGGAAATGGCAAGCCACTCCAGTATTCTTGCCTGGAGAATCCTGTGGATGGAAGAGCCTGGTGGGCTACAGTCCATGGGGTCGCAAAGAGTCGGACATGACTGAGCGACTTCACTCTCACTTTCACTTAGTTCTTCAGAAGAGCTCAAAGATGCTGTTCTGTGTATCCCCTGCCGGGGAACCAGGACCTTGCCCCGAGGCTGCTCTAATGTTTCTTAGCTGCTCCTCCCTTGTCTCTGCATCTCCTCTCTTCCCTGACCAGCAACTGTTTGAACTTGCCCTTTGGCACTCAGGGAAGGTCTTGGAGGCTAAAGCCTATTTATTCCCTACCCACAGGAAATGGCCAGGGGTGGGAGAGGGACGGTGGAGACATAGAAAACTTCAGTGCACAGGAGCCCCACAGGTCCTGCTGGGTTTCATGGTTTCAGTAGGTCAGTTTCTCTGCTGAGCATTCACTGGACTGAAATCATGCTCTGGCTCGGACTTCCCTTGTCATCTGGATCTGGTTATTTGCTGCTCTCCTCTTTTTGGAGGTCCTCCTTTGTTAGTGGCCACATAAGGGAGGGTGTGCTCCTAGGGCCAATTTTAGATTTTTTTTTAAAGTAAATCAAATAAACTGGATGTGGGAGGCAGAGAGAAGGGAGGACTGGGTGGCCAAGTGTCAGGAGAGTGTAATTTCCTTGGTTCTGTCTCGTGGCAGCAAAGATTTGAAATGGCAGACCAGTGTTACAGTTTCAGTTACAGCTCAGAGTTTTGTTTGGCAAACAAAGGATAGTACACCCTCGAGGAGTGAGGGTGGACTAACCCCAAAGGAGAGGCCTCAATCAGTCTTGGCTTTCTCTTTTTATACGTTTTGTCTCCTCCCCACTGATCCTGCCCTGTGCAAACTGGGCTAGCCAAGAAGGGGGCATGTTTGTTTCACCTGAGGTTCTCACACTAGTCTGTGGATTTTCTTTTGTTCCATTTTTGCAGGCTTTTCCCTTTCTTTGTCTTTTAACTACCGCCATTTTGGACTCCTTTTTTCTTATTCTAACTACCGAACACAAGGAAGGTAAAATCATTTTTAACATTGTGTGGGCTGTTGGTGCAGACAGGATGCGTTTAAAAAGCTAATAAAATTCAGTTCAGTTCAGTCACAGTCTTAGCCCCATGGGCTGCAGCACGCCAGGCTTCTCTGTCCTTCACAGAGCTCGCTCAAACTCATGTCCATCCAACCATCTCATCCTCTGTTGTCCCCTTCTCCTCCTGCCTTCAATCTTTCCCAGCATCAGGGTCTTTTCCAATGAGTCTGTTCTTCGCATCAGGTGCCCAAAGTATTGGAGTTTCAGTTTCAGCATCAGTCCTTCCAATGGCTATTCAGGACTGATTTCCTTTAGGATGGACTGGTTGGATCTCCTTGCAGTCCAAGGGACTCTTAAGAGTCTTCTCCAGCACCACAGTTCAAAAACATAAATTCTTTGGTGCTCAACTTTCTTCATAGTCGAACCCTCACATCCATTCATGACTACTGAAAAAACCATAGCTTTGACTATACAGACCTTTGTTGGCAAAGTAATGTCTCTGCTTTTTAATATGCTGTCTAGGTTGGTCATAGCTTTGTTTCCAAGGAGCAAGGATCTTTTAATTTCATGGCTGCAGTCACCATCTGCAGTGATTTTGGAGCCCAAGAAAATAAAGTCTGTTGGTGTTTCCGTTGTTTCCCCACCTATTTGCCATGAAGTGATGAGACTGGATGCCATGATCTTAGTTTTCTGAATGTTGAGTTTTGAGCCAGCTTTTTCACTCTCCTCTTTCACTTTCATCAAGAGACTCTTTAGCTCTTCTTCACTTTCTGCCATAAGGGTGGTGTCACCTGCATATCTGAGGTTATTGATATTCTTCCTGGTAATCTTGATTCCAGCTTGTGCTTCATCCAGCCTGGCATTTCACATGATGTACTCTGCATATAAGTTAAATAAGTGGGGTGACAATATACAGCTTTGACATACTCCTTTCCCAATTTGGAACCAGGTGTTACACATGCTTATTTTTTGAGTTTTGCTGTTGTTCAGTTGCTAAGTCATGTCTGACTCTTTGTAACCTCATGGACTGCAGCATGGCAGGCTTCCCGGTTCTCCACTATCTCCAGAATTTGCTCAGCTTCATGTCTGCTGAGTCAGTGATGCTATCTAACCAGAGCCTTGCCTCACATTGGATCATTCATATTGAAGTGAATATTTCATGTGTGAATCAATGGATTTTATGTATATGATATATATATTTGCTATGGGCATTTTTAAATTAAATTCTGTTTTATAATTTTGTTTTTGAAAAGACTTATCTAGTAGTAATTCACTTCAATTAATTTTTTAATTTAAGAAGGTGAGGGGGCCATGAACTTTGATGAGAAGAAATCTTTATTTTCATTAATTTCATAGTGACCGAAATTTGGTATTTTCATTACTTATGGATATTAGTCAGATATTAACATTAACGTATCTCTGTTAACAATAGAAATCAAAGATATATTGGAATCACATTATAAAGGTTACAGGTATGTCAAAATATCATTCATACTCATTGTTGCTTTAAGAATAGTTATTAAATCTACTGCTACATCTCATTTAATGCATTAATAAATAAGCACATACATTGCAAATTAGTTTTTTAAAAAATATTTTGAAAACTTTATTTTTAAAATGTTGACTCCCTTGTAATATATTTTAAAAGATTTTTTTTGTAATGGGTTCTAGAAACTTCACCAGACGTCCAAAGGGATCTACGGCATAAAAGTTCTAAAGATGCCCTGAGAGTGCCTCATGGGTGGCACAGCCTCGGGTTGAGGCGCAGGTGACTCCTGCCTGATTTTACTTCTTTGTTCTTTTACGGAAACTAAGGGACACTTAGCAGGCTCAAAAGAGTATAATTGCATGCAGAAGCAAGAGAAAGTCAAAGCACGTCTAAACCCTGATGGAAAAATTACCGGGTGTAGAGTCGAAGGACTTCGGATCCAGTCCAAACTTATCTGTACCATCCCTGCAACAAGTGCATTTTCTATTGTCAGCAATGATTTACTGAGGGCTGACTGTCCAGACTCAGCATGGGTTCTGGAGAAGGGTCCAGCCCCTCTGTCACTCACCAGCTGAGTGACTTTGAATAAGTTGTTTCATATCCCTTACACCTCAGTTTTCTAATCTGTAAAACGGGCACACCGATCCTTAATTTATAGAGTTGTTGACATGATTAGGTAAGAGAATGAGTATAAAGTACCATACACACAAAAAAAAGAGGACAGATGCTGAGTCACCATTTTGCGTATCAGGCCCTGCCTCAGTGGTGTTGCTAGATGTGAAAGAGGAGTGAGGAACACTGTCTTCTCTTTTAGGGAAAAAATATCAAAAATACATGTTCTTTTAAAGAATGGAGATGAAATTAATTAACTAAATTCTTGTTAGCTGAAATTTCAAGGCTGGAGAAAAGTCTTATGACAAATGCATCTTTTTTTTCTTCTAAACGCGCTTATTGTATCCAAGGCCCAAAGGGGAAAAGAATCCTCAAAAGGCTGATAAACTATTTAATTTACTTTCCTTTATCACTCATTGAAGATATTTAGCCTCTTAAATGCTTCTGAAGTGTTGGTCATATAATTTCAAAAATGATGAGGATTATTGTAAACATAAAAGCCTGGTAAATTTTGGGTCACTCATCTGCAACCTTATAAATTACTTAAAAGGTATATTATATTAAAAAAATAAAAAGCTCTATTCATAATTATGATTTAAGAGAGCCATTCCACTGTTCTTTGTGTTGGTAGTTTATTTTCTAAAAGCCTAGATATAAGGTATTTTTAAATTTCTGTTCGTAATTTTGGCCTTTCACAGGCGTAAACCATGGTAATAACGATAATCACCACCAGGTTGCGCTGTAGTTCCACAATGGAAGCAGTCTGTGATCTGAGGATTTCTCGAGTTCTTCTTTAAACCGTATTATTTCTGTTTTTTGAAGCAAAGAAGGGTAGAGATAAATACTTAAAATGAAAAAGAAAAGTTTTTGCTGAAAATAAAGAATTCCAAATTCACTCTGATTGAAAACTGTGGTATTCAACAACAACAACAAAAAAAGAAAGTTCTGAAGACATTGTTATAACCCTTTTTAGAAAAGATTGCATTCAGTTTTATTAGTTAAAACTATTTTCCTGATGGCAAACAAAGCAAAGCAAAACAAAACAAAACTCTGTCGAAAGTTTTGTTTTCTATTTTCTCTAGTTGGTGATGGATAAGACTATTTTTTAAGATACCAAGATAAGGTATATCTAATTTAAAATCATAGTGATGTCTTTGATATAAATCAGGCTTTGGAAAATATATGAACATTCCAACTTGAAACAACTTAAAAAAAAAAAAAAGCACCTCCTCCTCCTCCTCCTTTTTTCTTTTCTGCTCTTGTTTTTCCCAAATGTCAATATTTATGAGTCAGGGGTTATGGGAACGCTACCTAGAGCTGCAAGGGGCCAGAGTTTGCCCTCTTATTTCCCCGAGGAGTTGAGTATGAGTGCCAGAGGGCAACGTTTGGCTGGAAGGACCCAATCTTTTCTTTCTTTGCGCCCTGTGCTATGTCCTTTGAAGTGACGGAAAATTCTGTACTCAGCTGTGCTTCGTAAGATGTCAACTCAAGCTGAGCAATGCATACAGGTTTTCTGTATAGCCTTTTGGTATAAAACAGATGCAGACTTACTGAAAACAAAAAAACCAGGATTATGCAAGCAATTTTGAGATTTTTGCGAACTCCTCAGATAACATATTTACAAGTCTAAATTTCTGAATATTGCTTGTCAAATTTATTCAGTTAAAAAAAAATTTTTTTTCCTGGATAAGATGTTTTTTGCCGTGTCACTGTCAAAACATCAGTCACTTTGGTTTAACTCCTTTTAGGATTTGGGTGGTATTAGTTTTAGACAGAAGGCAATGGCAATGAAATCCTCACAGAAATAATCTCAGAAAACATTAGGAAACTGGAGCTTATATTTATTTTAAAGTTGAGTTGCTATCCATCAAGACGATGAAAACAATTCTTTATTTAGTCCAATGCCTTCTTTTAGTTTGCTTCCTTTCAAATTGTCAGCCGTTAGGGGCTGAACAAGAACATAAAGCTGAAAATGAACAAGCTTTACTAGGCAGGATAAACTGGGGAATAAGCTGGAAAATTGGGGTCATTAACAAATGAAAAAAAAAATCAGAAACATTTTAAAAACAAAAATGTCACCAGTAAAATATGTCTCTAAGGTCAGTTGAAATGCCCTGACATTGATTCCCAACTTCCTCTTTGTTTTATTTGAAGGGTCATCTCTTTATTTATTTATTTTTTCTAATTTAAATCTTTTAACTTGTTACTTCCATAGGTGGTTAAATCTCTTAATATCTTTTAACTAGGGTTCATGGTGGTTTTTTTTTTCCCTTTAATCTATTTATTTAAACAGTTCTTTATTTAGCTTGCTTTATTTTTCTATGTCCCACCCAAACACTTAACTGGTTCAAGCACTTAACTGGTATCCAAAGACTCCTGTATAAATAACAAGATAAAAATTCATAGTACGTTTTGTTTTCCCAGATTGGGAGATAATTGCACTTTCATTTTGGGGAAAATTATGGCCAAAAGAATATTGAGATTAATGAAAAAAATCGTTAGGGGATATGCTAACATCAGTTTTTTTTGGGGAAAAAAAATGGCTTTCTGTGGGAAGATAATTGCATTTCATTCTCCAAAAGTCTTTGACTTTTTTCTCAGTGATTAGGTAATTCTGAATGCATTGCCCCCTCCTGCCAGTGGTGTGCCCATTGTTTAAATTTCCCATATCTCAGTTTCTTCATCCATAAACGGGGATGAGCTGTTTAGCTCAGAGATGTTGAGAGAATTAAATCAGTACCGTGTTCAGCTTTTTGTGCACAGTGGGAGCCCAGCGTGTGATAACTTCCCTTTGCCTTTCATCATCAACAAGAACACAAAGAGCAGAACACGTTTATCCACAGATTGAACATCTCTAAGGGGGTCAAATACAAAACTTATTTAAACTAATTTGCACAGTACCTGACATTCCAGGATGTGCCGTTCTGCAATCCAGTCATAGACGTGTTTAAAATTAGCTTTGGAAACAGGACTTTGAAACCAAAAGTATAAATTCTAGTAGGTAGATTTAGTATTTTAACATTTCGTTAATATTTATATGTACATATAGCATATGTTTATCTGTTTTGCATAGTATTCATGTTACTGAACTTAGGTTTGGCTGCTCACTGGTCAAAAGCCAGTACTAGAGTGATAAGTGCTGGTAGGAATGGAAAGTTTGCTTTGTTCAGGAGGCTGGCAACCTCAGTGTGAGGAGAAAGGCAGGTCCTAACTGGAGTCCCAAAGCTACTTCAAGCAATAGCAAAGTCCTTGGAATGTTGCTACCTATTTGAGGGGAAAGAATTTATTTGTATGGATAAATTCAGGAGTGTTTGTTAAAATCCAGTGGCCTTGTCTGTAGTCAAGTCTTTTGAATGTAAATATATATAGACTCAAACAGGGATCATTTTGGGTTTAATGGACCTTGCATAGACAAATGCTATTACATAAAAAGGAAGCATTGTGGATTTTTAACCGGAGTCCGTGTTCAGCTGTAGACGTCAGAGGCTTCTGAAAAGGGGAGTAATATAAAGGCTTTTGTGCCCAGTCCAGCGTACGGTCTTCCTTTTACCCTCATGTGGATTTGTGTATCGAGTTGCTGAAGCTCTGTGTATATGATTAAATCTAAGCTGGTCACTAGGGAATAAAATGATGAAGATGTGTGGTCCATATTTTGAAAGAGAAGGCTAAAAACAACTTGAACTCATTTTAGGATGACTCTAGACTTTAGTCTTAGCAAAAATATTAATAGTAACAGGATAGAAAGACTAAAAATATTTACAATCTCTTTGTGTTTGTTTATTAATAAAAATGCGGATTGGTTAAAAAAAAAAAAAAAGGAAGAGCTGAAAAGGAAAAGTGAAGCTTCAACATAAGTACTTAGGAACGTCAGATCATATAAACCTGGAGAGTCTACAGCACATAGAATATGTACCTCAGGCTGAAGCACTTGAGGGGGACCTCCAGAGTTTGGAAGTTTTCATTTTTTAAGAAAATATTTATTTATGTTAAAATTTTGCCAGCACCTTGCAGCCCTATCAGGGATTGAACCTGGGCCCCTAGGATTGGAAGCGCGGAGTTCTAACCACTGGACAGTCAGGGAATTCTCAGGTTTAGACATTTTGGACCGACTTCCCTAGTGGTTAAGACTGAGCTTCCGCTGCAGGGCACATGGGTTCAACCCTTGGTCGCATGCTGCCCTGTATGGCTAAAACAAAGAAAAGCATCAGGGGACACAGATGTTTTGAAGTGGTCCCTTGTGCCCTTCTGGCTGTCATTTTCAGACACTTTAGACTGAAGCCTGCCGAGTTGCTTCTTTCCCACAAGCAGGCTCGCAGCCTGGACTGGCTATCTGAGCAGGACAGTCCCCCACGCAGTAGAAACCAGCATCTCGGCAAACCTGGGGTCCTTCCACAGCTCCGTAGTTGTGCTGTGCGCTCTGGGGGTGGAGAAAGCCCGTAAACGGTATGCCTTTCTGCCAGACACATGCTTGCTTTTATTTTCCTCAAGACCTACAGTGCCGGGAGACAACATTTTTGTGCCCTTCAGGGATGAATGACCTTCTGACTCCATGGTCCTGCCGGTCTCTTTCAGGCAAGGAATAGGCTGATGGGGTGGGGTTGGGGTTGGGGAGTGGGCCCCCTGAAGTGTCTTCACATTTGTCCCGATGCCTCCGACTCCCAGAAAGAATGAATAACATGAAGCAGAATGTCTAGGGCACAGGCATCACAGACGGGTTTCCCAAATCTTAGTAAAACCACTAAATAGGGAGTTAAAGTGATTTTAAAGATACTTCAAAGTGTTAACATCACAAAAGATATTCTACTTTCCTTTTTTTTTCACCTTCCCTTAGCAAAGGAGGGAAGCCAGACACAAAAGGCCACATAGTGTATGCATCTATTTATATGAACTATCAGAAAAGGCAACTCCACAGAAAGCAGTTTGGAGGTTGCCAGGGACTGGGGGAGGCGGGGTGGGGAGGGGAGTGGGGGCTGACTGCTCAAGGGGTATGGGGTTTCCTTTCCGGGTGTTGAAAAAGTTCTGGCACTAGATAGTGG
Organism: Oryx dammah; assembly: GCF_014754425.2. Lineage (NCBI taxonomy): Eukaryota > Metazoa > Chordata > Mammalia > Artiodactyla > Bovidae > Oryx > Oryx dammah. The sequence continues at coordinate 10,595,341 of NW_024070196.1, forward strand.
TAATGGTTGTGCAACATTGTGGAGGTACTGAATCCCACTAAACTCTACTTTTTAAAACGGTTAAAATGGCAAATTTTGTGCTCTGTGTATCTTATCACGATAAAAATTTTTTTCTTCCTTAATTAAAGGTCAGGTCAAAGGCACTAGTGAGGATAATTGCTAAGTCATTTGCACTCACCAATATCTTTGTAGTAATTTTTAAAGCAATCAAGCAGTGTCTTAGAAAGATTCTGATTATTGGACAAAATCAGAAAATTGTGATCAACAGCTAAGCTGAGCTGAGGGTTAAACTTTGAGCAAAAACAAGAAAGTGGGTCAAAGGAGATTCCACCTAGTGTAATGGTCAATCTGACGTGTCATTGTGACCAGACTGTGAGGTACCCAGATATTTGGTTAAATATTATTTGGGAGCATGTCTGTGAAGATGTTTCTGAAGCAGATTAAATTTGAATCAGTAGGCTGAGTAACGCAGATTGCTCCCCCCTGCCCACCCACTGTGAATGGCCTCATCAACCCACTGAAGGCCTGAATAGAATAAGAAGGCTGAGTAAAATAGAATTCTCTCTGCCTGACTATCTTTAGCTGGGACATGGGTCTTCTCCTGCCTTTGAACTCGGACTCCAGTGGCTTTCCTGGGCCTACAGCTTGCTGACTATAGATCTCGAGACTTCTCAGCCTTCATAATTGTGTGAGTCAATGCCTTATTATATGTATATAAACATATATACACATAGGATATATATATATATATATTCTATTCTATTTCTCTGGAGAACTCAGACCAAGTGAGATTTTGGTACCAGTACTGAGAAGTGGGGTGCTCTTGTAAGAAAAACCTAAAAATGTGGAACTGGGTGATGGGCAGAGGCTGTAAGGCTGGAGTGCACGCTGGAACTGTGGACATTAAGGGCAATTCTGGTGACATCTCAGATGGAAATGAGGAACATATTATTAGAAACTGGAGGGAAGGTGATGTTGGTTATAAAGTGACAAAGAACTTGACTGAGCAGTGTCCTGGTGTTTTGCGGAAGGTAGAATTTGTGACTGATGAAACTGGAGGTTTAGCTGAGGAGATGTCTAAGCAAAGTGTTGAAGGAGTGTCTTGATTCCTTCTGACAGAGGAAGAGAGAAGAGAGAGAGGAATCGAGGAAGAGAGAAGAGAGAGAGGAATCGAGGAAGAAATTGTTGAGTAAAAAGGGACCTGAACTTGAAGACTTGGAAAATTCTCATACTGCCCATATTGAAAAGGGAGAAAGCTTGTCCTGAAGAGAATGCCAAGGGTGTGGTTGCCCTACCACTCAATAGAGGAAAGTCTGTGGGATTACAGGGGCAGGGACAGTGCCAGTTGAACGGAAGGGGACATGGATGGGACAAAATGAAGGAAGGCTGTTGGGCTTCTTGGATTCCACAGGACAGGACTATGGACCTACAGGGCTGTGAGCTTGTGCTATTCCTAAAGAAAGGGAAGAATGATACCAAACAGGATTCTGAGTTCTTGAAGACTGTGCTCCCACTCCTGGGGGCAAGGCTGTTTCTTCCTCAGTTACCAAGGGTAGGACCTCCTCTCCTGTTTCTGTGGGTCAGGAAGGTCTCACACAGTGCCTTAGGAGTAGAGTTGCCTGGAGGAACCTTAGAGGCCAAGTTTCCTAGAGCCTTGATGGTGTAACTCCTGTCTGTCAAGGCATTGAAGCTGGAACCCCAGCAGGTCTCAAAGGCTTCAAACCACAGAGGATGTTTCTCAAGCTTTAATATCTGACGGAGTCTGCCTTGCTGGGTTTTGGACTTGCTTAGGACCTGCTGCCTTTTCCTTTTTTCCTGTCTCTCCCTCCCAGAGGGCTTCCTTCATAGCTCAGTTGGTAAAGAGCCTGACTGCAATGCAGGAGACCTGGGTTTGATCCCTGGGTTGGGAAGATCCCCTGGAGAAGGAAATGACAAACCATTCCAGTATTCTCGCCTGGAGAATCCCATAGACAGGAGCATAGCAGGGTATAGTCTATGGGGTTGCAAGAGTTGGCTACGACTGAGCAACTAAGCACACCCTCCCAGAATGAGATTTCTGTCTTCTGTTTGTCCTACCACTGTATCTTGGTAGCACATGATTTTTCTGTTTTTGTAGGTTCACAGCTGAAGAGGAATTTGCCTCAGGACAAATAATCTCTCAAGCTTCACCTGTATCTGATTTAGATGATGTTTAAATGAGCCTTTGACTTTTAGAGTTAATACTGGAATGAGTTAGGACTGACAGGATTTTTTGGATAGAATGAAAGCATTTTGCATGTGAAAAGGACATCAATTAGTGGGGAGTGGCCAGGGGCAGAAGGTTATAGTCTAAATGTTTCTCCTTCCCATTCATATGTTAAAGCCTTAACCTCCAGTGTGATGGTATTTGGAGATGGAGTGGTTGGGAGGCAGTTAAGATTAGATAAAGTCATGAGGGTGAGGCCTTCATGATGGGATTAGTGCCCTTATAAAGAGAAAGGGAGAGGAGAGAGAGAGAACAACAGACAGTGACTCTCTGTGCAAGCACAGAGGAAAGGCCATATGAAGATGCGGTGGAGGCAGCTGTCTGCAACCCATGGAGAGAGAACTATCCCCAGACAGTGACCCTGCTGGCACCTTGATCCTGGTTTTTCAGCCTCCAGAACTGTGAGAAAGTTAAGCCATCCAGTACTCTTGCCTGGAAAATCCTATGAACGAAGGAGCCTGGTAGGCTGCAGTCCATGGGGTCGCTAAGAGTCGGATACGACTGAGCGACTTCCCTTTCACTTTTCACTTTCATGCATTGGAGAAGGAAATGGCAGCCCACTCTGGTGTTCTTGCCTGGAGAATCCCAGAGACGGGGGAGCCTGGTGGGCTGCCGTCTACGGGGTCGCACAGAGTCGGACACGACTGAAGTGACTTAGCAGTAGCAGTAGCAGTCTTATTTGGTTACGGCAGCCTGGCCTGCCTAAGACACTCAGTGAGTCTCAGTGGAAAAGAAAAAGGCCAAAAATAAGGTGGGAGCAGTCTTCCCTGGTGGCTCAGACGGTAAAGCGTCTGTATGCAATGCAGGAGACCCCGGTTCAATCCCTGGGTTGGGAAGATCCCCTGGAGAAGGAAATGGCAGCCCACTCCAGCATTCTTGCCTGGAAAATCCCATGGACGGAGGAGCCTGGTAGGCTACTGTCCATGGGGTTGCAAAGAGTCAGACACGACTGAGTGACTTCACTTCCATTCATGCTGAAGGCAGATCTGCTTTATTGTTTGTTCCAGGCTGGTCGCACCTTGGAGCAGGAGATCTTAGATTCAGGCAACCGGGTGAGTTTTTCAAAACAGCAGTTCTTCTTACCAGCCTTGTTCTCATCATAAGTTCACCAGGCCTGGGGAGGTGGGCCCCAGCAGAGAGCCCAGTGCAGGCTGTTAAACAAGGTGCCTGAAGCACTACCTGTCCCTATGTTCCTCAGGAGGCCAAAATCAAAGTGAACATGTACTTAAAATTCTTTGATGGAGAACGGTCATGTTCTTTGACCCAGATTCTCAAGTCATGAACACTCCATAAAATATTTGGAGTTACTGCAACTATGCATGTTTACTTCGACTGATGATTGCCCAATGACTTCTTGATGCTGGAGGGAGGGTGGCGTAGGGAGGGAGAGATCATCACCCCCATGTGTTTGATGGAGAAAAACAAAGCTCTCGACTACACATCATTTTTCATAGTTGTCCTTTTCAGCAAACATGAGGGTCCAATGACTTCTTGGTGTTGTGTATGGGGAAATGCTTTTAGTACCCGAAAGGGGAAGCTTCCAAAGTCACATCTCCATGTTTTGCTGGATTATAAATAAGCTGATCTGAGGGAGGTCTCCTTTGGTGAGCTCCCTGGCAGTGCAGAGGCAGTTTGGCCCTTGCAGTCTGGTTCTCACTTATCTTTGAAGACTTACCTTCTCATAAGGCTCAGTGGTAAAGAATCTGCCTGCCAATGCAGGAGATGGGGGTTCAATCCCTGGGTCAGGAGGATTGTCTGGAGAAGGAAATGGCAACCCACTCCAGTTTTCTTGCCTGGGAAATCACATGGACAGAGGAGCCTGGTGGGCTACAGTCCATGGGACAGTAAAGAATCGGACATGATTGAGCGACTAAACAATAACAACAGATCTCCCTTTCTTTCTCCCCTACCCCATACTGCTCCTTGCTGCAGCCACACTGAACTGCTTACTTGCATGCCCAGAGCACTGGGAACCTTGAAGAGTCCATGCTTTGTAAATGCATATCCTTGGCCTAGACGTTCCTCTTGCCTTTTTTGTTTGGTGCAAATCCTCCAACCTCCAAACACCCCATGATAGTTTATGAGCTATGAGAAACCTTAGATATCATATCACACTGGCCTGCCCTGCAATTAAATGTTAGAAACAACTCTTGGGAGAATCCAATCTGACTTTCCTCTTGTGTCTTTTCTTTTAGATATAAAAGATACCATCTGAATTCTTAACTGAACTCGGTAGAAAAATCTATTGAAAGCATTTTGTAAGAGCAGATTCCCTGAGGATGGTTGACCTTGAGGACTCTTGGTCTGTTGCGTGAAATGCAGGAAAAGAATCGAGAACTCCCGAGTCTTTGCCATATGGGGCTTGAGTCACCTACAAAGAGATCCTTGGGGGTGAGCTTTCTCCTGACCCAGCTGGGAAAGGGAAATGGTGGAGAAGAAAAAAATTAATTATGGGTGCTATTATTCATCTACCTCTGGGTTTAACTGAACAGTGAGATCAAAATGGTTTGTTTGTTCAATTTGTTTTTTAGTGAAGTACTTGTTTGTTTTGTTTTGGGGTAGTTTCTTTGGGGGGATTTAGGGCAAAGCAGAGTGGAGATGACTCGTTTCTTCCGTGTAATCCTGTAATAACTACAAGTTTGTTGTAGTCTTTCGGTTCCCACAAAATGGTCTGTATTCTGTGTGTGTGTGTGTGTGTGTGTGTGTTGGGAGTAGGGAGACAGGAAGTGAAGACAGGGGAACTGAGCCTTGAGAAAGTGCGAGAAGGAAAACAAGGCATGCTGTGGTGGAAAGTGAAATAAAGAGAAATAAATACAGCAGAACCGGGCAAAGGGACGAGGAACTCACAAAGGACAGTGGGAAGAAAGCATAAAGGTATGTAACACAGTCAATCAGAAGGAGTTAGAGCTGAGCTGGATCTTCAAAAACATCGAATCTGTCCCCTTTATCTCAAAGATGAGGGAACATAAGTCCAGGGAGGCTATGTGAATTAGTAAATTGTTAAGGTCAGAGCTAAAACCAGTACCTTGGTCTCCTGTCCTATGAAGTACATGGCTATGTGCAATGAGTGGAGGTCAGGGGGTGGGGGAGAGTTCTGAGCTAAGACAGGACAGTGATATGATTTTCCTGTTCACTATTGTTAGAGAATAGTATTTTTAAGTGGCAAAATCATGCCTCTGATACAAATATAAGATGAATATGCATCACTGATTTTAACTCATTAATTGTTGAGGGAACCAGCAGAATGTTATAGGTTGAAAGAATTCAAAGTAACACACATATACATATGTATAACATACATACACAGACAAGGAATCCTGAAATGAATGTAATAAATGCAACATGACATAGATTTTATTGAACTCATTAATTATTAAGGGAACCTGATAAGAAGTTACAACTGGTTGAAAGGAGAATTCAAAGAACCATACACTTACATAGGGACATAAGGAATGCTGAAATGAATTTTAACATTAAAAGCATATGCAATATGAATCTATCCACAGGCAGTAATCAATTGCTTCTATCTGACACAACTAATTTGCATTTGTATGGACAAGAATCATTTGCATTGTTTTCTGTCTACAAATTATAGCATTGTAAAATAGCTCAGAAACAATAAAAGGCAGATACGATCAGGAAGGGTATGCTGAAGAGGATACACAATAATCTTATTTATTTTCTAGTCCAAAAAAGTCTTGCATAATTTCTCCCAATGGAAGTGCATAATTGGAGCTGAAAAAGATGCTCCTTCATCTCTTTTGACTCATGAAAGGGATGAAACGCAGCTGATGAAATGGGAGGAGTCAGTGGCACAGTGAAGGGCCTGCCTGCAGGCACCTGTGGTCAGGGTGCTGCTGCTGCCACCAACTCTGACAGACACGTGTCCCCAGCATTGCTCTATGTCCCATATTGGGTTACTCCCTCACTATTCAAAGTCTAGGGCAGGGGCATCAAGTTGGCCCAAGTCCCATACTCTCAGTCCAGCTGTCTTGGCCTAGGAAAAAGGACTATCTGGTTATTTGGTTTTACTCTGGCAAGCCAAGACTCACACTTTGGGGCTCCAAATAGGAAGGATATGTGGTATGTTGAGTAGTAAAAAAAAGGCAAATATTTACCGCAGTTACTTTACTAGGGATACACAAAACAATTGAAGAGGCTCTAAGCTTTTTCTGGAGAAAGCTAATACAACAAAGTGGCAAGAGTAAGGGCATTAGACCCAGATGCACCTTTAGTCTCTGCTGAGCTCCAGCATTTACTAGCTAAATTATTGTGAAAAAGTTACAAACCACTCTGAATTCCAGTTATTCCATTTACATTACTGTTACTATCTATCTCACAGATATTCAAGACTCTGCAGCATCTGGTCCATTGTTTCTATGACCTTATCTGCTACTGCTCTTCCCTTGTTTATCCTGTTCCAGCCCTCCTGGCTTCCTTTTTCTTTGAGTACACAAACACCACCCTGCCTCAGGTCCTTTGCACATGCTGACTTAATATGTCTTGTTAAAGACACTTATTTCCTACTAAAGACCTGCATCATTTCTTTCCTCACCACTTCATTCAGCACTGTTCTCAAATGTCACCTTGGCTTTGGTCATGCCTTCTCTGATGACACTATTGAAAATTATAATTCCTTCCACCTAGTACTACCTCTCCCTTCTTCCTGCTTCCTTTTTCTCCATAACATTTGTTACTTGTCTGTCTCCCTTCTCTAAACGGTAAGATCTGCAAGAGCAGGAAGACAAGTCTGTGTTTACACAGCCCTATCCCCAGCACCTGGAGCAACGTCTGGCATGTAAAAAAGTGCTCAGTGCACTTCCCTGGAGGTCCAGTGGTTAAGAGTCCACCTGTCAGTGCAGGGCACACAGGTTCAATCCCTGCTGGATGATTCCACATGCTGCAGAGCAAGTAAACCTGCCAGCCAAAACTACTGAGCCCATGCACCTAGAGCTTGTGCTCTACAGCAAAAGAGGCCACCACAGGGAGAAGCCCAGGCACCAAACTGAACGGCAGCTCCCACCTTGCCTCAACTAGAGAAACACCATGCAACAGAGAAGACCCAGAGCAGCCAAAAATTAAGAAGTTAAAAAAACATTAAAAAGTTATTTAAAAAGTGCTCAGTAATATCTGTTGGATGTACGAATGATTGCAAAGCACGTGACATACAGTAGGCACCAAATAAATGCTAGTTATCAGGCTTTTCTTTTGTCTTTCCCTGGCCAGCTCCCCACAAGCTGACCTGCTTTCCCAGAGGACTTTTGATCTAATAATAGCATTTTTTTTTACCAGTCCAGAAACTTAACCTCCAAATTTCCCAGCTAATCAACAGAAGACAGCCAAAATATTGTAGTACTCAAGTTAGGAGTGATGTTTGGAAGTTCATATTTATTCCGCTTCTTTGTCCATTAATGTATCTCAACTATGGTGTGGTGGTACCAGATGGTTTCTATGGAAGCTGGCCAAAAGCTTGCAGAATTACCTAGAAAGCATGTTTTGAGGCACCAGAGAAACACATCTGGCTATTAGGAAAGCTTCCTTTTTAGGATTTCCCAGAGAAATAGATTATTTATGTGTTTATTATAAGGAATCAGTTCACATGTTTATAGAGGCTGATGAATCCCCAGGTTTTCAGGGTGAGTTGACAATGGGGAGGCCCAGGAGACCCAATGGTGTAATTTTCTAGTCTGAGGGCTGGCAGGCTGGAGACCCAGATAGGCTGATGTTTAAGTTGAAGTCTACAGGCAGCAACTTCTTTCATGCACTAGAGAAGGAAATGGCAACCCACTCCAATATTCTTGCCTAGAGAATCCCAGGGATGGGGGAGCCTGGTGGGCTGCCGTCTACGGGGTTGCACAGAGTCGGACACAATTGAAGTGACTTAGCAGCAGCAGCAGCACAGGCAGCAAAAAAGGCAATGTTCCCGCTAAAAGGCTCCAGACAGGGATTCTTTTCTTACTTGGGGTATGGTCGGCCTTTTTGGTCTATTCAGGCCTTCAACTGATTGGGTAAGTCCCACCCACACTAAGGACACCCACACGAGGGAGGACCATGTATTCTATTTGGCCTGCTTGTCTAAATGTTCATCTCATCCACAGCCCTCCCACAGAAACCCCCAGAATAATGTTTGATCAAATATCAGGGTACCCTATAGCCCAATCAGGTTGACATAAAATTAGCCATCAAAGTCACTCTTTTATATCCACCATTAATTATTTTCTGTTGTAAAGAAAATAGTGGGCAACAAAATCTTGAGTAAAAACAGATGTAGGTCAGCTACTTTAGAAAAAAGAAAAATAGTCACTCAGTCACGTCCAACTCTCTGCAGCCCCAAGGACTGTAACCTACCAGGCTCCTCTGTCCATGGAATTCTCCAGGCAAGAATACTGGAGTGGGTAGCCATTCCCTTCTCCAAGGGATCTTCCTAACCTGGGGATCAAACCCACATCTCCTGGATTGCAGGCAGATTCTTTACCAACTGAGCCACCAGAGAAGCCCATTTTATGTAGGTAAATCCTATTTAGGGTATGTGTGAAGGCTCAGCACTGCAATTAGCAAGAGAGACTATAAGCAAAATAAAATCAAGACTGTGAAACTGCATTCTAGTTACTAATTAGAGATTTGGTCTTTAGCAATTTATTTTATCTTTGAGAATTTGCTGTTTTCTTTTGAAAGCTAGATGACTTTTATTTTTTTTAAATCCCCATTTTATCAATTTATTTTTTATTTAAAATTATTTTGTTTTTTTTTTAAAAAATTTTTATTGAAGTATAGTTGATTTACAATATTGTGTAAGTTTCAGGTATGATTCACTTATATATATGTATATATATTCATATATATTCTTTTTCCTTTATAATTATTACATAATATTGAGTAGAGGTCCTTGTGCTACACAGTAGGTCCTTGTTGGCTATCCACACATAGTAGTGAGTATGTGTTAATCCCATCCTCCTCATTTATCCCTTCCTTCAAGCCCGTGGGCTTCCGTGGTGGTACAGTGGTAAAGAATCCACCTGCCAATGCAGGAGATTCAGGAAATGTGGACTGGATCCCTGGGTTGGGAAGATCCCTTGGGGAAGGAAATGGCAACCTTCTCTAGTCCTCTTGCCTGGGAAATCCCATAGACAGAGAAGCCTGGCGGGCTACAGTCCATGACGTTACAAAAGAGTCGGACAAGACTTGGCGGCTAAACCACAAAAACCCAAGACCCTCGATAATTTTAAAAAATCACTGGCAGCCCCAGGATCTTGGGTTCCTGATGAATGAATAAACAGCAAGGGAAGACTTGTGTGCCAGCCGACAATGTCACATACACACCCTCAAAGCTGTGTGTGTGGTATTGCCCATGTTTGCAACCCAATGACAAAAATAGTTCCTCCTGACCTTTGTTTGCTCCCCAGTCAATGGAAAGTAAACAGAGTTTATTCTAGGAAATATCATGTCTTCTTCATGAATGTCCTCACGCCAGCTATCTTCCTGCCCAGGTTAATCTGCCCTCATCCGAAATGGCTTCACACCTCACCTGATTAGCTTTGATTAAAGTGAATTATGTCACAGTATTACCTCAGCCAGACTATGGGAATTTAATCTTGTCATTTCCTTTTTTGAAGACTCAGCCCTGGTCTTTAAAAGAAATGCCAGTATTAGCAAACTGGTGAGAAAATGTGGAACACTGGAGTCTCCAGAATTCACATTTTATTTAAATCAATGGATCAAGAAGACCCCAATACCAGTTTTACGTTGCAGAATGAGAATAAGCAAGGTCAGAAGGAAAGGGGCATAGCTTTCCCCCTGCTTTCTGCAGCCCCACAGTGAGGCTGGGATCGGGTGGGTGAGGAGCCAGGTCCAGAGTGCTGGTGGGAACGCCAGAGCACCACCTGCTGGTCCCAGGGAGCCACGCCCCAGGGGGAGCCACGCCCCAGAGGGGAGCCACGCCCCAGGGGGGAGAGCCATGCCCCAGGGGGGGAGCCATGGCACAAGTGAACCTCCTCTTTTAATCGACTCTGTCCTCCCCTGACTTCTCCCCAAGGTCCTCAGATATGCTTTGTGTTTTCTGATACAACATTCCTTTAGTTTGAATTTTAAATGCGAAATTAACTTAAAAAAATAGATCCGTGGCTCTCCTATATTATTAAACACTGCTGCATGGTTGGGTCACTGGAACGAATTCCCTTTATTAGAAGAGATGTTTATGCCCATATATAGAGATGTTTATGCCCATATATATGCTGCTAAATCTGCTAAAGGAAGCCTGATTGCCAAAAGGAGTCAGATATTGAATTTATTGAAAAGTTTAAAAATGGACCAAAAAGTTTACACAGTGTATTAGTAATGGTTGTCTTTGGTATTTTAATTTTCATCTACATTTACCTGCCGCCCCCCCCCCACCAAAATGAGCAAGTGTTATTTTTGTAAACAGGAAAAAACAATATTAAAACATTTACAAAACAAGCCATTTTATTTCAAGCAAATGCTCATCAGTGAACACCAGCACAGTGAAATCTGGGAAACAAAATCAAAGCAAGTTTCAGTTGAGAAGATATTGAGTGTCTGTTTTCACAGAATTCAGCCCAAGCATTGCAGAAAATTCTGCCTCCTTAGGTAAAGCTTACATCTCACTTCATTGTTGAATAAGAGATTCCCTTATCGCAGTTAGAATGTTATTAATTTTATTACTTTGTTTTGCTTTCCATAACTTCTTAGAAGCTAAATATTGTATTAAGTGAGACTTGGTTTGCAAATTATTTTCCTTATTAGAAAGGACCCAATTTCCTTGAATAATAAAGTGATCAGGAAAAAGCAGCATATATTATTTCCCTCATTACTGTCACATAATCTTTCTTGCCTTGGCCCACCTATTGTAGAATTGTCTAGGTGCCCAGGATTTCTGGTAAGCTCAGTTTTACTGTATACCAAATTTATGAAGATGATAATACTAACACCAGTGACATGTGATTACAACAGCAGTAGCATGTGCTTAGTGTTTTACAGTTTACAGAGCACTTGTGTACATATTCTCAAATGATCCACAAGAGCTTTATGTCCAGATAAGGAAACTGATTCTGAATGATCAAGAGGTCAGCCCAGAGTCAGCAACACATTATGGACTCAAAAAGATCCTACACGTTAGAATTAGACAGACTTGGATTCAAAACTAAGGCCAGGTATGTACTAACTGGCAACAACCATTTCTGCACTTAGAGACCCGTTTTCTTCCCCTTTCCTAAGGATGTCTTGAGATAACAAATGTTAAGTGCCTGTAGTAGATTGCCAGGTACAGAGCGGGTTCTCAATAAACCTTAGTTCTCCTCCTTCTCTCCTTTACCACCTGTATCCTGGTTTCCAAGCATCATTTGGGAAATGGAGCTCTTGGTCATGGCCTGTGTGGCCTCTCTGTGCTTTCTTGCTAATCATACTGATGAACTCTCGGGCACCTTCACAGTCTGGTAGACCAGGACCCCAGGAGAACCAGGGTGCTCACTGTTGGAACCTTGCACAGTGCCTAGCCCATAGGTCCTCGATACACATTTGTTATGTGAATTATTGAGCCAATGCACATTTGGTTCCTGGACACAGCACTTGGGACATCCTAGGGTGCCTGACCCATGTAGGAGTTTGCTTTGGTTGGTTAGTTGCACAATGGCCCGTGAAGCACCCCTACTTCCCTTCTGCCTGCTTTCTGCTTTTCCAGTAGAGATCAGATTTCCCTTTCTATTAATTGAATATTTGATGCTGGTGACAACAGCCCTCTTTCCCATACCCCAGGAGTGATAGCCCCTTGACATGGTGGCAGAGGTGGGATAGATACGAACGTCCTCCATTTGAACAGCCGTGAGCAGGATCTGAAAGAGGAGGGGTTTCTGAGGGTATGATTCTTCATCCAGGCTTGTTGCCCCTTGTGAGCCCAGAGGAAAGGAGAATGCTTTGTTATTTTTTTTCCAGTTCATTTATTTAAAAAATTTTTTAAAATCATTTGCCAGTAATTGCTTCCCATTTCCCATTTCTGGACCATTTTCATCAGTTTTGAGACCTCTAATTGAATTGAGTCTGCTTTCAGCACAGGGCAAAAGGAATTAGCACAAATATTGATGAAGTCATGACAGGGAGAGCCTGAGACCAACCACTAAAGAAGACAGGCTTTATATCATTTGTTGCAAGATCCTTCCATTGAGTCTTGAGTCTTGCATCTCTATTTTAAAAAATTAACTGGCCCTTTAAAAAAATTGATTTTATTGATTTACTTGACTGTTCTGGGTCTTAACTGTGGCATGCAGGATCTTTAGTTGCTACAAGTGAACTCTTGGTTGCGGCATGTGGGATCTAGTTCCCTGACCAGGGATGGAACCAGGGCCCCATCAATTGGGAGCTTGGAGTCTTAGCCACTGGACCACCAGGGAAGTCCCATTATTGTGACTTTTGGAACCACTTTTCCAGCTTTTGTATTTAAATATCTATCATGATAACAGATTTATAGAACACATTATAATTTATAGTGTATTTTCAGATACAGTATCTTGTTTATTTTTTCACAGCAACGTTATGTTCAAGTAAAGCAAGTGTTACAGAATCTTTACATCTTAGGTGAATAATCTGAGTTTCAGAGAAGTTCAGATATTACCCAAGCTCACTCAACTGTTTTGCGGTAGAGCTTTAATTTGAGTTGAGGTATTTTGCTTCTAGAACCAGGATTATATATCATGTCTCATGTAGTATTTATGTATTCCTGATGTTTTGTCTGTGCTGTTTTGAGATGGTCACCCCTCCTGGTCTTTCTGCCCCAAGTAAAACTAAAGAAAACTGGTAGAACTTTTGAAATCAAAGAGAACCTTGTGGACTTCTGAATCTGAGGGGCTAAGTGTGTGAATGGGAAAAAACTGCAATTTTATAGTCACTCACTTCCAACTGGACAATTAGCATTTCCTTCAATTATGAACATAGGCAACACACCTCAGTAGTTAGCAGAACCTATGATTTTGTGATCAGTAAAAATCATGAGTATTTTCATGTCATATTACAGTTATTGGAAGGTCTCTCAAACTATCACCTATACTCATCACTACTTTGAAACGATGATAGTTACTTGACCTGCCACTAGATCTTATTATTTAATGTGCTAATACAGAAGACATATATTGCCATATCACAAATTCATTTTTAAAAAATATTCTTTTCTTCTGAGTATCTTTATTTAAAAAAAATTATTAAAAATTTTTAATTGGAGTATAGGAGACTGGGATTGACATATACACATTACTATATATAAATACATAATTAAAACACTACTGTATATAAAATAGATAACTATTTACTAGTAGTTATCTACAGCATAGCACAGAGAACTATACTCAGTACCCTGCAATGGCCTATATGGGAGAAGAATCTTAAAAAGAGTGGAGATATATATATATATATAATATATGTATACCATTCACTTGGTTGTACAGCTGAAATGAACACAACATTGTAAATCAATTAAATATTCTGGGGCTTCCCTGGTGGCTCAGGGGTAAAGAATCCACTTGGCAATGCAGGAGACAGAGATTCAATCCCTGATCCAGGAAGATCCCAAATGCCCTGGAGTAGCTAAGCCCATGCACCACAACTATTGAGAATGTGTTCTAGAGCCCAGGAACTGCAACTGCTGAGCCCACATAGCTCAGCAACAAGAGAAGCCACTACAAGAAGCCCACGGCACCACAACTAGAGTAAGCCCACACGTGGCACAGACAAAAATACATAAATAAAATTATTTAAAAATATTCTGATAAACGTATTTTAATGTAATTGGTATTCTTATAGTTCTATGTATTATACTATTGTTTTTCTTTTTAGAGGGTGCAGAGTTGATCCCTAAAGCAGAATTCTACCCCCAGGTAATGTTTACTGTTATATATGTAGGTGAGGATATACGTGTGCATACACATACACAGGCATGTCTGTTGGAGCTTTTATATTTTCCCTAGAAATACATTCCATATGTTTTCAAAAATGCATTTAAGAATACTCTTCACTGGCCTTCCAAAAGGGTGCATGACCCCTAAAATATTAAGAGCCCCTGCTGAAGTCTGAAAGTTTGTGTGGAGGTACAGCCTTTGGGAGGTAACAAGGTTTAGAGGAGGCATAAAGAGTCCAGCCCCCGTGATGGAATTAATGCATTTACAAGAAAAGGAGATGGCTCTCTCTCTCTCTCCACCAGGTGAGGAAACAGCAAGCAGATAGATGGCCATCAGCAAGCCGGGAAGTGACTCTTACTAGACACCCAGTCTGCAAGTACCTTGATCTTAGCCTTCTCAGCTCTAAAACCATGAGAAATATTTTTTTTTTTTTTTTTTAAGCCATTGAGCCTGTGGTATCCTGTAGGAGCTCAGAGAGAGACAGCCCCTCGTACCAAGAACTAGTCAAGTTGGAGCTGTTGGCACAGTGTCTGTTGGGTGAAATATCCTGTATTCAGTTCTCACAAAAATGTTTGTTATACCAGTTAGCAATATTTTGATATTAAAGTTGTTCCCAACTGGCTATTTGTCCAATATCAGACTCAGCAAGTTCTAAGATACGAGAATTAATACATTAAACTATTAAACTATCTAGGACAACAAACTGAGTGCTTTCTTGGGAGCAGGACTGCAGAAAAACTTAGCTGACCCGTTGCCTCATAGGCCTTGGCGTTTCGACAGATAATTCCCCCCTTTGGTAAAGACTCTAAAGATGCATCGAATGGCTTAGTGTCTCACTTTTTTTTTTTTTTTTAATGTCCTGTGGGTTTGTGTGGAGGGATGTTTCTTCCTTTAAATGTCATTTTATTTATTTTTTCTCCACATATAAACATTTCTCCTTGGAGAGATCAAAAGATATAAATTGTTATTGATTTATTTATCTTGAATGCTTTTATTTGGCCTTGTATGCATGCTGAGTGCTCACAGAAGGTATTAGATTAATGAGACTGGAGACTGAAGTCTTCTGTTTATCTACTTATTTGGGAAACTGAAGATCTCTAAGTCATTTAGTATAAACTTGCCTGCACTATGTAGCTAATTGCCTCAAACTTGACCCAGGAAACTCTAGAGCTTCATCTATGAGTCCATGTTAGGGCCATAAAAACACTAACTGCTACTCTAAATCATTGTATAAAAAGGGCCATCCTTCCTTTTCTCTTCATCTTTTTACTCTCTCTCCTGGTATTTCCAGGAGGCCACAGATTGGTTATTTTGTGACGGTCCATCTTCTAAATACTGAAGATGGCCATAACCATCTCCTCTCCAGCCCTTCAAAAATTCACTTTTCTCTTCCTTTACCTCTTAGCCCTTATGTACCTATTTTCTCCGTGTTCCTGGTACTTATCAATTACTTCCTGAATTAAACAGAAAATAAGATAAGGAGATTTCTAGTAATATTCTGTGAAGCTCCTATCCTTATAATCTGATATAGGAAGCAGAGACCCTGGTCCTTCTGGCTCCATTTCTACAAGAGAAGCTTTTATCCATTATATTTTTATCTGAACACTTCTAGTATAACTTCACTTGAACAAAGGGTTCTGTGGGTAAAGGAGTTTAAAAACTGTTGAACTAGAGAATGTTCTTGCTCTGTCCATTGAACATAGTGTTATTTCTAGAAAAAATTGGATACTGTTATGTCTTGCTTTCCATGTCAATTTTCATTTCTGAATTTGCCAGAAAAAAGCTTGGGAAATCAGTGGCTTGTTTGAAAAGTCACAAAGTAGGAGTGACTTTAAATAATGGTTCTCATGTCATGTGTCATTAGTCAAATCCACTTCTCACTAATTGACACAGTATAGCAAGAGAGGACTAAATATAGTTGTCCTTCACAAAAGAAAATTCTCAGAAAAAAAATATGTTCATGTACAAGAAAGTCCTAGGACTCTGAACACCTTCTGATAAGTCATTTCAATAAAACTGCTGCGTATGTTAGAGAAACAAATGAAAGTCTCTTCTCCCTTAAGGGCTTTGTTGTTCTTTAGTAGCTTCAGTTGTATCTGACTCTTGCAACCCCATGGACTGTAGCCCACCAGGCTCCTCTGTCCACGGGATCTCCTATATAAGAATACTGGAGTAGGTTGCCATTTCCTTCTCCAGGAGATCTTCCTGACCCAGGGATCAAACCTAAATCTCCTGCATTGACAGATGGCTTCTTTACTATTGAGCCATGAGGGAAGTTCTTCCCTTAAGGGCTTTCAGTTCAGTTCAGTTCGGTTCAGTCGCTCAGTCGTGTCTGACTCTTTTCGACCCCATGAATCGCGGCACGCCAGGCCTCCCTGTCCATCACCATCTCCCGGAGTTCACCCAGACTCACATCCATCGAGTCCATGATGCCATCCAGCCATCTCATCCTCTGTCATCTCCTTCTCCTCCTGCCCCCAATCCCTCCCAGCATCAGAGTCTTTTCCAATGAGTCAACTCTTCGCATGAGGTGGCCAAAGTACTGGAGTTTCAGCTTCAGCATCATTCCTTCCAAAGAAATCCCAGGGCTGATCTTCAGAATGGACTGGTTGGATCTCCTTGCAGTCCAAGGCACTCTCAAGAGTCTTCTCCAACACCACAGTTCAAAAGCATCAATTCTACCAGGTAATAAAGTATCACCTAAACTTTTTGTCTTTTTGATGGGGGTGGAGTTTATGAAGATGTACAGATAGAAAGCAAAAAATAATAAGCTAAACCAGAAAATTAATTTCTCCTCCCTCAGATTTAGTGTTCATTTATCTTTCACTATATAAACCACATCCTTTGGCTCAAGAAAAATAGACCTTAAAAATAGGTGACTTTCCTGGTAAGTGATGTTCATTTGTGCAATGGGAAACTTCACTAACTTTGAAGACTGAGAACGTAACTGATACCAAAGTTTGTTTTTAAAATAAGTTCACATAAGAAATATTGTGGAATAATAAAGGAGAAGTTCACAAGTGCCCCAGAAATGTATTATTTTAGTGTTTAACTTAAGCTCTGGGGGCTAGAAGGTAAACAAATTATAGCAGACTGGGTTGTTTTGAAGTCAGTATACTCTTCACAGGGTTTCCCTGGTGGCTCAGATGATAAAGAATCTGCCTGCAATGCAGGAGACCTGGGTTTGATCCCTGGGTCAAGAACACCCCCTGGAGAAGGAAATGGCAATATGCTCCAGTATCCTTACCTGGAAGATCCCATGGAGAGAGGAGCCTGGTGAGCTCCAGTCCATGGGTCACAAAGAATTGGAAGAACGGAGCCACTAACACTTTCACTTTCATACAGCTCACATATTTTATTTAAACATTTGTGATTACAAGAAACCAGATTTTGGCTCAAATAGACATCTATTTCCTCTTCTTCTCAAAGTCTCAAAATAATAACAATATATTTTATAAAAGAATAAGACCAAAAGAAAAAAAAATCACTGGAAGGTGAAGAGGACTATCAGCAGCAAACCAGAAGATCTGGAGAGTTTCAGATTGATAGAAAGCAGAAGGCATAGTATTGATGGAAAAAGCACAGCAGTAGAAAAACATAAGCATGTAATGGCAAGGAATTTAAGGATATTTACTGGCACCCCACTCCAATACTCTTCCCTGGAAAATCCCATGCATGGAGGAGCCTGGAAGGCTGCAGTCCATGGGGTCACTGAGGGTTGGACATGACCGAGTGACTTCACTTTCACTTTTCACTTTCATGCCTTGGAGAAGGAAATGGCAACTCACTCCAGTGTTCTTGCCTGGAGAATCCCAGGGAAGGGGGAGCCTGGTGGGCTGCCATCTATGGGGTCGCACAGAGTCAGACACAACTGAAGTGACTTAACAGCAGCATTAGTAGAAAAGGGCTTCCTCTGTGACTCAGCTGATAAAGAATCCGCCTGCAATGCGGGAGACCTGGGTTTGGTCCCTGGGTTGGGAAGATCCTCCAGAGAAGGAAAAGGCTACCCACTCCAGTATTCTGGCCTGGAGAATTCCATGGACTTTATAGTCCGTGGGGTTCCAAAGAATCAGGCATGACTGAGAGACTTTCACTTTCACTTTCATTGGTAGAAAAACGTGCTGAAATGCCCAATGGGAAGCCAGGGCTGTTTCCATGGGTATGTGATCTGTATAGCACCGATGTCCCTGTGCTTAGAAGCAGCCTTAACTTGGTTTAATGCTCTGTTGTCATCTTGAAATTCTTAATTTTAAAATGAAGAATCTTGCATTTTTATTTTGCACCAAGACCTGCAAATTATATACTGGGTCCTACCAGTATTCTTCTTCTACCTCTAAATTGGGGCGGTGAGGAATAGTCATTTTACTCTTAGGCCCACAGTAACTGTTTTTAGTCAACAACGGGCTTGCATGAGGATCCTGGAGAGATTACTCGGAACAAAAGGTAGCACAGGATTTAAGATAATTGTTGACTTCTAAAACAAAACAAAATGAAGAAGAAGGAGGAGGAGAAGAAGAAGAAAAAGAAGGAGAGGAAGGAGAGGGAGGAGGGGAGGAAGGAGCAGGAGGAGGAGAAGGAGAGGGAATGGAAGGAAGAGGAAGAAGGAGGAAGTTTTCCAGGGGGTAGAATGCACTAAGAAGTCCTTCATAATTTAATATTTGAAAGAGTTCTTGGCTCCTCGCCCATACTGGCTGCCTGGAAACACACTGCTGTCCACTTACCCACTGTCAGATTTCAAGGGAGAGCCCACTGGAGAAAGGAACCCATACAACTAGAGAGAAAAACTGTCTCAGTTATACTATGTTAACTAGTATTGTCCATCATTGATGGATATGAACAGATAGCAGCTTAGTAGACACAGGAGGAAAGCAGACAGAAATGGAAGACTAAAGTGGAATCAATAATCAATCCTAGACAAAAGAGATAATTCAGAGAACAGAAGAGAATTTCTAAAATTCTGAAGACTATCCTCAGAGATATTTAAGAAACTATTATGTCCATCAAAAACCAGGCTGCTATATAAAGGGAGAAACTGGATTTCAAGAAAGAATAGACAGAAATTTAAGAAGGAATGGTAAAATTTAAAAAACTTGTGCAGATGAGCTGAGTTACAAAATTAATGGGGGAAAAGATCAATTTGATAATTTAAGGATAAAATGAGATAATCTCTTAGAATTTAGAGCTGAAAAAAAAAAAGATGAAAAAACATGAGAAATCTTTTCCTTATACCTTGCTTCCTTGAGTAAAATAAAAATATGATAATAATTAATACAGTTCCCTGAATCTTAAAATGGAAAGGGCTCACAGAGGTCTAAGCAAATAACAATAAAAACTAAAACAAAACAGAAAAGAGCATTAATTTGTTTTGTTCACAGCTGTCACTTGCACTTATATCAATTGTTCAGTAAAAACTTGCTGAATGAACAAATGAACAGATGAAAATATTTCCATGAAGCCTCAAAACCAAAGAAAAAGAGAAAAATCTCAAATGTGACCAGAGAGAATAAAAGAACAGCATACTTCGAAAGATAAGCATTTGATTTTTAGTAAATATCTCTTCTCTGTTGGCTCAGATAGTAAAGATCTGCCTGCAGTGCAGGAGACCTGTGTTCAATCCCTGGGTTAGGAAAATCCTCTGGAGAAGGATAGGACTACCCACTTCAGTATTCCTGCCTGGAGAATCCTGTGGACAGAGGATCCTGGCGAGCTACAGTCCTTGGGGTCGCAAAGAGTCAGACATGACTAAGTGATTATATTGATAGAAATTGAAATGTCTCTTCAACATCTGTGGATCCTGATGACACAAGCAATACTTTCAAAATTTTAAGAGAAAATGATTTTGTACCTTGTTCATTATGCAGCAAAATTATAATTTCCATTTAAAGAAAAAAAAAAAGCATTTTCAATACTTTCAAAAGGAAGACATTTTCTCCCATCTGAAAAAATTACCTAAGGATACTCACCAGGAAAAAACAAAACAAAACACCCACAAATAACCTTAAGAGGATGACACTGAATCCAGAGGCAGTACCAGCCAGAAGTTCAATGCAAAGTGACTGCAGGATGATATGATCCTCTACGTAGAAAACCCTAAAGACTCTACCAGAAAATTACTAGAGCTAATCAGAGAATATAGTAAAGTTGCAAGATATAAAATCAACACAGAGAAATCCCTTGCATTCCTATACACTAATAATGAGAAAATAGAAAGAGAAATTAAGGAAACAATTCCATTTACCATTGCAGTGAAAAGAATAAAATACTTAGGAATATATCTACCTAAAGAAACAAAAGACCTATATACAGAAAACTATAAAACACTGGTGAAAGAAATCAAAGAGGACACAAATAGGTGGAGAAATATACTGTGTTCATGGATCGGAAGAATCAATATAGTGAAAATGAGTATACTACTCAAAGCAATCTATGGATTCAATGCAATCCCTATCAAGCTACCAACAGTATTTTTCACAGAGCTAGAACAAATAATTTCACAAGTTGTATGGAAGCACAAAAAACCTCGAATAGCCAAAGCATCTTGAGAAAGAAGAACGGAACTGGAGGAATCAACCTGCCTGACTTCAGGCTCTACTACAAAGCCACAGTCATCAAGACAGTATGGTACTGGCACAAAGACAGAAACATAGATCAATGGAACAAAATAGGAAGCCCAGAGATAAATCCACGCACCTATGGACACCTTATCTTTGACAAAGGAGGCAAGAATTTACAATGAACAAAAGACAATCTCTTTAACAAGTGGTGCTGGGAAAACTGGTCAACCACTTGTAAAAGAATGAAACTAGAACACTTTCTAACATCATACACAAAAATAAACTCAAACTGGATTAAAGATCTAAATGTAAGGCCAGAAACTATAAAACTCCTAGAGGAGAACATAGGCAAAACACTCTCTGACATAAATCACAGCAGGATCCTCTATGACCCACCTCCCAGAATATTGGAAATAGAAGCAAAAATAAACAAATGGGACCTAATTAAAATTACAAGCTTCTGCACAACAAAGGAAACTATAAGCAAGGTGAAAAGACAGCCTTCAGAATGGGAGAAAATAATAGCAAACGAAGCAACTGACAAAGAATTAATCTCAAAAAATATACAAGCAACTCCTGCAGCTCAATTCCAGAAAAATAAATGACACAATCAAAAAATGGGCCAAAGAACTAAACAGACATTTCTCCAAAGAAGACATACAGATGGCTAACAAACACATGAAAAGATGCTCAACATCACTCATTATCAGAGAAGTACAAATCAAAACCACAGTGAGATACCATTTCACGCCAGTCAGAATGGCTGCTATCCAAAAGTCTACAAGCAATAAATGCTGGAGAGGGTGTGGAGAAAAGGGAACCCTCTTACACTGTTAGTGGGAATGCAAACTAGTACAGCCACTATGGAGAACAGTGTGGAGATTCCTTAAAAAACTGGAAATAGAACTGCCATATGACCCAGCAATACCACTGCTGGGCATACACACCGAGGAAACCAGAATTGAAAGAGACACGTGTACCCCAATGTTCATTGCAGCACTGTTTATAATAGCCAGGACATGGAAGCAACCTAGATGTCCATCAGCAGACGAATGGATAAGAAAGCTGTGGTACATATGCACAATGGAATATTACTCAGCCATTAAAAAGAATACATTTGAATCAGTTCTAATGAGGTGGATGAAACTGGAGCCTATTATACAGAGTGAAGTAAGCCAAAAAGAAAAACACCAATACAGTATACTGATGCATATATATGGAATTTAGAAAGATGGTAATGATCATCCTGTATGCGAGACAGCAAAAGAGACATAGATGTATAGAACAGTCTTATGGACTCTGTTGGAGAGGGTGAGAGTGGGATGATTTGGGAGAATGTCATTGAAACATGTATAATATCATATGTGAAATGAATTGCCAGTCCAGTTTCCATGCATGATACAGGATGCTCGGGGCTGGTGCACTGGGATGACCCAGAGGGATGGGATGGGGAGGGAGGTGGGAGAGGGGTTCAGGATGGGGAACATGTGTACACCCGTGGTGGATTCATGTTGATGTATGGCAAAACCAATACAATATTGTAAAGTAATTAGCCTCCAATTAAAATAAATAAATTTATATTAAAACAAACAAACAAACAAACAAACAAAAAACAAAATGACTGCAGGATGGCAGTTCTATAGAGGCTCAGAAAGCAATACCCATAATAGAACAGGAAGACAGCAGCTCTGTAAAGAGTGTCTTTAAGAAGCAAGCTATTTCCAACCACAACTGGTATGATTAAGAACACAGAACATCTTCATATCATGAAAGCATATTTCTCTTCAGTTGTCAAAAAAAAAAAAAAAAAGGAAGACAGAAAGTAAAATGCTTTATCCCATACATAGTCCAAATACATACCAAAGCAAATTTTACTTCTCTTTTGGTTTGTAGAGCAATTTCTAGGTAGTTCTGCCTAGTCCCATATTGGCTGGAAGATGAGGCTTTCTCATTATGTTACTGTCATTCCACAAAGTGTTAAAGTCTCCAAAGGTTGATGAACATTATTGCAACTGGATACTCATTGATGATGAGTGGAGAATGCTCCTTGATTCATGGCCTAAGTGAATTGATTTTGCTACTATTTGGTGAAAAGTTTTGTGTCTATAGTCATCAGGAATATTGACCTGTAGCTTTCTTTTCTTGTAGTGTCCTTGTCTGGCTTTGGTATCAAGGTTTTGCTGGCCTCATAGAGTAAGTTTGGAAGTTTTCCTCACTCTTCAAATTTTTTGGAAGAGTTTGAGAAGAAATAGTGTTGATTCCTTAAACGTTTAGTAGAATTTCATCAGTGAAACAATCTGATCCTGAGTTTTCCTTTGTTAGTAGGTTTTTGATTATTGATTGAAGCTCCGTACACAGTATTGATCTGTTCAAATTTTCTATTTCTTCATGTTTCATTCATGGTAAGTTGTATGTTTCTAGGAATTTATTCATTTCTTCTAGGTTATCCAGTTTCTTGGTATATAATTCTTCATATTCATCTGTAATGATCCCTCACATTACTGTTGTATTGGTTGTGATGTCTCCTCTTCCATTTCTGATTTTATCTATTTGAATCTGCCAAAACTCACTCTCAAAATGTGCTCAGCATGTTATGAGCATGCAAGGCAGCTGGCCATGGGGTGGAGCATGTGTGGGTAAGGCGTGTGGCATGGGGCATGCTGGGGGTGTCTGAGGGCCACTTGGGGACATCTGAGGCAAGTTGTCCCCTGGGCCTTGTGAACGGGCTGTTCGAAGGAAATCTGTGACATGTGCAGTAGGATCTGCTTCCCTTTCATGCCCTCTGAGAGTCTTATCTGCCTCTCTCTCCATCATTCTCTACCGCCCCCAGTCTTGTCTCTGAGGATTCAGTACTCTGTTGGTGTGAGAGGGAAGTGGGCCTCTTTGGTAGCATCCTGCATAGCTGGAGAAGCCAGGTGCTCACTCACATGTTCCCTTTCCCTGCACCATCCATCACCTCCCCCCATGGGAGGAGTCACAGCTGAGAAAGGCTCTCCTGGCCCTAGGCTCTGCTGTCTCAGGAAGGGGTTGTGTAGGTAAAGTCAGACTGTTCCACTTACCCTCTCCCATGTGTCCAGACATGGATTTTTTTTTTTTCTTTTTCCTTCAGGGCTGTGCTAGAACTTCTCTGCTGAAAACTTGGACTTCCATGAATACTCTGCCATCTGTGGATGGCATGGGGTCATCACTATCTAACACAGTGTTCCCCAGGGGCTCCCAGTCCGTGGCTGAGGGTAGTTGGAGCTGGTTTGTGGGCCACTTTAGGTCCAAGATCTGCAAGCCTATTACCCAATGCACAGAGTGGGAGGCGGGCCAAGACTTTTCCTGGGTCTCTCGGCATGTGATGCGGAACCCCACGGCTCCGACAAAGGCACTTTTGTCTGTGGGTGAATGCCACATTGTCTTTGAGGGAGGCAGTATGAGTGGGGGATGTCTTATTTGGCCATCTTGCTGATGTCACTCCTAGTATGAATCATTTTGGAGAGCTCTGAAACTTAAGAGCTGTTCCAAGTTGTTTGGTACTTGGTTCTTGGGTGATTAGAGCAAAGGATTAGTATTGCTGAGTGTGAGAGCCAGGTAAAGATGGAGTGGGCTCTAGGTTAGTTGGTTTACATATGAAAGGTGAGCTTTGCAGGTCAGTCGTTTTCTATCTTAAGAATTAGCTAATCCTAAAAAGGGGCAGTTGGGGCTTCATTGGTGGATAAGTGGTAAAGAATCTACCTGCAATGCAGGAGACGTGAGTTCAATCCCCAGGTCAGAAAGATCTCCTGGAGGAGGAAATGGCTACCCACTCCAGTATTCTTGCCTGGAGAATTCTATGGACAGAGGAGCCTGGAGGGGTACAGTCCATGGGGTCATGAAAGGGTTGGACATGACTTAGTGATTAAACAACAACAAAAGGGGCAGTAGGAGAAGAATAAAACAGTATTTCTTTTATTTTACCTAATTGGGTTAATCCTGCTGATGCATTCATATGGTGTCACTTGAGTAATGGGCCTGAGTTGCAGAGGAAAGATAGACTTTAATTTTTCCTTTTATACTTTTATAATTATTATCATGTTCATGTATTCCTTTCTAAATCAACAAGTATCTTTTCAAGGAAAAGATAATCTTGCAAATGAAAAAAAGAAGACAAAGAAAAAGTTTGTAGAATCCATATTTTGAGGTTTCTCAATGCAAAAGACTTCATAAAAATTGCTACCGTGAGTCTTTGAGGAAAACTTTGCATCTGATTTTTGATGCTATTAAGCATTGATCAAGCTCTCAGAGTGGGAACTAGTCCCTTCCTTCCTTTCTTTCTTTCCCTCTCTCTCCCCTCCATCCTTCCTTCCTTCCCTAAATTCTCTGCTGTTTTTCCCTTAAGGAGATTTTCAGTGACCTGAGTACCATTGGAAGTAGATCTAGCATAACTACAGTGAAAACTAGGGTTGTCATCTTAAGCAGGACACATTTATTTGAATGTGAAAATGAGCACTATTAATTAATAATTATCCTGGGACAACAGGCATAAACTGGAATAGGTTTGATTGGACGGGGACATCCATTCACTCTAAGCAAAGCTCTTCTTCGCTGAATTGGGCTTAGTTGAGGAATAAACATCAGACTCTTCAGAAAGGAACACAGCCCAGTGTGATAGCCCCAGGCAGGGCACCCTCTTGGGTCACTCCACGCTTCCAGAGCCTACTTGGGCATCATGTAACTGCTCATAGAGCCATCCTTGCCTCCCTTCCTGGAATGACCTCTTTCTACCCAACAATGATGCCTTTTCCTACTTTGAGATTATGTTGAGACTTCTCTGGTGGTCCAGTGTTAAGACTCCATGCTCCCAATGGAGGGATCACAGTTTTGTTTTCTGTTTAGGGAACTAAGATCTCACATGCCACAGGGCCTAGCCTTAAAAAAAAAAATTGTTAATTTCCTTCATAGAGGCCTTGGGTGCCCTCCTGTGTAACCCCATGCTACACTGTGCTTATTTTTTTAAACTTTTTATTTTGTTTTGGCAGTCACTTAACAATGTTGTGATAGATTCAGTTTCAAGTGAACAGTGTACATATATGTGTATCTATTCTCCCCCACTCCCCTCCCATCCCGGCTGCCACATGAGTACAAAGTGCTTATTATTCTTATTCCTCTCTGCCACATTGTTTATACTTGTCTATCTAATTCTTTGTCCCTCCACTAGCATATGAGGTCCTCCAGGGCAATACCTGACTTTGTCTGCTCTTGACACACTATTAGGCTCTTAGATATTTGTTGAATGAATGAGTGAGTAGTACACCTCAGATACACTTTCTTAAAAGCACAGAGTCTTTAACCTTTTAATGCATGAGTTATTCTTGCCCAGAAATCCATGGGTGTATCCACCTAGAACATCCTTTTTACTTTTCTTTAGATCCTAACAATGTCATTAATATAAAACATGCTAATCAGATTAAATAATTATTTGGGGAGGATGGGTGTTGGAAACACTGAGATTTGAGACCCAGTTTTCAAGATCAGTTCTTTCCTGGTTTCATTTTTTTCTGAAGCCCCTTCAAATGCAGGGTGACTCAGGGCTCAGGTTCTGAGTTTTAATTATTGTGCTTTTTTCCAGACCTCTAGCAGTTTGAGTTGCAATCTGCTAGCCAGAAGCTGAGCTAGTTATACATATATATGTGGACACTACATGGATTTAAAAGGATTAATGATTCTATAATTGTGGAAGATATCTAGATAAGAAAGGATTATCAAAAGAAGGATAGAAGTAAGTGCCTTCAGTTTAGAGTAGGGTGAATATTGCCATATTTCCCAGCCTCTGATTTTGTAACTCAAAGGGAACGTAAAATTCTGATTTGTTAGAATATGTAGTCTCTAGAAAGAGAAATAACTTAAATACCCATCAGTAAATTGCTAGCTAACTAACTTTTAGTAAATCCACACGGTGGAATATTATGCAGTCACTTCAATTAGTAAGCTATATCTGTAAGTGCTGGATTGGAAATAGGTATAAAATGTATTAAATGGAAAAATGTAGATGATATGTAAAGTATGACATGACTTTTGTTAAAAATATGTAAATGTGACAAGATATAAACATTCAAACTTGTTATTTTTTAAACTTTTCATTTTTAGATAACTGTTGAGTCTTGTGCAGTTGTAAAAAATAGAGACCTCCTACATCCTTCCTTCTGTCTCCCCCAATGCTAACAGGTTGTGTAACTATAGCACAATGTTGAAACCATGACATTGACATCCATACAGCATATTGACCTTATTCAGAGCAAACTAACCTTAACATTTTATTAATTTGTTTGTGTTTGGCTGTGCTGGGTCTCCGTGGCTGTGCATGGGCTTTCTCTGGTTTCAGCGAGTGGGGGCTGCTCTTCCTTGCGATGCACACGCTTCTCATCGCAGTGGCTCCTCTTCTGGAGCTCTCTTACTGTGGCTTCAGCAGTCATGCTGCACAGGCTTGGTTGCCCCTAGGCGTGTGGAATCTTCCCAGACCAGGGATCGAACCTGTGTCCCCTGCATTATCAGGCGGATTCTTAACCACTGGACCACCAGGAAAGTCGCCAGATCGAAGAATTTCAAATTAATTTCTGTTTTAATGAAAATGATTCATGTACATTTAAAAGATTAGTACTAAAAACTTACTACTCTTAAGTATCAATACTAAAAGACGTAAGTTCTCATTATTTATTGATGTACAACAAAGTACTCCAATATATAAGTGGTTAAAAACTGTGATTTTATTGTCTCATGATTTGCAGATGAGGAATTCAAGCAGGGCTTGGCTGGGTGATTTTTCAGTTCTACATGGTAGTGACTGGTGGTGATCAGCCGGTGTCTGGTTTGGTCTGGCTCTTTGGAGACAGTCTTGTTCAGATGTCTGGTGTCTTGGTGGAGTGACCAGAAGGTTGGGCTTCTGGTTATTTCTCTCTCAATGCTGTCTCAGGGCCTCTCTGTGTGGTTTCTTGAGGGAGGTGTTGGTTCAGGGATTCATGAGCCCACACTGGAAACTTCTAATCTTAAAAGCCAGGACTAGAAATGGTAGAGTGTCAGGCCCATTACTGGGAAGCAGTTACAGATCAGTCCGAATTCATTCATGGGGAGGCAAAATATATCCCAGCCCTCTGTGGGAAGAATGTGAATGACTTTGTGATGATCTTTAATACACCGCAGCTAATAACAAAGAAAGGAAGCCCCCTGCCCCTCCTTTTCCTCTCTGAGACCTACTCCCCAGTTGTTGTTTAGTCGCTGAGTCCTGCCCGGCTCTTTGTGACCCCTGCCCGGCTCTTTGTGACCCCATGGACTGCAGCACACCAGGCTTCCCTGTCTTTCACTGTCTCCTGGAGTTTGCTCAAACTCATGTCCATTGAGTCAGTGATTCCATCCAACCATCTCATCCTCTGTCATCCCCTTCTCCTCCTGCCTTCAATCTTTCCTGGCATCAGGGTCTTTTCCAATGAGTCGGCTCTTTGCATCAGGTGGCCAAAGTATTGGAGCTTCAGCTTCAGCATCAGTCCTTCCAATGAATATTCAGAGTTGATTTCCTTTAGGACTGACTGGTTTGATCTCCTTGCTGTCAAGGGACTCTCAAGAGTCTTCTCCAGCACCATAGTTTGCAACCACTTTAAACTTTTAACTGTTTTTTACTGGTATTTAACTCTGTATTTTTGAACAATGGTTGCACTGCATTTCCATGGATTTGTCAAATTTATGCTTTACTTTTTGGCTTCTTTTCAGAGTAAGTGAGATCTTACCTCAATCAACCCCACTGCCCCCTTCTGTCTTACACACACACACACACACACGCACAATTTCCCTTCTCTAGTTACCCCAATGGAGCAAAGTCATAATTTGGACAATATTATATCATCTACTAATTTTGTCTTTTTTTTTCCTCTGAAGATAAGACCCCCTTTCCAGAACTTTCTGTCCTCCTGCTCCCATCTGGACTGATTGCTCTAGGCCAGCTGCTGCTCAGCTGTCACCCTGGGACTTCTCTTTACTCTTATTCTGGGAAGTCTCTTTGCCTCTCCCCTGTGTTGGAGCCTCTGTTTTTTCTGAATCTCACACTTTCTCTTTTTTTGGTTAACCCTCTTGTTTTTACTAGAGTCAATCTCTTTGTCCACCAAACTCTCTTAGGTCTGTCTTTTCTTTTTGGTATTAATAGAAGTCATTTTTCTTACTGGGGATGGAGAATGTTTGGGTGACCTTCTGAAACATAGGAAGCAAAGCACTCTCTTTCCTTCCAGGAATGGGAGATCTGGAAATAATGCTTCTGGAGAAAACACTTCCTACTCCTGAACAGAAGGAATGGATGCCATGGCATCCAGGCTTACCAGATGGTCACAGCTCTACCTATCAGTCATTAATAGCTACTATGTTAGGAAAAGAGTAAATAGGCAACAGAAGAAGAAGGACATAGGTTTAATTGGAAGAGGCTGAGGAAGGGAGAAGTGGTGTATACTGGGGTGTGGAGGTGAACACAGGGCTTAGAGGGAGGCGTCACTGCCAGGGCAGTTCAAGGTTATGCCAGGGCTGTTGCAGATCTTTACTGGGAATTTCGTTTTGCCAGCCTCAAGTGTCCTGCCCATAAATGATACAGCCACTGTGGGTGTGGAAGCAATGCCTACCTGTCTCTGCTCTCCATGACTCTACAGCACATAGAGGAAGCTACTCTCTTATTGGTACCTTACCTCTGCCTCCAGGACGACTAAAGATTAAGGAGATCTTTGGACACCTGATGAGATTTGTGAGTTGAACTCAGCATGCTTGAGCATCTCAGTTTGGAACATTAGAAGCAGACACTTGTGCTGTATGTACAGAGTACGATAAAGCCGGAATCAATCTAAAGTGACTATAAGATAAGTTTAACTTCTCTGTTTCTATACTTGACTTCTTCCTTTGCACCTGGTGAAATTTCTGGTGATTGTAGAAAGTCATTTTTTAAAAGCTCATGATTAACAGGTAATTTAGCTTATTCCAGTTTAATAGGTTCATTTGTGTGGGTGTCTATATACTCATATTCAAGCAATTAAAAATTCCAACTTCCTACTGGAGTTGTTGGGGCTGCCCAGGTGGCAGTAGCGATGAAGTACCTGCCTGCCAATGCACGAGATGTAGGAGACTCAGGTTCGATCTCTGGGTCTGGGAGATCCCCTGGAGGAGGGCATGGCAACCCACTCATAGTCTTGCCTGGAGAATCCCCTGGACAGCAGAGCCTGGCAGACTACAGTCCATAGCGTTGCAAAGAGTCGGACATGACTGAACTGACCTAGCACGCACGCACCAGAGTTGTTTCTCTTCTGAAGAGTTTCCTTTCCTCCTCCTTATCCCAAGTTGGTGTCTGGGTGCAAAAGGGAGCTAATGTAATATCTGTTGCTCACCGGTCAAGATACACCCTCCCTTCTGCAGGGAGTGACCTGTTCTTGCTGTATCCACTGCTGAAATGTCCAGCCTTGTCGTCTCTGGGCTCTCTGACCTCCCCTGTCTCTCCTGTGGACTTTAGTGTCAACACAGCTCTCTCTCTAGTACCCAAAGGAGCTTCTGTGACCTTCTCTGGGAGCAATTGGAACTTCTATATCCTTTCTGTACTACATGGGAGACTTGAGGATAGTTAGCACAATCCTCTCTCTCTAGTCACTCATACTTATTTGTCTTTAGCTGCAGACAACCACATCAGTTTAGGTCAGCTGAGGTGGTCTGCTCATGTGTTCTCAATAGGAACTGTAGTGCACAGGGCCTTTTGCTACAAAGGGCACAATTTGCCATCCCGAGGCTTCCATCTTGTCTTTCTTTGCCTGATTTCTGTCTCCACAGTCAACCAGCACCTCAACTGGCCAAATCTTAGGAGTGTAGGTAGGAGTCATGAAACCCTAAAGAATCCAGGGGGAATGTGCATGGTGTTCCCACGAGGCTGTCCCACTGCGCATCAGAAGAGCGTGTGTTCTTTCCATTCTGGTGGATTCTGACGGATACTTCTCTCATGATGTCATACACTGTGGATTTTTGTTCTAGGTGGTATCTGCCATCCCATTCCCTCAGGTGATTAAGTGATGGATGAACCTTCAGAGAAAAAAAATCTGCAATATTAAAAAAGAAAATGTTCTGGGAAGCCCTGACAATGATTCTTTTTGTTGTTCAGTCACTAAGTCGTGTCTGACTCTTTGTGACCCCATGAACTGATTTCTCTTATTACTTCTTTCATTTGATTTAAAAATTATTTACTTTTGGCTGTGTCACCAGTATGTGGGATCCTAGTTCCCTGACCAGGGATTGAACCTGTACCTTTTGCAGTGGAAGCATGAAGTCTTAACGCATTGGACCACCAGGGAAGTCCCTTTCATTGCCTCCTTTAAACACACTCTGTAGGTTCAGTCTTATACCTGTTCTGTTGAATTCTTGGGCCAAGTCCATAATTTTTTGGGTCACTCTTCAATAGATATAAAGGTTTTGTTCACAAGAGCAGTCTCATATCAATGTAAAAACATGCAGGCTGATATAATAATCAAAATCCTGTACTCTTATCTAATTCATTATATACATTTCAACTAAAGAGTTGTCACCCCAGAAAGACCTTCTCCAACCATCCTATATTAAAAGTATCCTCCAGGTAGCCTCCTAGCCATTTTTATTGTTACCTTGGTTTAATTCATTTAACATATACATACTGGGGGTTCCTCTGTGCATTCAGAATTATTCTAGTGTGCCTGTGTGCTCAGTCAGGAAGTTGTGTCTGACTCTTTGCGACCCCATGGACTGTAACCTGCCAAGCTACTCTGTCCACGAGATTCTCCAGGCAAGAATACTGGAGTGGGTTGTCATTTCCTCCTCCAGGGAAATCTTCCCAACCCAGGGATTGAACCCCTGTCTCCTGCATTGGCAGGCAGATTCTTTACCACTGAGCCACCTGGGAAGCCCAGAATTATTCCTCAGGCACTGGGAATAATATAACAATAAACAAGATAGACCCTGCTTATTGAACTTCTATGCAGAGTACATCATGAGAAACGCTGGGCTGGAGGAAGCACAAGCTGGAATCAAGATTGCCGGGAGCAATATCAATAACCTCAGATATGCAGATGACACCACCCTTATGGCAGAAAGCAAAGAAGAGCCTCTTGATGAAAGTGAAAGAGGAGAGTGAAAAAGTTGGCTTAAAGCTCAACACTCAGAAAACTAAGATCATGGCATCCAGTCCCATCACTTCATGGCAAATAGACGGGAAACAGTTGAAACAGTGTCAGACTTTATTTTGGGAGGATCCAAAATCACTGCAGATGGTGATTGCAGCCATGACATTAAAAGACGCTTAATCCTTGGAAGAAAAGTTATGACCAACCTAGACAGCATATTCAAAAGCAGAGACATTACTTTGCCGACTAAGGTCCGTCTAGTCAAGGCTATGGTTTTTCCAGTGGTCATGTATGGATGTGAAATTTGGACTGTGAAGAAGGCTGAGCACCGAAGAATTGATGCGTTTGAACTGTGGTGATGGAGAAGACTCTTGAGAGTCCCTTGGACTGCAAGGAGATCCAACCAGTCCATCCTAAAGGAGATCAGTCCTGGGATTTCTTTGGAGGGAATGATGCTGAAGCTGAAACTCCAGTACTTTGACCACCTCATGCAAAGAGTTGACTCATTGGAAAAGACCCTGATGCTGGGAGGGATTGGGGGCAGGAGGAGAAGGGGATGACAGAGGATGAGATGGCTGGATGGCATCACAGACTCGATGGATATGGGTTTGGGTGGACTCTGGGAGTTGGTGATGGACAGGGAGGCCTGGGGTGCTGGTGTTCATGGGTTGCAAAGAGTCAGACACGACTGAGCGACTGAACTGAACTGAGCTGAAACACGATAGAACAGGTCCTTTATCTAGTGGAAGGGAGCCAACAGTAGACCAACTTAAATGAGCATGAAAAATGTCATGTAGCCATGTGTGCTATGCAGAAAATTAAAACAGAGTGAAATGATAGAGTGAATGGGTGACTCATTTTCATTATGTGGTCACGAAAGGTCCCTCAGAGGAAGTGACCTTTAAGCTGAAATCAGGATGACAACCTTTTACGTGTTGCACACTGTCTAATCCACAGAGTCAAGAGCTTGTAAGATCATAAGTCATACAGTGTAAATTTCGGATGAGAGTATTCAGCTGTGACCACACAGCATTCCCTGGAGTATTGGGACAACCTGGTGGAATGATGAATGATTCCCAGCATGGTCAGAAGTTACGCCATTATTTTGCCTGAATTAATTCATGGTTCAGTAGAATACAAAGTTCCCATGACTTGCTGCTTTCTGATTGAAAGAGACCCTGGGATGTTGGACTGATGGCAAGTGCGTGGCTGCACCAAGCAACCAAACCCAAAGAATTGTGCAATTTACAGCATAATGCAATTGCTGAATACCTGAAAATGATGTGGAATGTGGGAAATGGAGGGTCCACGGTGGAGGAAGTACAACTCAAGCTCCTTCTGCCTGATTAAATTTGGAAATGGAGCCCTCAGTGAAGAGGGAGGAGTTAGAAATTTGTCTAGCATGTTATAGATTCTCTACCGATACACAGAGGAAGGGGAGGGAAACATGTTGGACCACTTCAGGGCTTTATCTCCACCAGCCACCCCGACTGATAGATTTGGAAGACTGAGAAAGACTTTTTAGCATGGAATGGCTATGGGAGTAGGACATGTCTGTAAAATAAAGGCTTTAAGACATAGTTATGTGGGTAGTATTATCTATGAAAATTTATTTTCCCTGATAGATTCTCTAAGGAAGCATATCACGAAAAGGTTTTGATTTATCTTGAGTATTTGTCACATCACTGTGATGATTAAGCTTATGAGCTATTTTTATTTTTACTTGATTTGGACTAGGGATAGTCCAGATAGTTGGTAAGATGTTATTTCTTGTTTAAAAAAAATGTTTATTTTCTTTATTTGGCTTTGCCTGGTCTTTGTTGCAGCATGCGAAATCTTCCCTTGTGGCATGTGGGATCTAGTTCTCTGACCAGGAATTGAATCTAGTCCCCCTGCATTGGGAGTGTGAAGTCTTAGTCACTGAACCACCAGGGACATTCCTAAAATGTTATTTGTGGGTGTGTCTGTGAGAGTGTCTCTGGGAGGGGGGACTGGCATTTGATAGACTGAATAAAGATTGCTCTCACCAATGCAGGAGAGCATCATCCAACCATGCAAGCTAATTCCTGTAATAAATCTCTTATGCGTTGTGTTTGGTCGTGTCTACTAAGTCATGTCTGACTCTTTGTGACCCAGTGGAGTGTAGCCTACCAGGCTCCTCTGTCCATGGGATTTCCCAGGCAAGAATACTGGAGTGAGTTGCCTTTTTCTTCTCCAGGAGATCTTCCTGACCCAGGGGGTCGAACCTGTGTCTCTCCTGCTTTACAGGTGGATCCTTTACCACTGAGCCATCTGGGAAGCCCAAATCTCTTATATGTAGCTATATATGTATATTCTGTTGGTTCTCTTTCTCTGAAGAACCTTGACTAACACAATTGGTAAACTGAAGAAACTTTAACACTATCATCGCCAAAAATTAGATAAACTTTCTTTTTTTATGTATGCTGTTTACAGATTAATATACATTCATTATAGGAAAGTCATACAGTTATGTTTCCCTGGCATCTCTGGACAGCCTTGAGTGTGGATGGGAACCTCTGACTCTACCTGTGGGTCTGTCTTCCCTGAGCCCCTCCAGTGAGGAGTCGAAGAGTTCATTCAGATTATACTTGCATGGGTATCTTTCTAGGAAATTCCTGAGGGTATGATTTTGAAAGGGCACTCTTATACCTACAGTACAAACAGGCCTCTTATCGTTAATATAGACCGAGGACATTCACGAGTAGAAATAGGAAATCACATGCCTAAAGAAACAGAGGTTCGTGACACTGTACAGGAGGTAGTGATCAAGACCATCCCCAAGAAAAACAAATGCAAAAAAATAAAATGGTTGTCTGAGGAGGCCTTACTAATAGCTGAGAAAAGAAGAGAAGCTAAAGGCAAAGGAGAAAAGGAAAGATAGAAGCATCTGAATGCAGAGTTCCAAAGAATAGCAAGAAGAGATAAGAAAGCCTTCCTCAGTAATCAATGCAAAGAAATAGAGGAAAACAATAGAATGGGAAAGACTAGAGATCTCTACAAGAAAATTAAAGACACCAAGGGAACATTTCATGCAAAAATGGGCACAATAAAGGGCAGAAATTTTACGGACCTAACAGAAGCAGAAGCTATTAAGAAGAGGTGGTAAGAATACACAGAAGAACTGTACAAAAAAGATCTTCATGACCCAGATAACCATAAAGGTATGATCACTAATCTAGAGCCAGACATCCTGGAATGTGAAGTCAACTGGGCCTTTGGAAGCATCACTACGAACAAAGCTAGTGGAGGTGATGGAATTCCAGCTGAGATATTTCAAACCCTAAAAGATGATGCTGTGAAAGTGCTGCACTCAATATGCCAGCAAATTTGGAAAACTCAGCAGTGGCCACAGGACTGGAAAAAGTCAGTTTTCATTCCAATCCCAAAGAAAGGCAATGCCAAAGAATGTTCAAACTACTGCACAATTGCACTCATTTCACATGCTAGCAAAGTAATGCTCAAAATTGTAAAAGCCAGGCTTCAACAGTATGTGAACTGTGAACTTGAAAATATTCTAGCCGGATTTAGAAAAGGCAGAGGAACCAGAGATCAAATTGCCAACATCCACTGGATCATTGAGAATGCAAGAGAGTTTCAGAAAAACATTTACTTCTGCTTTATTGACTATGCCAAAGCCTTTGACTGTGTGGATCACAATAACCTGTGGAAAATTCTTCAAGAGATGGGATACCAGATCACCTCACCTACTTCCTGAAAAGTCTGTATGCAGGTCAAAAAGCAAAAGTTAAAATGAGACATGGAACAACAGACTGGTTACAAATTGGGAAAGGAGTACGTCAAGGCTGTGTACTGTCATCCTGCTTATTTAACTTATATGCAGAGTACAACATGTGAAATGCCAGCCTGGATGAAGCACAAGCTGGAATCAAGGTAACTGCGAGAAACATCAATAACCTCAGATTTGCAGATGATACGACCCTTATGTCAGAAATCAAAGAAGAACTAAAGAGCCTCTTGATGAAAGTGAAAGAGGAGAGTAAAAAAGTTTGCTTAAAGCTCAACATTCAGAAAATGAAGATCATGGCATCTGGTCCCATCACTTCATGGCAAATAGATGGAGAAACAATGCAAACAGTGAGAGACTTTATTTTTGCGGGCTCCAAAATCACTGCAGATGGTGACCTCAGCCATGAAATTAAAAGACGCTTGCTCCTTGGAAGAAAAGTTATGACCAACCTAGACAGCATATTAAAAAGCAGAGACATTACTTTGCCAACAATGATCCATCTAGTCAAAGCTATGGTTTTTCCAGTAGTTACGTATGGATGTGAGAGTTGGACTAAAGAACCAAGTGCCGAAGAATTGATGCTTTTGACCTGTGGTGTTGGAGAAGACTCTTGAGAGTCCCTTGGATTGCAAGGAGATCCAACCAGTCCATCCTAAAGGACATCAGTACTGAGTGTTCACTGGGAGGACTGATGTTGAAGCTGAAGCTACAATACTTTGGCCACCTGATGTGAAGAACTAACTCATTTGAAAAGACCTTGATGCTGGGAAAGATTGAAGGTGGGAGGAGAAGGGGACACCAGAGGATGAGATGGTTTGATGGCATCACCAGTTCAATGGACATGAGTTTGTGTAAGCTCCGGGAGTTGGTGATGGACAGGGAAGCCTGGCGTGCTGCATTCCACGGAGGTGCAAACAGCTGGACATGACTCTGCAACTGAACTGAATTGAACTGAAAGAAACAGATGTTGTTGATTACTTACCTAGATTCCTCACTGACTAGTGAAGAAGAATACTTCTTTTCCAACGCTGCCATTTGCATCTTCTTTTGTCTTGAATGGGAGCTTGATTGATCAACTATTTTTTTGTTTTTTTTTTTTTTTTTTTTTCATCCATGCATGATCTGTTCCTATCACTGGCTAATTCTACTATCTTAAAATTGCTGAGGTTGTTTTTCTCTTTCTTTTTTAAAAAATATTTATGTTTTTGGCTGCGCTGGGTCTTAGTTGTCTTAGGTGAGGCATGCAGGATCTTTAGTTGCAGCTTGTGAACTCTTAGTTAAAGTATGTGGGATCTAGTTCCCTGATTAGGGATTGAGCCCCAATCTCCTGCATTGGGAATGTGGAGTCTTAGCCCCTGGACCGCCAGGGAAGTCCCTGGTTGTCTTTCTCTTGAAGAGATAAAACCTTTCCTTTGACCTTGCCTATCCCACGTTGAAGGTCAGGAACGGCGGCGGTAAGGAGATACCCCTCGTCCAAGGTAAAGAGCAGCGGCTGTGCTTTGCTGGAGCAGCCGTGAAGAGATACCCCATGCCCAAGGTAAGAGAAACACAAATAAGATGGTAGGTGTTGCAAGAGGGCATCAGAGGGCAGACACACTGAAACCATAATCACAGAAAACTAGTCAATCTAATCACACTAGGACCATAGCCTTGTCTAACTCAATGAAACCAAGCCATGCCTGCAGGGCAACCCAAGACGGGCGGGTCCTGGTGGAGAGGTCTGACAGAATGTGGTCCACTGGAGAAGGGAATGGCAAGCCACTTCAGTATTCTTGCCTTGAGAACCCCATGAACAGTATGAAAAGGCAAAATGATAGGATACCAAAAGAGGAACTCCCCAGGTCAGTAGGTGCCCTATATGCTACTGGAGATCAGTGGAGAAATAACTCCAGAAAGAATGAAGGGATGGAACCAAAGCAAAAACAATACCCAGTTGTGGATGTGACTGGTGATAGAAGTAAGAGCCAATGCTGTAAAGAGCAACAATACATAGGAACCTGGAATGTCAGGTCCATGAATCAAGGCAAATTGGAAGTGGTCAAACAAGAGATGGCAAGGGTGAACGTTGACATTCTAGGAATCAACGAACTAAAATGGACTGGAATGGGTGAATTTAACTGAGATGACCATTATATCTACTACTGCGGGCAGGAATCCCTCAGAAGAAATGGAGTAGCCATCATGGTCAACAAATGAGTCCAAAATGCAGTACTTGGATACAATCTCAAAAACGACAGAATGATCTCTGCTCATTTCCAAGGCAAACCATTCGATATCACAGTAATCCAAGTCTATGCCCCAACCAGTAATGCTGAAGAAGCTGAAGTCGAAAGGTTTTATGAAGACCTACAAGACTTTTTAGAACTAACACCCAAAAAAGATGTCCTTTTCATTATAGGGGACTAGAATGCAAAAGTAGGAAGTCAAGAAACACCTGGAGTAACAGGCAAATTTGGCCTTGGAATGTGGAATGAAGCAAGGCAAAGACTAATAGAGTTTTGCCAAGAAAATGCACTGGTCATAGCAAACACCCTCTTCCAACAACACAAGAGAAGACTCTACACGTGGACATCACCAGATGGTCAACACCAAAATCAGATTGATTATATTCTTTGCAGCCAAAGATGGAGAAGCTCTATACAGTCAAGAAAAACAAGACCAGGAGCTGACTGTGGCTCAGATCATGAACTCCTTATTGCCAAATTCAGACTCAAATTGAAGAAAGTAGGGAAAACCGCTAGACCATTCAGGTATGACCTAAATCAAATCCCTTATGATTATACAGTGGAAGTGAGAAATAGATTTAAGGGCCTAGATCTGATAGATAGAGTGCCTGATGAACTATGGAGTGAGGTTCGTGACATTGTACAGGAGACAGGGATCAAGACCACCCCCATGGAAAAGAAATGCAAAAAAGCAAAATGGCTGTCTGGGGAGGCCTTACAAATAGCTGTGAAAAGAAGAGAAGTGAAAGGCCAAGGAGAAAAGGAAAGATAGAAGCATCTGAATGCAGAATTCCAAAGAAGAGCAAGAAGGGATAAGAAAGGCTTCCTCAGCGATTAATGCAAAGAAATAGAGGAAAACAACAGAATGGGAAAGACTAGAGATCTCTTCAAGAAAATTAGAGA
The DNA here is from genome assembly GCF_014754425.2 of Oryx dammah. NCBI lineage: Eukaryota > Metazoa > Chordata > Mammalia > Artiodactyla > Bovidae > Oryx > Oryx dammah. Next base: position 10,634,054 of record NW_024070196.1, read on the forward strand.
TACCAAGGGAACATTTCATGCAAAGATGGGCTCGATAAAGGACAGAAATGGTATGGACCTAACAGAAGCAGAAGATATTAAGAAGAGGTGGCAAGAACTGTACATGGAAGAACTGTACAAAAAAGATCTTCACGACCCAGATAATCATGATGATGTGATCACTAATCTAGAGCCAGACATCTTGGAATGTGAAGTCAAGTGGGCCTTAGAAAGCATCACTATGAACAAAGCTAGTGGAGGTGATGGAATTCCAGTTGAGCTGTTTCAGACCTGAAAGATGATGCTGTGAAAGTGCTGCGCTCAGTATGCCAGCAAATTTGGAAAACTCAGCAGTGGCCACAGGATTGGAAAAGGTCCGTTTTCATTCCAATCCCAAAGAAAGGCAATGCCAAAGAATGCTCAAACTACCGCACAGTTGCACTCATCTCACATGCTAGTAAAGTAATGCTCAAAATTCTCTAAGCCAGGCTTCAGCAATACGTGAATCGTGAACTTCCTGATGTTCAAGCTGGTTTTAGGAAAGGCAGAGGAACCAGAGATCAAATTGCCAACATCCGCTGGATCATGGAAAAAGCAAGAGAGTTCCAGAAAAACATCTATTTCTGCTTTATTGACTATGCCAAAGCCTTTGACTGTGTGGATCACAATAAACTGTGGAAAATTCTGAAAGAGATGGGAATACCAGACCACTTGACCTGCCTCTTGAGAAATCTGTATGCAGGTCAGGAAGCAACATTTAGAACTGGACTTGGAACAACAGACCTGTTCCAAATAGGAAAAGAGTACGTCAAGGCTGTATATTGTCACCTTGCTTGTTTAACTTATATGCAGAGGACATCATGAGAAATGCTGGACTGGAAGAAACACAGCTAGAATCAAGATTGCTGGGAGAAATATCAATAACCTCAGATATGCAGATGATACCACCCTTATGGCAGAAAGTGAAGAGGAGCTAAAAAGCCTCTTGATGAAAGTGAAAGAGGAGAGTGAAAAAGTTGGCTTAAAGCTCAACATTCAGAAAATGAAGATCATGGCAACTGGTCCCATCACTTCATGGGAAATAGATAGGGAAACAGTGGAAACAGTGTCAGACTTTATTTTTTTGCGCTCCAAAATCACTGCAAATGGTGACTGCAGCCATGAAATTAAAAGACGCTTACTCTTTGGAAGAAAAGTTATGACCAGCCTAGATAGTATATTCAAAAGCAGACATTGCCGACTAAGGTCCGTCTAGTCAAGGCTATGGTTTTTCCAGTAGTCATGTATGGATGTGATATTTGGACTGTGAAGAAGGCTGAGCGCTGAAGAATTGATGCTTTTGAACTGTGATGTTGGAGAAGACTCTTGAGAGTCCCTTGGACTGCAAGGAGATTCAACCAGTCCATTCTGAAGGAGATCAGCCCTGGGATTTCTTTGGAAGGAATGATGCTAAAGCTGAAGTTCCAGTACTTTGGCCACCTCATGCGAAGAGTTGACTCATTGGAAAAGACTCTGATGCTGGGAGGGATTGGGGGCAGGAGGAGAAGGGGACGACTGAGGATGAGATGGCTGGATGGCATCACGGACTCGATGGACGCGGGTCTGAGTGAACTCCTGGAGATGGTGATGAACAGGAAGGCCTGGCGTGCTGCGATTCATGGGGTCGCAAAGAGTCGGGCACAACTGAGCGACTGAACTGAACTAAACTGCCTTCCTCACCTTGTCATCTTGGCTCTTAGTTCAGTCGTGGGCAAACCCTTTGAAAGAGTGAACTATGCTTGTGGCCAGCACTTCCCAACCGACATCTGACTAATCTGACTTGCCTTCTCATTGATTTCTAGCTTCATACATTTCTAGCTTCATACACAAATGACCTACACCTTCATTTGGCAGCCACTTGGGAGAGACATGTTCTCGTAAGCGAAATTGCAGTAGAATTCTTACATGAGGAATGTTTGGATATACAGGAAAACTTAACTGCCATGCTTCAAGGAGCCTGTAATGGAGGTCCTAGAGTGGTTAAGTGGATCTCCATAGCCAATAGGACTGTGGCTGAGGAAGTTTGGATTGCTAGTTAGCAGAGAGGTCTCATGCATATGCTGATGCCTCAGAGAAAAATCAAAAGTGGTTTCAAATAGTAGTTATCATTTAGTATGCTAAAGAATCTGACACGTTCTGTGTCTTGCAATTTGCCATTTAAGTTCAGCAGTGAGATAGAAATGTGTACTGTCTTTGGTCAGATTCTTCTAGAAGACCTCGAGGCAGGTGTCTGGGTGTCAGTGGTTTGTTAAGGCACAGTCCTGCAGCAGAAACCAGTGAGGGAAAGGGAAGACGCTCCCTTATCTTTATTAAGGTGATGTTTCAGGTGAGGCTGCAGACTCAGCCTGTTCTCTGGGGGTTCTTGCTGTTTACCACCCCCCCAGAGACACAAGAGCTGGGTTTTTATACCCCGACACTGGCCAGTCCTTGGCCATAGGTCATGGTGGTGATGGAGGAGGGTGTAAAATCCCCCGGCTTCTCCTCTTCTCCTTTCATGCTAGAGGGCTCCAGTGTCCAAAGGCAGGCCACTGACAGGTGCAGATAGTAGCAAAAACACCGAAAGTGAAGATGGGTGAACAGAGCTAGTACAAAGGATTCAAGAGGATCTGGTCAGGTGTCCAACTGTCTGCTACAGAGACTAAAGGTAGGGTCCCCCAGTGTGATGGCACCCATGTAAAGAGGAGCAATTGCAAGGCACCGAGAGCCCTGAAATCTTTAATAATGGATCACCCAGGACTGGCGGGCCATTCTGGAGATAGTTTGGCAGGATGTATGAATGGACTGCAATCCTGCTCCTCTTTAATTTTCCTAGAGAAATCACACATATCTCCATGGCTGCTGCTGCTGCTGCTAAGTTGCTTCAGTTGTGTCCGACTCTGTGCGACCCCATAGATGGCAGCCCACCTGGCTCCCCCAACCCTGGGATTCTCCAGGCAAGAACACCAGAGTGGGTTGCCATTTCCTTCTCCAATGCATGAAAGTGAAAAGTGAAAATGAAGTCGCTCACTTGTGTCTGACTCTTAGTGACCCCATGGACTGCAGCCCACCATGCTACTCTGTCCATGGGATTTTCCAGGCAAGAGTACTGGAGTGGGGTGCCATTGCCTTCTCCAATATCTCCATGGAGACTCGTACAAAGATGTACAGTCAATGTAGCTTGTTTGTGATAACAAAGGAACTGGATAAATTAAATGCAATATATTGAAATATAAGACATTGCATATAATATATTGCACACATAGTATATATTATATATATAAATGCCCCAGGTAGAGGAATTTCCTCTCTTTGCGTACATGGATCATTCATTCATTATTGTTTTGCTTGCACTGGCTTTGAATATATCCTATAGCTATTTTATTTTTTATAATTTGAAGGCAAAAAGTTACTTTTAAAGAAAATAATAAAAATTGAGGTTTAACTGCGAAAAATGTGAAAAAGCAGCAGAAAATAGGAGTGGGATATATCCCTATAGATGGAGAAATCTCCTTAAAGATGGAGTAGAGAAGTGGCTCAGCTATTCTCTCCCTTTCTAAGGCGATGTGGGTTTTCCTTTGAGACGTTACTCTCCGTACCCCCCGCTCCCCACCTCCAGTTCCAGGAATTGGCCCATCTTGGCCTAAGCTGGTCCACAGACTTCTACCCCTCCCATCACAATCTTGATTGAGAACAAGTGATCCAGGTCAAATCCCACGGGGTTGCATAAAATAGACAAAAGCCTGGACCTGGGAGATCAAATTTTCATTATGCATGAATGTTTGCCATGAAAAGCTAAAAGGTACATATGTTCCCCTTACTTGATCACATTTAGCAGATTTTCTCATTTCAGGATATTTTTAAAATACAAGAATTTAACTCTAGTTAGCTAGACTTGTTACACTCTGAGAGAAATAGGTATAGTTCATGAAGAAATGTCTTATTCTGTAAAAATGCATGTCGATGGAGGGAGATAGGCTATGCCTGGGGTCTGTGGTTTGGCCGATCGTGTGATCCTGTGTGGTCTGGGCAGCATCTCTTGCCCTCTCCCATCTGGGACAAATCTGTCATATGACATCAAGTACACAATTGCCTCCACCGTCATAGAATCAAATTCAAGTACTTAAATTAGGTAAGGGGACTGTGAATGAGGACCAAAAAGGAAAAATCTGTGGAATTCTCTATGTTCCCTTAGGAAGATACCATGACTTCTGATTCTATCTAGGTTGGTATTGCTGTCCCTAATTTATTACCTCCCAGGAAGAAATAGAAAGTCAAATGAATAATGTCGATGCTAAAGGCTTGGGAAACCGTAAGATATTAGGATTTCTGACTTCATCAAATCAAATCAAGTGACCAAAGGTCAAATCAAGTGGCCTTTGCTGGCATGCTTCATAGGGAAAGCTGGCTTTGTAGTTACAACTTCCAGTACTTTCTCATTCCCTGATTCTAAGGACCGTGGCTTGTCTCCTTTCAGTTTTAGAAACGAAAAAGCAGGCGTATCAGTGCTGACCAAATATAGGTTCTAGTTTGTTTTTGTGACTACTTATAGAAGAGAGTGACAGTAGCTTCTCTAGTGAAGGATTGTTAAAAACCCCTGAAGTTTTTCAGTGTGAAGACTCCATTGGAATTTTAGAAATGTTCGACTGCGTATGGTCGACTTGTGCCTTGACTTAACTCTGCTTGTTTGAAGTATGGAGAAAAGTCAGTAAATTCAGTACGGTGCTAGGTTATGTTTCAAACACAGGAATCAGAATTTCAGGCCTGGAAAGGTTTTGGAAGACTGACAGTGCATTTTCTTTGCTCTGCACATATATAGTGTCTAATACACTCTCGTGGACTGACAATACCATTGAAAATAACAATAGAGGTAATAATGAAAGATTCACATTTGTCTTGGCTGTTTCCTAGACTTAATCTCCAATTTGTTTTGCTCCCATTAGGTTTATTTTTGGATGGAGAATAACATACAGTTGCAGATATTTATTATTTTCACTTCTTTTTTTTGGGCTACGCCACTTGCTAGGTCTTAGTTCTCTGACCAGGGGATGGAACCTAGGCCCTTGGGTCCTTGGCAGTGAAAGTGTGGTGCCCTAAGTGCTGGACCGCCATGGAATTCCCTTTACAGACCTTTAAAAAGCTTCTACTGTAGAAACAATGCTATATTGCTTCGTGTTATGTAATTCTGTAGCAGTGACACGATTATACTCACCAAAAGAAGGATTTCAGGGAATTCCCTGGCAGTACAGTGGTTAGGACTAGTGCTTTCACTGCTGGGGCCCAGGTTTAATCCCTTGTTTTGGGGAAAAAAGATCCTGCAAGCCATGTGGATAGTGAATTTATTTTAAGTTGTAAAAAGAAGAGTTATAGAAGAGTCCTCATAGTGTGTTCACTGATGCAACCAGCTGAAGTTTAACGAATTTGGACTGCTCTTGCCTCTGTGCCTTTACTGTCCTGGATGCTGACAGCTACCGTGTCTCCACGAAGCACTTCAGGGCATGTATTTATTTGTGCCTCCGATCTCACGTTCCCGGCAACTAGCACAAGGTAATATGGTGGGTGTTTACTACATCTGTGTTTGAGTGAAAAGGTAAATCAAGAGGGAGAGGAGGAGGGGAGGAAAGGTGGAGCACAGAGGGGCTTCAGGGCAGTGAAACTCTTTTGAAAGATACCACAATGGTAGGTAATTGTGACTCTCCATTTGTCAAAACCCATTGAATATACAACACAAAAGAGAGAACCCTAACATAATCTATGGGCTTTAGTTAACAATATTTCAGTATTGGTTCATCATATATACCCCACTAACACAAGGAGTAGATAATAGCGGGGAGCTGTGTATGCGAAATCTGGGAGAAGCGGGCACCGGGAGCTCTCTGGATTTGCCAATCAATTTTTTTTTTGGGGGGGGGTAAAACTAAAGCTACTCTAAAACACATGGTCTCTTAGTTTAAAAACAGCAGTAAGAAAAGATACATCCGCTGAGATGTTCTTAGAATATGTGTATTGTAAGCAAGAGAAAACTAAATGTAAATAGTGAGGGACAGAGGTAAATATGTTAGTTTGCTTGCTCAAGCTGTGGGAAAGCATCAGGGAAAACCAGAGCCAGGACTTAAAATGCTCTTTTTCATCTTTCTTACACTCTAGACTAACCTTCTTCAGAACACCCACACAAACGGTGGCTAGCACCTCCTCAGCTCACAACTTTCCAGGCTTGCATTAGTGGGCTTTTTCTTACTTTAGCTGTTATTAGAAAACTCCCCATTGTGGGTTCACCTACCTTGGAAATGTCAGCACCTTTAGACCACTACGGGGGGTTGAGAGATAGGCTCCTGTTAGAGTATGATGTTTCCAAGGCTGGAAAAAAGTAGGCATTTGGGATCCAATTGCAGTTATCCTGGCAAGAGATCAGGAGATAGTGGTGGCTCAGAAAAGGGAGGTGGAGAGAGAGAGTAAGATTCTGGAGATAATCTGAGGATGGGGTTGGGTATAAGCGCTGAGAGAAAGAAATGGGACATGACTCTGTCGTGACAACTCAAAGGATGGGGCTCTTTGAGCTGTGATGGTGCATCTTCGGTGTTGCTTGGCTGGGCTAAGGGATAGCCAGATAGCTAGGAAGATATGATCTCTGGGTGTATCTGTGAGAGTGTTTCTGGAAGAGATCAGCGCTTGAATCAGAAGACTAACTAGAGCAGATCTGTTCTCACCAGCGGGGACAGGCATCGGGAATCAGTAGAGCACCTGGAAGGAACAATAAGGAGGGTGCAGAATGAATTTCCTCTGTCTCTCCTTGGGGTGGGACATCCATCCGACACTGGTGCTCCTGGATCTCTGGCTTCTGGACGCTGGGGCTTATGCGAGCCGTCCACGGTCATCAGGCTTTTGGCCTCAGACTAGGAGTTCTACCATCAGCTCCTGTGTTCTTCAGGCCTTAGGATTTGGAGTGAATTATGCCTCTGAATTTCCTGTTTCTGCAGCTTGTCGACAGCACAGCATAGCATACATATCTCAGCAGCCACAGAATCTTCTCTTTATCTGTCTAACATTTATCGATCCTATTGGTCTGTTTCCCTGGAGAATTTTGGGTAATACACGAGCAGAGGAATAACATGGCAGCACAGGTTAGAAAGCCATTCGCAGCTTAGTTTTAGATGTAGTATATCTGTGAACTAGCTGTGTGTGCACGTGTGCTAAGTTGCTTCAGTCGTGTCCAACTCTTTGCGACCCTATGGACTGTAGCCTGCCACGTTCCCCCGCCCATGGGATTCTGCAGGCAAGAATACTAGAGTGGGTTGCCATGCCCTCCTCCAGGGGATCTTCCTGAGCTGGGTATCGAACCTTCATCTCCCGCATCTCCTGCGCTGGCAGATGGGTTCTTTACCACTAGTGCCACCTGGGAAACCCCATTGACTAGCTCCCTAGTTGAAAATGTCAAATAACCAGTTACATATACATGAGTCCAGGTATCCACCTGACATATTGCTTATCGATGATAGTTTTTTATTTTCTAGCTTCTTCTAGGATGCAAGCTCCATGAAAGCAGGCACTTGGCCTGTTTTGTTCCCTGCTATACCCCCAGTCGCTAGAAGAACTCCTGGTGCATAGTAGATGCTCAGTAAAATTTACAGGAAAGGTGAATGAAGGATTGAATGGGAGCCTTAAGTGTTCAATACAACAAAGTTGGTTGGGAACACAGTACAGTTAGGAATTATCTGTCTGAAAACCACTCACCTGGCTATTAGTCCGGAGTGGTTTGCAACCATTGTGTAGCAAACATTTCCTAGATTGAACGATGTATTAATACAAATGAAGAGACACTCACAAGGCTTCTGTAAACTTTTATTTTGTACTTATGGGCCACTGCCAGTGCAGGGCCGTGGCTTCTGGCTCATTTCTACAGATTTACTTGGAAAGATGTGATAAACGTAGAAACTGAAAGTATTCCTACTTATCAACCACAGTCACTTACTGGTCCATAAACAAAACGCACATGGAAGCCCGTGTGGTTATTCAGAAATCTATGACTTTCTGAACTTGTAAAATGCATTTTTGATATGCAAGAGACAAAGCATCTTAAAGAAAAAGACCACTGTCTAAACAAAATGGTGTGAACCTATGGCTTATATTATGGGGCTATATCACTGCATGTAACGCACCAGCGGACTAATGGAATTTGACTGCTAACACACAAAGGAGCCCTGCAATTGGGTGCCTGCTGGCACCTGATATCATTTTATACATGGCTGTTCTAAAATACAGCCCAAGGAATCAGCTGAGCTAATTTATCATCAGACATTTTTCTGGTGAAATCTGATAGAAGCATTTGCCCACTGGTCAGTCTCATCACCATGTTGAGGACTGGGACAATATAATACTTCAGACTCTAATGAATTTTGCTCCAGCACAGGAAAAAATACAACCCCAAATACTGCTTTTTTCAACGAACCCACCAACCAAGAAACCAAAATCCATTGTCAACCCATGGCTCATCCTTTTTCATGAGGCCTCTCACCTTCCATTTGTAATGGTCACACGGTTGTGAGATTTATGAACATGGATAGATTAAAACTGACAGGTTGGTTGTTGTGAGGGACAATCACCTAGATTCCATCTGGAGTGTGTGCTTTGGCACAACTGCAAGGCATTAATATTAGATTACATGAAATCCATACATGCCATCTGATCACATGCATATGCCACACACACGGGTACGTTCCACAGAGACGATCATAGAAAAAGTGGCTAAAAGAAATTTATGGTTGTTTATATACACATATATTTATATACACACAGTAAAAGATTTGCTGCTGTAATCACAGTTTGTAAACATCGTGGAAAACGCCCAGCAGAAGTCACTGCGGGCCTTTTGAAATGGGGACCGTGTGAGGAGTGTTGGTAGGGAAGGCATTTAGGTTCATACTGAAAACCCAGGGACATGAAGAACCTTAAGTTCATGGAGGCATCTGGGAGTAATTATATTTCACTGACACAATAAACTCAGCTGGCCACTTTGAAATTATGTTTTCCATATTCCTATTGGAAAAGGAATGAGCAAAAAAGTCTCACTGCCAGTTAACATTTTAAAAGCAAGCAAAGGAATATATACATACATGTATATATGTATATGCATGTATATACATACATGATACATATGTGTATATCTGCACATACATATACATGTTACTATTACCAAAAATAAACCTCAATGAGAATTTCCAAATCTTCTAAAAATATGCAATCCTTTTTTCTTGCTTTGTTCTGGACTTCTATGCATTTCACTGAAAGTCTTGGGTATAGTTAAATGATACATACATTTAAATTTTAGTAAATGGTATTTTGATTTTACATAAAATTCTTCCATTAAAAAACTAGGCTTGTGAAAAATAGAACTGTTTGATTCAAGCATTATTTTTCAATTTAACAGAAGAATAGGCCCAAGATCTCCTAAAATGAAACCCCATTAAAAAAGAAAATATAGGTTCTTAAAAAGTTTGCATAGCAGCTATTAAACTGCCATATATGGATATCAGTCTGTGCTTTAAAGTCCTGTAAGCTCCTGAAGCTTGAGAATTTATGTTTTAAAAAATAAGCCAGTGACATGAGAAACACTAACCTAACTTCTCACCTGAATTCCGTTTTATTTGTTTTTGGGGGCAAAAATATGTGTAAATGAGCTCAAATCATCCTCTGTAGGCTACTATGAAGTGAAAAAATACTGGCACTGAATGACATTTCAAATAAAGGAGACTTCAACCCATACTGTGTTTGGCCAAAAAACCAAAATTACTTTAAAAAAAAATAGAAAATCTTGTTACAATTTCTATAACTTTTTCACGGTGACTGCTCTTATTGAACATTCTACAGAACCACCATGAAAGTTTACCATGTACTCGAAAAAATCTATTTTCATGCAAAGGTAGTAAATATCCTTCTGGTTTAACTGAACAATCTCCGTTCCCCCTGCCAACTCCCACCATTTTTTAGGGCTGAATATAACATGCAGAATAGGTAAATCAGATAAATAAAAGAAGTAAGATTCGTTGAATTTGTGGGTATAAACCAGTCAACCCTTCAACATTTGGGAAAACATTTTTCCAGGGGGTGGGGCTGAGTCGTAAGAGAAGGATGGAACAGATTCCTGGAGACACAGTTGCTGTGTTGATTTTGTCCTCCAGTCGGGCTTGAAGTACACTGATAACTGTTCCTTCAGTTTAGTTGATGCTGTCCTTGTGGCTGCTCCTCTCTGTGTTATGGTTGTTTTGTTCAGGGTTCTTCCACTGGATGCTGGTGCCATTCATGGGCACCGAGGTCATCAGGCTCTTGGACTGGTAACAGCAGCAGCAGAGGCAAGACTGGGAAAAGGAACAGACTCAGATTAAGAGGGGGCCACCAGCCTGTTGCCAGCAGAACACAGGGGCTCACCAACAAGGGGTGAATGTCCAGAGGCATTTGAGGAGAGAGTGTGGGCCTTGCCAGTAATCTGGAGTGGGGAGTTTGTAACCTCTAGGGAGAAGGTAAATGGCTATTCTAGTGCAAAGTGACAGATCCTGTGTGTCTTGTTTTAATTGATTCACCAAGTCAAAGAGGAAAGGAAGGCAGTGTCGGTGGGGGGAGACTGTTCTATGACTTGGGGTGGGCGTGGGTGGGAAGGACTGGGAAGGCCCTGGCGTGTCTTCACTGCACCGCCTGCATGCCTCTCTTCATTGGGCACCTCACCTGAGGCTCTTAAACAGCCCTAGGGGGTAGGTGCTATTTTCCCTCTGGATGAGAACAGGGAGGCTTAGAGAAGAGGCAGAACTCAACTCAGAACCCAGGACTCTCTCTGTTGGACTCTTTCCCCTGGGTATGTTGTCTTTTTTATGAATATCAGTCAAAATTGTGTTTAATTTCTGAGAGTTTGCACCTGGATTTTTTTTCCCCCTTACCCTCTGGGGGTATATGTAAACTAACTTTATATGTAACATATAATTTTAATTTATATGTAAAATATGTAAACTAATTAGCAACTGATTTTACTCCAGATTACATAAATGTATTTGTTATGACCTGCATTTTAGTCAGTCTTTCTTAGGGCAGAATCTTTCTTAGGGCATTTCATGACTTGTAAACATGACCCCAAAGACTGCCAAAGTGTGGCAGTAAGAACTTCCACACCAAGTTTTATTGATTTCCATAATTCTCTGGTTAATATCCGTCTGTCTCCTTTTAGACTGCAGAAATCATGAAGGTAGTCACTTGTGTTTTTCCTCTCTTCTATCCCCAATACTGATAAACTCATACCGAGCACTTTCTGTTGTTTCAAGCACTGAACCCACTTATTCCACCTTATGAGATAGATACAGTATCTAATACAGATACAGATACAGCATCTGATTTACTGATGGGCAAACTGAGGAAGCAGGAGTGGCCCCACTCAGACCTGGTTTTAGACAGCTAGTGCAGAACTGGGACTGCAGCCTACCAGGCTCCTCTGTCCATGGGATTTTCCAGGCAAGAGTACTGGAGTGGGTTGCCATTGCCTTCTCCATGGGGTCGCTGAGTCATACATGACTGAGCGACTTCACTTTCACTTTTCACTTTCTTGCATTGAAGAAGGAAATGGCAACCCACTCCAGTGTTTTTGCCTGGAGAATCTCAAGGACGGGGGCGCTTGGTGGGCTGCCATCTATGGGGTCGCACAGAGTCGGACACGACTGAAGCGACGCAGCAGCAGCAGCAGAGCTGGGATGTAAATCAAGACTGTTCACTTCCAGATCCTGCACCCTTGAACGCTATGCTACCCTTTCCTAATATGTACCATAAAATGAAGTTAAACATCCTGTCCAAAGTTAGCGGATTCCAATTAGGACTAATTCTATGCTAAAATCACTCTAGGAACTGGAAAAATAATATCTCAGTAAGAAGTGCTTGGAACTTCTGGAGAAAATGTGTTGGCTTAGCTACAAGGAGGTCTGAAGAACGGAAGGAAACTTATTTTGAATTAAATTACATTAGTTCAGATTTCCAGAGCCATAAACATTTACTTTTCTTGAAAAGACTATTATGAAGTATACTATTAAGTAGCATTTAGCAAGAGCTTTCTTAACAATGAGTTTATGTTTTGTTGAGACTATGGTTAAAAGTCTAAGGCTATGTAAGGCATGAATAAGCTTAATCTATTCTGTTAGCCTTGGAGCTCAACTTGGAATATTTCTTTTCAAAGCATGATAGTAAATTGGCATGCTACTAAATTAGTTCTTTTTATTTTGACTTTTGAGTATGTTGTTTGAATATATATTGCTTTTCTGTTACGCTGACAATTTGACATTCTTTCTAGGTAACAAAATGTAATTTTCACTTCTCTTCTGAAAAGTTCACCTGATGAAAGTACTATTGTGATTTTCACTTCTCATCTGAAAAGTTCAGCAGATGAAGTGCTATTTACAACTGGAATGAGCCATGCCTGTTGGATATCTAATACACACAGTTGGCTGTTCTTAAAAAATACTTGCTTACAAAGCAGAAATAGAGACACAGATGTAGAGAACAAACGTTAAGGATGCCAAGGGGGACAGGGAGGAGGTAGGATGAACTGGTAGATTGGGACTGGCATATACACACCACCGATACCATGTATAAAATAGAGAACTAATGAGAATCTACGGGAACTCTCCTCAGCGCTCTGTGGTGGCCTACATGGGAAGGATATATATTGCTATTGCTATTTTGCTAAGTCACTTCAGTCATGTCCGACTCTGTGCGACCCCATAGACGGCAGCCCACCCGGCTCCCCTGTCCCTGGGATTCTCCAGGCAAGAACACTGGAGTGGGTTGCCATTTCCTTCTCCAATGCATGAAAGTGAAAAGTGAAAGTGAAGTCGCTCAGTCGTGTCTGACTCTTAGCGACCCCGTGGACTGCAGCCCACCAGGCTCCTCCATCCATGGGATTTTCCTGGCAAGAGTACTGGAGTGGGGTGCCCTCGCCTTCTCCAAAGGATATATATATATAAGGGGATATATGTATATGTATCGCTGATTCACATTGCTGGACAGTAGAAACTAATAAAGCATTCTGAAGCAATTATACTCTATTAGAAATAAAAATAAAGAAAAGACAGAAGAGAAAAAAAATCCAATTAAATGAAAACAATTGAATTTGCTATTATATATTATTGCCTATGGGCAGCTCAGCAGTAAAGAATCTGCCTGCCAGGTAGGAATTTGCTGTGTGACACAGGGGGCTCAAACCAGGGCTCTGTGGCAACCTAGAGAGATGGCATGGGGAGGGAGGTGGCAGGTGGCTCAGGAGGGCGGGGACATACAGATACCTGTGGCAGATGTATGGCAGAAACCAACACAATATTGTAAAGCAATGATCCTCTGATTAAAAAAAAAAAGAATCCACCTGCCAATTTAGGATATGCAATTTTGATCCCTATGTTGGGAAGATCCCCTGGAGTAGGAAATGGTAACCCATTCCAGCATTCTTGCCTGGAAAATCCCACAGACAGAGGAGCCTGGCAGGCTACAGTCCATGGGGTCACAAAAGAATTGGACACGACTGAGTGACTACACAGAGACATTACTTTGCCAACAAAGGTCCGTCTAGTCAAGGCTATGGTTTTCCCAGTGGTCATGTATGGATGTGAGAGTTGGACTGTGAAGAAAGCTGAGCACCGAAGAATTGATGGTTTTGAACTGTGGTGATGGAGAAGACTCTTGAGAGTCCCTTGGACTGCAAGGAGATCCAACCAGTCCGTTCTAAAGGAGATCAGCCCCGGGTGTTCATTGGAAGGATTGATGCTAAAGCTGAAACTCCAATACTTTGGCCACCTCATGCGAAGAGCTGAGTCATTGGAAAAGACCCTGATGCTGGGAGGGATTGGGGGCAGGAGGAGAAGGGGACAACAGAGGATGGGATGGCTGGATGGCATCACCGACTCAATGGACGTGAGTCTGAGTGAACTCCCGGAGCTGGTGATGGACAGGGAGGCTGGCGCGCTGTGGTTCATGGGATCACAGTCGGACACGACTGAGCGACTGAACTGAACTGAACTGAGTGACTACACAACAACAGCAACAACCATCACATGTGATCAATCATTAATGCCAATAATTATTATGAAAAAGATCTTCTTGTTAAAAGAAATACTTACCTGGAAACAATTTTTAAATTTCTTGCTCACAAAATATAGAGCTATTGGGTTGATACATGAATTCATGGTTGCCAAGTTAATACTGATGTAATCCATGAGCAGCAAGAAACTTGAGCAAAGGAAATAGAAGGGATAAATTAGAACATCATGTTTTAAAACCTAATTAGCATTTATCTCTAGAATAAGCATTTTTCTTGCCCAGGAGACATTTCTCAGAGGTAGCAGTCAAAATTACTTTTAAAGCCCTTGTTTAAATGGCAGTTTCAGTTCTGCAGGACATGTGCAGATATACCCATCACTTGCTTAACCCAGGAGGGGAGCAGCAAAATTATTGATAGGGCTTGCACAAAATTTTGAGGTTGGTTATGGCCTGTGACAGCAAAGAAAAACAATCAACTTAGAAGATTTAATTTTCAGGGCTAACGTGAGTGTATAACAGGTGGTTTTGTAAAAGTCTTAGAAATGTGCAATCAGAGAAACTCCAATTTCCTTCTGAGTACAAAGGCTCGTACCTAAGTAATTCACACCGGTTCGTGTCCATTTCATCATACACAGTTTTTTTCAAAATGCGGCTTAAATGAAGAGGGAACCAGCACAGAGCAAAAATTACAACCAAGCAGAAAACTGTTTTTGCCACTTCTCGACGCTAAAGAAAAGTGAGAGAAAAAAATACAATAAGTTCAGTGTTTTTCTACTAGAGAAAGGAGATACACAAAAGGAAGTACTACAATGTCATGTTGGTTTCCACATGACATTGTAAAGCAATTATACTGCAATTAAAAAAAAGAGTAGTAGATTGGGACAGAGTACTTGAAGAAGAGCCAGAGCAGCCCAGCTCACCACCCTCTACCGTCAAGATTTGGAGTCCAGGAAACCCCCTTGGTCCAGTGGTTAGGACTCTGAGCTTCTGCTCCAGGAAGCATGAATGCGATCCCTGGTCGGGGAACTAAGATCCCACATGCGGCATAGTGCGGCCAAATTAAAAAATAGATAAGGTTTGGAGTCCAACTGTCTTAAGCAAGGAGTTGTTAGTGATCCTTTTGGGGCAGCTGCCAGGAAGCATGGTAGCCTCAGGCTGGTTATTAGGCCCAGGTCAAAGGTTCCATGGTGGGCAGAGGGGAGGACGGGCTGGGGTTGAGCCAACACTGTGACTGGGTCTGTATGTCTGTGTATTTGTATGTCTGTCGAACATATGGGGGGAAGGTTAGTTAAAAGTCTCCATAGCAGGTAATTCACCTGCATTAATGAGAGCGTGGCAGTCAAGGTGACTGACCCTACCATAAAAACAAAATGGGACAAATCTAGGAAATTCCCTGGTGGTTCAGTGGCTAGGATTCTTGGCTTTCATTGCTGAGGGTCTGGGTTCAATCTAGCCTGAAACCAGTTCCCCTGGTTGGGGAACTAAGACGCTGTAAGCTGTGTGGCATGGCCCACCCCCAAAACAATGAATAAGTCTACAAAGATGTTTGGAAAACAAAATAGTATGGAACAGAAAAGGAAAAGGAAGAACAACGTGTTTTCTCCATTTCTTGATCTTGGAGAAAGCTGGCATTCGGACTTTTTTGGCTTTTAAAATTCTTTCATTAATGACAGGTAGCTTCCAAAGATACATTGTTTGCAAACATAGAGTGCATGCGTGCCAAGTCACTTCAGTCCTGGCCGACTCCGCAACCTTATGGACCAGAGACCGCCAGGCTCCTCTGTCCATGGGATTCTCCAGGCAAGGATACTGGAGTGGGTTGCCATTTCCTTCTCCAGGGGGTCTTCTTGACCCAGGGATCAAACCTGTGTCTCTTGTCGCCTACATTTGCAGGCGGGTTCTTGACCACTTAGCACCACCTGAGGGTAAAGGATTATCAGCACAGACAATTGGAAAAATGGGGACATGTTGACTCTGGCCTGACTCCAACGGCAGGTTTACATGCTTTGGGGTCTGCACAGGATCAGTAAAATCATAGGTTAGGGATTATCTGCAGCCAGTCATTTATGTGCCCTATATTTGAGTATTACAGGGCATGGCATTAGGAAGCCCAACTGGGAACATAAAATACAACTTGTCTGTAATTGGGATCACTTAATGTCAAAATAAAACTGATTGAAAACAGGGTTTGGAAGGGTAAGGCTGGTTCAATCCAAAGCATACAGCATTAAGTAGGGGAAGCCTACAATAAACCCATGTGATTGATAGAGCTATTTAGAAAGATCTCAGGGCAGTTGTCACAAATTGCGGCTTTAGCCCCAAGAACTGGGATTTCTTTAATCTTTGAGTTAGCTAGCTAGCTGGCTATGGCTTCAGAGAATGTATAAACTGAATGGTGCTTGAGAACAATAAGGGATTCTTTATTAATCTACAGGAATGGGGGATCATTTTAAAGGGGCATTTTGTGTACACAGAAAGACAGTGTAGAAAGGAGCATATTGGGGAGAGGCTATCTCTTTGGAGCACATCCTCAAAGTGGGTAAACTTATTTATTTATTTAGGCTATGCCACATGGCATGTGGGATCTTAGTTCCCTCAGCAGGGATTGAACCCGTGCCCCGCGCCACGGAAGTGCAGCGTCTTAACCACTCGACCTCCAGGGAAGTCTGCAAGAGGATACTTTTTTAAATGTAATATTAATACTTTGCCACATGACAGTCAGCTATTTGGTTAATCAATATCCATCCTTCTGAATTTTCCTTACTATCAGTCAGATCCTTGATTTTGTCATGGCAGCAGAGGAGCTTGGCTTCCTCATACACACAGATCTTACCAGTTATACTAGGCAGAAGCCATTGTGTGGGGTTTCTGATGAGATCAGGTGTGTTCAGAGTGGTATGGCCATAGACATGTGGGGTTTCTGGAAAAGCTACTTAAACTTGCGGGCTACTCCTTTGGTGCACACACGCTAATGTGATCTGTATTCTTCCCCTTCTGGCTGCCTGGAAAGGAGGTCTAAGGGCAGAGCTGTAGCTGCCGTCTTCCAATAATAAAGGAAAGGTGAGCACAGCAGCAGAAGCCTGGCTGCTTGAGTCCCTTGACCACTGAGCTGATGACATCTGAGCTTTCTGCTACGGGAGACGGATAAGCCCCTACTGGCCTCCTTCCTGTTATTTTGGGTTTTCTGTTCACCCTGTGCTCATTCGCTCAGTTGTGTCTCTTTGCCACCCCATAAACTGTAGCCTGCCAGGCTCCTCTGTTCATAGGATTTGCCAGCCAAGAATACTGGAGAGAGTTGCCATTTCCTCCTCCAGAGGATCCTCCTGATCCAGGGATTAAACCCACATCTCCTGCGTTGGCAGGCAGATTCTTTACCACTGAGCCACCTGAGAAGATTTTCTGCTACCAGCATCCAAACACAAGCCCTAGCTGATAAAGGTGTTGTCGGTATAGTGAAGAGAAATTCTAGAAAAACATACCAGAAGCAAGATCAAGCGTCATGTTGGACTTGGATGGGGTGGTAGGGTTTTCACTCTAAGCTAGCTCCCCTGCCACCCTCCACCCTGAAAGGCCTCCCAGCTAGGCTTGCTCTCCTGCAGTCAGAACCTGCTCGATCTTTGAGTGGGACGCAAGGGAATGTCTACTGCATGGGGACCAAGTTTTGGATTCTAATGTTCATTTGGTTGCACTAGTCTCTTAAACACCTGTATAATAAGGGTACATGCCTGTCTAGCTTATCTCACAGAGTGTTTGGAGGAATCAAATACCAAAATGACATGGAAATGCTCTTTGGGAACTTAAAAAACGCTATGAAAATGTGAAGCAGCAGCATCTTATTGCTCCCAATCCCTATTTAATTATTTTCAGAGCAGGTGTCACTCATAGCTTGAATAGGCTCAATTGTGGTGCTAATGTAAAAATCGACATTCAAAAACACTGTTTTTCACAAATCTATTCTAATTAGTTACCTCTATTGCAGGAATGAAAGGTAATAACAGCTTAATATGTTTCACATCTGGAGTACTCCAAACTTTCATGCCTGGATGATGTCATGCTAAAGTTTCTCAAGATAAGTTTCCTGTTAAAATTTAATAAAGGATAATAGCTACCATTTGTATAACATGTTAGATTTTTAGGAAGTATGTGAATGCATGTTAATTCCTTTGGTTCTCAATAATAATACCGATTCATATATTATTATGTCCAGTTTAAGATAATGAATTGAGGCTCAAAAAAATCAGTACTCTTGTCAAAAAGAGTTGCCGATGAAGACTAATGCCCGTGTATGGCAATCACACAGGGCAGTTATCCAGGCTCCATCAACAACTCACATTGACTTTTGGTGTGGCTGGTCATCTTTACATACTTGTCTGTTGAAACTGAACAGTTACCCACGGTCCTAGTTTTACTCTTTGAATTAATATATATCAACAGTATCTGACTACTTAGTATCTGCTGGGTTCTATTAGACACCGTACATGCATTACATAACCCCTTTGATGTACTCTTATATACATTTCATTAAAAATTTTTAAGACTCAAAATTGAGTTAGTATTTGTACAGAAAAGTGCAGGTGGGACCTCCCTGGTGACCCAGTGGCTAAGACTCTGCACTCAAAATACAAGGGGCCTAGGTTTGATCCCTGGTCAGGAAACTAGATCTCACAGTCAAATAAATAAATATTTTAAAGGGCAGATATTATTTTATACATTTTTCAAAAAACTAGAAGTTCAGAGAGAGAAAGCAATTGCCCGGTGTCACAGGGTCAGCAAACAGAAGCTTCATAGCTTTATCTGCCCTGTTTGCTGTCTGGGAGAAACAGATAGCCTCCTACTGAAAGGTTCAGAGTTCTTCTAGGACTTTAGGCTTTCCAAAATGTGACTTCTTATGTGCCCAGTCCCATTTCTTTCCATGAGTTATACCTTAGATGTTGCTCTAATGAGGTCTGTCTCCTTTCCCTACTCCTCAAATGCATGGTACTCGTGTGTGTTCTAGCTAGACCCCCATCAGGAACAGTTCAATCCTCCTCATGCGTGAACAGTTTCTTCATGACTTGATCTCATATCCTCCTTGGCTTTCTATAGCACAAGCAACTTTTTACCACATCTTGTGGTTCCATTTTTCAATTATCTCATGTTTGTGTTTTATTTCCACAACAGGACTGCAAAGCCTACCGGGGAGAAAGTCATGTGCTTCATTTTTTTTTTTTTTTAATAGTCCTGGCACAATTCCAAGCCCAGTTCAATGAACTACTAATCACAAACACACATTTGATAGATACTCTTGGCAAAATTAAGGAATAGTTCCTCTCTATTTGGGCCCTGCCCCCAGCGCCATCTGTTTCACAGGGCGGATCCTGACTTCACTGGAGAAATGCTCAATACTCTAAAGAAAACAAGGCATACAGACAAGTAAGACAGTATTTTAATTTTTAGGAAATCAGGCTAAATCTGCAAAACACAGTATCCATAGTCCTTTCGTTGTCAAGGACAAACCAGTCTTGGCCAGATCGTCATGATCTTATCAGGTTTACCTGTTTCAGATGCTCACTGAGGGCAATTCTCAGGCTGCCATTCCTTCGGTTTAACATCTCACAAGTCATGAGGGTGTAGAAGATCGCGGTGCACACCAGGGGCATGCAGAAGTAGAACCCAAATAGCCACCAGTCCTTAACATCTTGATAGAACTGGAAAGAGGAGAGGAGGGAGAGAGGAGGAAGAGCATTATAAGGAAAGTTCGCTGCACAGCGCCTCTGGTGGCTTCAACGCCTTCATGCTTACAGCTATGTTTGTATATTCATGCTCTCTGCTGGCGGTAATGGGCTTGGAGGTCGTGCTCAAAACTCAACTAAACTGAAAACTCCAAACATGTAATTTCTGGTTTAGCTGTGTGTTGCTTTTTATAACAGCACACAAAGAAATTGCATTAATAGTATTCTGACAATACTGTTCACAATAGCCAAGACATAACAGCAACCTAAATGTCTATTGACAGATGAATGTGGTATATATATATATATACACACACACCATATATATATATACACACATACCAAATATATATACAGTATACACCATATATATACACACCATATATGTATATTTTATATATATATATATATATATATATATATATATACACACACACACACACATACATACATAGAGGCTTCCCTGGTGGCTCAGAGGTTAAAGCGTCTGCCTCCAACGCGGGAGACCTGGGTTCGATCCCTGGGTCGGGAAGACCCCCTGGAGAAGGAAATGTCAACTCCAGTATTCTTGCCTGGAGAATCCCACGGATGGAGGAGCCTGGTAGGCAACAGTCCACGCAGTTGCAAAGAGTCGGACATGACTGAGCGACTTCACTTACTTATACATACATATACAATGGAATATTACTCAGCCATAAGAAGAATGAAATAATGCCATTTGCAGCAATAAGATGGACCTAGAGATTATCATACCAAGTGAAGTAAGTTAGATAAAGACAAATAACATATGATATCACTTTATGTGGAATCTAAAATATAGCACAAATGAACTTATCCATGAAACAGAAACAGATGCACAGACAGAGAACAGACTTGTGGTTACCAAGTGGGAGGCCGGGTGAGAGAGGGATGGATTGGAAGTTCTGGATTAACAGCTGCAAACTATTATATATAGAATGGATAAACAACAAGGTCCTACTCTATAGCACAGGAAACTATATTCAATATCCTTTAATAAGTCATAATGGAAAAGAATGTGAAAAATAAAATATATAACAGAATAACTTTACTATATAGCAGAAATTAACACATTGTAAATCAGCTACAATAAGTTTAAAATTACCCAAATAATTAACTAATTTTAATAATTATTAACAATTATTAATATTTTTAATAAACTGAAGTTGGTTTGAATTACACAGTGGAAGAACCCTCATCAATAAAAAGAATTCCCTTTCAAAGCTCATGAAACATGCTTTTGAGACATACAGAATCTGTATCTTTATTGGTGATTTTCAACATTTTGCTAGTGCCTGGTTTACTTCTGACTGTTGTGGTGAAAGTGTACTTAATGTGCCTGTCTTGTTTGGAAAGAGCGAAGGTTATGAATGGCTTATCTGTGGAGCTCTGGTTACTGGGAGTTAACCCTTTGTCTGGTATGTCTGCTATGCGACCTCAGCCAGCCAGTGTGAGCCATCAATAACCATGTCCTTCCTCTCTCTCTTAATACTTACCACCTGGAAACTATTGAGGCAGAGTAGCTTATCTGAAGGCATGGTGAACCCGATCTCCCTGTGGACAGGATTTGTAAATACCAGGATTACTCAATTTTATGTCTTTTTAAAGGAGAAAATGTAATACCCAATAAAAATGGAAATGAGAAAATTATAGCTAAATTCTTCCTCCCACTAAATTAATCACCAACTTGGGAAGAACGCTTTTCCTTTCCTAATGTTGTTTCTCCAGATGGTTTATTTACTAAGGATAATGCAGCCTCCTGCAATATCTCAGTTCCCACAGTAAAAAATAATCACATTGCTCTGTGAAAAACTGGAGAGTTTCTGAATATAGAAAGAGGCCCAGTAGGCTGCATTTATAACATGTCCGTTAAAATATGCTATAAATGGTTCCTGAGGAAAAAAAGTTCTGGGCAGGGGTTCATAACTATTTTTATGTCAGGAACCCCTTTGGATTTCTGGTGAAGACTATAATTGTTTCTGAGACTAATACTTAAAAAATTTTTTAATTTTATATTGGAATATAGCTGATTAAC
Source organism: Oryx dammah (assembly GCF_014754425.2). Taxonomy (NCBI): domain Eukaryota; kingdom Metazoa; phylum Chordata; class Mammalia; order Artiodactyla; family Bovidae; genus Oryx; species Oryx dammah. The sequence goes on from NW_024070196.1 coordinate 10,655,867, forward strand.
AATTTTGTGATGGTTTCAGGTGAACAATGAAGGGACTCAGCCATGCGTATACATATGTATCCATTCTCCCCCAAAGTCCCCTCCGATCCAGGCTGCCACATAACACTGAACAGAGTTCTATGTACTATACAGTAGGTCCTTGTTGGTTATCCATTTTAAATATAGCAGTGTACATGTCGATCCTAAATTCCCTAACTATCTCTTTGCCATATTCTTTTCCCCCTGGCAACCATAAGTTTGTTGAGAATAATGCTTTTAAATGCATGAAATATGTACCAATACAATGGAAACAAATTACATCAAAACATAGCTAACAAAAATATGAGAAAGAAAATTCTAATATCACAATATAAGGGTTTATTAACAAATTAAATGACAGGTCTAATGAGTTCTATCAGAATGTGGAACCAATGATGAATGTAAATGACATTTCCAGATTATATGTTATATGGTATGAAAATGTCTGTTATTTCCATTTAGTAAAAAGAAACAATAACATGGTACTGTTAAACACTACTGTGATTTGTTGCCTACATCCATATTAATTAGAAGGAAATGATAAATTTCAGTTAGAAGTTAGTGAAAATAAACATGTAATTTCCTTTTCCTTCAAGTTCACAGACCACTGAATTGTAGCCTCAGGTTAAGTGCAGAATCTCAAAGGAGTTGGTGTATTCAAATCTGTTTATACAAATATTTTCCTGTTCACATCCCACTGTAGAAAGATCTTAGTACTGAACTTAAAACACAAACAAAAAAATTCAGAAGAACTCTTCATTTAAGCACAATGCACACACCTCTTGAAGAAGCCCCTTCCTTTGTACCCCCTCCTTCTGGGTGCACTGCGGGTGGGGGTGTGACTGCCCAGAAGCAGCTGTGAGGGTCCTGGGAGTTAGCCCTTGCTGGAGGAGGCTGGATGGTGTCCCCTGCCCCTTCCACGGCAGAGGCCAGTGGAGAACGGGATCACACATTTCTTTTGAACTGATGTCATCAACAAGGGTACAGAGGGGCCTCCCTCCAGTCTGGGTAAGTCCTCAGCCACTTCAGTTGTGGATGACTCTTTGTGACCCCATGGACTGTAGCCTGCCAGGCTCCTCTGTCCATGGGGATTCTCCAGGCAAGAATCCTGGAGTGGTTGCCATGCTCACTCCAGGGCATCGTTCCCACCCAGGGATTGAACTGGTGTCTCTTATGTCTCCTGCACTGGCAGATGGGTTCTTTACCACTAACGTCACCTGGGAAGCCCCTCCCTCCAGTCTAGGTTAGAGCAAAGCTGAGGAGGAAAGACTGGAAAAAGAAGGGGAATCAATTAGAAAAAGAGAGCAGGGGGAAAGAGAAGCCTAAAACCTTAGACTTGAAAAGAAATCTACAAAATCATCAGTTCATGGGACTTCCCTGGCACTCCAGTGGTTAAGACTTGGTGCTTCCAATGGAGGGGGTCCTGGTTGGATCTGTAATCAGGGAACTAAGATCCTGCAGGCTGAGCCATCAGGGAAGCCAGGTGGCACTGGGGGTAAAGAACCCGCCTGCCAGTGCAGTAGCTGTAAGAGACGTGGGCTTGATCCCTTAGTTGGGAAGATCCCCTGAAGAAGGAAGTGGCAACCAGCTCCAGTATTCTTGCCTGGAGAATCCCACAGACAGAGGAGCCTGGCAGCTTCAAGTCCTTGGGCTCACAAAGAGTTGGAAGTGACTGAAGCAACTTAGTATGCATGCATGTAAGATCTTGCATGCTGAAGGGTGTGACCAAAAAATTATCAGTTCAAACTCAGTACTCCTTATGCAACCCTCCAGGCACCCCGGCCCCTGCCTGAAGGGCAGCCACTCTTAAGCTTCATTGCTAACAAGGAGATGCTTTCTTGTGAAGAAAGCCATTTCCTTTTACCCAGCAAGATCCATCAGTAAGTTCCTTGTTACACTGAGCCTCTTCTCTAACGCTTTAGTCAGAGGTATCCAGATCACTCATTCACACTGCCCAAATTCTCAGAATACACAGAAGAACTACACAACAAAGATTTTCATGACCCAGATGACGACGATGGTATGATCACTGAACTAGAGCCAGACATCCTGGAATGCAAAGTCAAGTGGGCCTTACTTGACTATGTGTGGGCCTTACTGGTCACTATGTGTAGTGACAAGCATCACTGCACATAAAGCTAGTGGAGATGATAGAATTTCAGTTGAGCTATTTCAAATCCTAAAAGATGATGCTGTTAAAGTGCTATACTCAATATACCAGCAAATTTGGAAAACTCAGCAGTGGCCGTAAAACTGGAAAAGGTCAGTTTTCAATCCAATCCAAAGAAAAGCAATGCCAGAGAATGTTCAAACTACCACACAATTGCACTCATCTCACATACTAGCAAAGTAATGCTCAAAATTGTAAAAGCCAGGCTTCAACAGTATGTGAACTGTGAAATTCCAGATGTTCAAGCTGGATTTAGAAAAGGCAGCAGAACCAGATATCAAATTGCCAATATCCATCAGATCATCGAGAAAGCAAGAGAGTTCCAGAAAAACATCTATTTCTGGTTTATTGACTACACCAAAGCTTTTGACTGTGTGGATTACAACAAACTGTGGAGAATTCTTCAAGAGATGGGAATACCAGACCACGTGACCTGCCTCTCGAGAAATCTGTATGCATGTCAGGAAGCAACAGTTAGAACTGGACATGGAACAACAGACTGGATCCAAATCGGGAAAAGAGTACATCAAGGCTGTATATTGTCACTCTGCTTATTTGACTAGAGTACATCATGTGAAATGCTGGGCTGGGTGAAGCACAAGCTGGAATCAAGATTAACAGGAGAAATATCAATAACCTCAGATATGCAGATGACACCACCCTTATGGCAGAAAGTGAAGAACTAAAGAGCCTTTATTGAAAGTGAAAGAGAAAAGTGAAAAAATTGGCTTAAAACTCAACATTCAGAAAACTAAGATCATGGCATCTGATCCCATCACTTCATGGCAAATAGATGGGAAAACACTGGAAACAGTGAGAGACTTTATTTTGGGGGGCTCAAAAATCACTTCAGATGGTGACTGCAGCCATGAAATTAAAAGATGCTTGCTCCTTGGAAGGAAAGCTATGACCAATCTAGACAGCATATTAAAAAGCAGAGACATTACTTTGCCAACAAAGGTCTGTCTAGTCAAAGCTATGGTTTTTCCAGTAGTCATGTATGGATGTGAGATTTGGACTATAAAGAAAGCTGAGCACGAAAGAATTGATGCTATTGATCTGTAGTGTTGGAGAAGACTCTTGAGAGTCCCTTGGACTATAAGGAGATCCAACCAGTTCATCCTAAAGGAAATCAGTTCTGAATATTCATTGGAAGGATTGATGCTGAAGCTGAAACTCCAATACTTTGGGCATCTGATGTGACGAACTGACTCATTGGAAAAGACCCTGATGCTGGAAGGCATCAGGAGGAGGAGAAGGCAGGAGGACAAGGGGACGACAGAGGATGAGATGGTTGGATGGCATCACTGACTCAATGGACATGAGTTTGAGCAAGCTCTGGGAGTTGGTGATGGACAGGGAAGCCTGCTGCAGTCCATGGGGTTGCAAAAAGTCAGACATGACTGAGCGACTGAACTGAGCTGAAATGAAATTCTGAGCACTTCTACTACTTCGTTTTTCACTATGGATGTTGATTTAGTAAAAAATGTCAGTAGATCAGTAGAAAACTTTAATTTTAAGGTTGGCAATTTGGCTCTGTTTATGAACAGTTTTAATTTTAAAACAAGAATTTCCAAGGAGGGTAACTGGTCAACCATAAGACCACTAATTTTTGTGAATTTTCCAAGGTAGAAAACATACGATAAGTTGTCTGTAAATGATTAAAGGTGGAACCAGACTTTGTGAAACTTACATCAAATCACTGAATTATGCTGATTTAAGAGAAATAGAAATAGTTACTCTTGGTTTTTCTCCTTGGTCTGCATGGGACTAGTTTTGCAGAGGAAATACGCATTTGAAACGCTTCCTTACACGCTAGGCTATGTAAGTAAGCTGTTCATAAAAATTAAGGTGGTCAGGTATAATAAACAGCAACTGAATTTGTTACACTAACATGCTTTTTTAAAAAGTTCTGAAAATTTATATGATATTAGAATCTGAACTAAGATAAGTACACATGAGAATGACTTCCTACTTTTAATTAGTACATCTATCTTTGAAAAACATGTAAGAAACATGCATTTCCCAAAGTAGCATCAAATAAGTGTCAGCGTATCTGTCAGAGGGAAATTGTTGTGCTGTATTCCTTATTCTCAAAACAAACAGCATTCCATGTATACACATCAATCTCTCTTAGTTTCAGAATTCTGAGTTGTTTGACACAGGGCAGCAGTTGTGTCTACAGTTACAAAAGGGAAAACAGAGTAGTTGTTCTAGTCAAGAAGCTAAGCCCTGGCTTAACATCTACTTTTCATGAAATTGAATAATACAGTAAGTCTCCTACATGTGAATGAATTACGTTGTGCAAGAGCATTCATAAATCCAATATGTTCATAAGCCCAACAAAGTCAGCCTAGGTACCGAACTAACACAATAAGTTATATAGTACTGGACTGTAACAGGTTTATTGTACTTTTCACACAAATAATATATAAAAACAACAAATGATATATAAAAAATATAAAGAAAATATTTTTAATCTTACAGCGTAGTATCTTGAAAAAGCACAGTAGTACCGTATGACAGCTGGCATACAGGCACATGTTCACATCTCTGAAAGTTCACAACTTGAGGGCTCATTTGTAGGGGCCTTACTGTATTTGACTGAACTACAGAGTAAACCAGGTTTCCCTGGTGGCTCAGACAGTAAAAATTCCACCTTCAATGTAGGAGACCTGGGTTCAATCCCTGGGTTGGGAAGATTCCATGGAGAAGGCAATGGTTACCCACTCCAGTATTCTTGCTTGCAAAATCCCATGGACAGAGGAGCCTGGCAGGCTATAGTCCATGGGATTGCAAAGAGTCAGCTATGACTGAGCGATTAAGCACACACAGCACACAACATTGTAAATCACGCTGGGCAGTGTAGTGATATCAAGTCTGGTGATGGTAAACGAAGATCTCTCCCGCTCCCTAATTAATTTCCTTCAGACTATTCATACCTCCATGAATTGTGACGTGGCATTGAGCATACAGGTTCTGTGCTGTGCACCCTTGTATTCAAAAGGTACCATGACAAAGCCGATGGCTTCAGGGATGGCCAAGATAAAAGAAAGGATCCAGATGGAGACAATCTCAATGGCTGTGACCAAGGGAATCCCAATTCCCTGAACACGACTCCAGGAGGCAACTGCTCTGTACCTGGGGGAAAAAACAACAACAAAAAAAGAGGAGAGTGATGGAACCAAGTTGTTAGCAAATTTTGTTATTTCAATTCAATAAAATTCTATTAATAAATGCTGGAAAATCCTTCCACTGGCCGCTGACCAACCATGGGTTTCTAGGAATTTTCTGTGTGTGAAAAACAGTTGGGGCCATTAAAAGTTCCACTCATTTGGGGTTCAATTGGCTGGCAGGCCTGAGTCTGAGATCTTCACTTGGGGTTTAGTAAAATCTCATGAGAGTTTAGGATGTGGCCGCTAAGACAGGTGTGCTATGTTTTTTAAGCGTGGGGAAAATTGGGTAGTGAAAACTGCTGGTATTTATTATGGTAATATCTTATTTCTGCTTCTATATTAAAAAAACTTGCAATATTATATATGAAGTGGATCTAGATATCTTTAAGTGAATCATGACCATAGATATTCCATTGTTTTCTCCCTTCTTTAACAGACAGAAGATATTAAGAAGAGATGGCAAGAATACATGGAAGAACTGTACAAAAAAGATCTTCACGACCCAGATAGTCATGATGATGTGATCACTAATCTAGAGCCAGACATCTTGGAATGTGAAGTCAAGTGGGCCTTAGAAAGCATCACTACGAACAAAGCTAGTGGAGGTGATGGAATTCCAGTTGAGCTGTTTCAAACCCTGAAAGATGATGCTGTGAAAGTGCTGCACTCAATATGCCAGCAAATTTGGAAAACTCAGCAGTGGCCACAGGATTGGAAAAGGTCAGTTTTCATTCCAATCCCAAAGAAAGGCAATGCCAAAGAATGCTCAAACTACCGCACAATTGCACTCATCTCACATGCTAGTAAAGTAATGCTCAAAATTCTCCAAGCCAGGCTTCAGCAATACGTCAACTGTGAACTCCCTGATGTTCAAGCTGGTTTTAGAAAAGGCAGAGGAACCAGAGATCAAATTGCCAACATCTGCTGGATCATGGAAAAAGCAAGAGAGTTCCAGAAAAACATCTATTTCTGCTTTATTGACTATGCCAAAGCCTTTGACTGTGTGGATCACAATAAACTATGGAAAATTCTGAAAGAGATGGGAATACCAAACCACCTGACCTGCCTCTTGAGAAATCTGTATGCAGGTCAGGAAGCAACAGTTAGAACTGGACATGGAATAACAGACTGGTTCCAAATAGGAAAAGGAGTACGTCAAGGCTGTATATTGTCACCCTGCTTATTTAACTTATATGCAGAGGACATCATGAGAAATGCTGGACTGGAAGAAACACAAGCTGGAATCAAAGATTGCCAGGAGAAATATCAATAACCTCAGATATGCAGATGACACCACCCTTATGGCAGAAAGTGAAGAGGAGCTAAAAAGCCTCTTGAAGAAAGTGAAAGAGGAGAGTGAAAAAGTTGGCCTAAAGCTCAACATTCAGAAAATGAAGATCATGGCATCCGGTCCCATCACTTCATGGGAAATAGATGGGGAAACAGTGGAAACAATGTCAGACTTTATTTATTTGGGCTCCTGAATCACTGCAGATGGTGACTGCAGCCATGAAATTAAAAGACGCTTACTCCTTGGAAGAAAAGTTATGACCAACCTAGATAGCATATTCAAAAGCAGAGACATTACTTTGCCTACTAAGGTCCGTCTAGTCAAGGCTATGGTTTTTCCTGTGGTCATGTATGGATGTGAGAGTTGGACTGTGAAGAAGGCTGAGCGCCGAAGAATTGATGCTTTTGAACTGTGGTGTTGGAGAAGCCTCTTGAGAGTCCCTTGGACTGCAAGGAGAATCAACCAGTCCATTCTGAAGGAGATCAACCCTGGGATTTCTTTGGAAGGAATGATGCTAAAGCTGAAACTCCAGTACTTTGGCCACCTCATGCGAAGAGTTGACTCATTGGAAAAGACTCTGATGCTGGGAGGGATTGGGGGCAGGAGGAGAAGGGGACAACAGAGCATGAGATGGCTGGATGGCATCATGGACTCGATGGACATGAGTCTGAGTGAACTCCGGGAGATGGTGATGAACAGGGAGGCCTGGCGTGCTGCGATTCATGGGGTTGCAAAGAGTTGGACATGACTGAGTGACTGAACTGAACTTCTTTGACCCTCAAATTATGGTTACAGTGGCCATTTTAGTAAATAAATGTTTTTAATCGTTACACTTTAGTGTAGTCAATGAAACAGAAGTAGATGTTTTCCTGGAACTCTCTTGCTTTTTCCATGATCCAGTGGATGTTGGCAATTTGATCTCTGGTTCCTCTGCCTTTTCTAAATCCAGTTTGAACACCTGGAAGTTCTTAGTTCATGTACTGTTGAAGCCTGGCTTGGAGAATTTTGAGCATTACTTTGCTAGCATGTGAAATGAGTGCAAATCTGTGGTAGTTTGAGCATTCTTTGGCATTTCCTTTCTTTGGGACTGGAATGAAAACTGACATTTTCCAGTCTTGTGGCCACTGCTGAGTTTTCCAAATTTGCTGGCATACTGAGTACAGCACTTTAACAGCATCATCTTTTAGGATTTGAAATATCTCATCTGGAATTCCATCACCTCCATTAGCTTTGTTTGTAGTGATGCTTCCTAAGTCCCACTTCACTTTGCACTCCAAGATATCTGGCTCCAGGTAGGTGATCACACTGTTGTGGCTATCTAGGTCATTAAGATCTTTTTTGCACAGCTCTTCTGTGTATTCTTGTCACCTCTTCTTAACATTTTCTGCTTCTGTTAGGTCCATACCATTTCTGTCTTTTATTGTACCCATCTTTGCATGAAATATTCCCTTGGTATCTCTAACTTTCTTGAAGAGATCTGTAGTCTTCCCCATTCTATTGTTTTCCTCTATTTCCCACTTAGGAAGACTTTCTTATCTCTCCTTGCTATTCTTTGGAACTTTTGGAACTGGTTCAAAATTGGGCAAGGAGTACATGAAGGCTCTATATTGTCACCCTGCTTATTTAACTTCTGTGCGGAGTACATCATGCGAAATGCTGGGCTGAATGAAACACAGCTGGAATCAAGATTGCCAGGAGAAATATCAATAACCTCAGATATGCAGATGACACCACTGTTATGGCAGAAAGCAAAGAGAACTAAAGAACTTCTTGATGAAAGTAAAAAAGGAGAGTGAAAAAGCTGGCTTAAAACTCAACATTGAAAAAAATTAAGATCATAGCATCTGGTCCCATCACTTCACGGCAAATAGATGGGAAAACAATGGAAACAGTGACAGACTTTATTTTCTAGGGCTCCAGAATCACTGCAGATGGTGACTACAGCCACAAAATTAAAAGATGCTTGCTCCTAGGAAGAAAAGCTATGACAAACCCAGACAGTGTATTAAAAATCAGAGACATTACTTTGCTGACAAACGTCCATATAGTGAAAGCTATGTTTTTCCAGTAATCATGTATGGATGTGAGAGTTGAACCATAAGAATTGAAAAATTCTGAGCATTGAAGAATTGATGAGCACCAAAGAATTGATGTTTTTGAACAGTGATGCTGGAGAAGACTCTTGAGAGTCCCTTGGACTGCAGGGAGATGCAACCAGTCAATCCTAAAGGAAATCAGTCCTGATTTTCATTAGAAGGACTGATGCTGAAACTGAAGCTCAATACTTTGGCCACCTGATGTGAAAACTGACTCATTAGAAAAGACCTTGATGCTGGGAAAGATTGAAGGCAGGAGGAGAAGGGGACAACAAAGGATGAGATGGTTGGATGGCATCACTCACTCAATGGACATGAGTTTGAGCAAGCTCTGGCAGATAGTGAAGGACAGGGAAGCCTGGCGTGCTACAGTCCATGGAGTTGCAAAGAGTTGGACATGGTTCAGCAACTGAACAACAACAAAATCATAATACTTAAAAATGTAAAAGAATGACTATAGCTCTCCCATGTGGCCTGGTGCCAGACTATGTAAAACTGAACTAAATATACGTTGGTTCCTAATCCTTAGGGTTTATAATTTAATATAAAAAGAATAGTTCATATAGAAGCACAGGATATAAATGTAACTGAACAATTTTGCCAATCAAAACATCAACTGGCATAAAAAAATTGTGTTTGCCTTACTTCGTACCTTAATATTTTATCATAATATTCACATTTAAATGTTAAGTCTAAAGAAAGTTTGTTTTCAGAAACTCTGTGCTCTTTGACCTGATGTGACGGTCTGGTGCTAACTGCTTTCAGATTTACAGTTAAGAAAGGACCTGGGATGTGGTACAGTATTTTTGTGGCTTCATTCTCGAAATTTTTGCTGCTGTTGTAATGGAAAGGAAACATTTTCTTTTTATAGCTTTCATTAGAGAGTGCCAGAAGAAGGCCGTAAAACAGACCAAGGCATTGGAGACAGGTGCACATGGGTTTGCAGGCCAGGCAACTTAACGGAAGGATTAGTCAGCAACACCAAGGCAAGATACAAAATAGCCATCGCCACTGAAATGAGCGCTTGATCACTTAAGTTAGTGTTCTGTCTCAGTGCATCTAAAAAGTACATGTGTGAAAACACAACTCCTAGGAATTATGCTACCTTGTTCTTCAGTGTAGGTTAGAACCTATAGTTTGGTACACACAATGATGCCGCTTGGCATATATATAGCTCAATTTGCTGGAGAAATGTTTTGCAAAAGATTTTTAGGGTAAATAAGATTGGTGTACAATCAGAATCTCTGAAAAAGTCCAGACTAGTCCAGAATGGGATAAAATACAGCTATGCAAACAGACCAAGAAAATCCTTTTATGATATAGCCAACATTGCATTTTAAAATTTATGGTTATTACCAGTGGAATAAAGACTGCAATATATTTTGCTTTCTGCTTCTGTTGACTTTGCTGCCTTATTAGACTGGCAGGCTGATGTCCAGTAAAAGCTAAAAGGAATGGAGACGGGATGTCTATATCTTGAGGCTGCTGATAAATTTTATCTATTTCTTCTCTCTTTTTCTTATCAGGAAAGGTGATGTAAATAAAACACTTTATCTTTTAAGAGAGTCAGAAAGCCAGATTTCTTAGGCAGGATTGGAGATAGAAGGTGGTTTAGTAAGAAAATGTGGTCTAAATGTTCTAATGATGAATATATTCACAGAGCAGCTTCATTTTGTAACATGCCAATGAGTTGCTAGAATATTACATATCTATAATTCAATGTAAATTCAACATTTAAAAATAAGTAGAAGTAATTTTTCATATCTAGTTGAGCAAATGATTCATAATCAGTCTGCTCCTTCCTTAACCCTCAGGACTAAGAATGTTTTCCATTTTTAATCGCACTGATCTTGTTTCTTGAGAAAACAAAAGCAATTACAAATAATCATTTGTGATGACAGAGGTGGAGAAAGATGTGGAAAATAAGAAATACTGGATGTTCCAAAAATGATTTCTATCTGGAGAGAAAAACATAACACATAACACATAATATGTTCTTATTGCTGCTGCTGCTGCTAAGTTGCTTCAGTCGTGTCCTACTCTGTGCGACCCCACAGACGGCAGCCCACCAGGCTCCCCCATCTCTGGGATTCTCCAGGCAAGAACACTGGAGTGGGTTGCCATTTCCTTCTCCAATGCATGAAAGTGAAAAGTGAAAGTGAAGTCGCTCAGTCGTGTCCAACTCTTAGCGACCCCATGGACTGCAGCCTACCAGGCTCCTCCGTCCATGGGATTTTCCAGGCAAGAGCACTGGAGTGGGGTGCGTGTGATAAATTCTGGGTTGGCCAAAAAGTTTGTTCAGGTTTTTCTATGTTATGGAAAAACCCAAACAAACACTTTTGCTAGCAAGCCAATATTTTACTTATTTATTTTGCTTACTCTCTATGTTTACCTCTTCCTTTAGAATATAATCTCCATAGGGCAGACATCTTGTGTGTTGGTTACAAGACCGACATCAGTAGATGCCAAATAAATATCTGTTGAATCAAGCATCTTTGTTTCCTTACCATGCATTTGGCTTTACTGGGCAAAGCCAATCTACAATCCCAATGTGTTCTTATTTTTCAAGCCAGACTTGAATTAGGCAACAAATAAACAGCTAATACTTTTAGAATCCTAACATGAAAAAATTTAAAACCAAGAGGGAACTCTGGGCTGATCTTTCTTCCTTTGTGTTCTGGTTGGGAACCTGTTCTGACCTTTCTTTCTTTGTTTTCTGGGTGTGTAAGCAAGGCTTCTGCCTGGTCGTCAGTGAGCGTGGGGCGCCCGGCTTAGGGCTCTGGTCTACCAAGTTCCAGGGCAGTCTTTTCTCATGACACCACCTTGAGCCCTGTCATGTGGCATGCAAAATAAAAGAATAAATTACATGTTGTATTTATGCAAAATATGTGTGCTACTGTATATGTATATAAATAGTTATTACACATGTTTCCAAGGCTAGAGTCATTAATACATGTTTTTGAATCTTTATGATCTGGGAAACTCATTCAAATAAAAGTAAATATTATTCAATGAACAATGTAAAATAAAATTTAAATTCAAAGGATCACTTCAGCAAAATCTATTTTCATTTCTCCTTATCCTTTGCCCATTTCTGTTCTCATAAGTATGATTTAAATATATATTATAATCTTATCAATTTTGCTACAATTTTGTATGCACTTTTTAATGTTTCTACATAGGCATGGCATTTATTAATTTCATGGCTACAGAGTATAATAAGATATTGATAAAATTTACCTAAATCTTCCTCCTATGGTTACATTATTTCTAGTGTTCCAAGGTTGTAAGAAACATGTCTATAATTATGTTTGCATAAGGTTTTTTCAGTGATTTTCCTGGGTTAATAATCTTAACTGAGGTTATTGAATCAAAGGAATGAAAAAATAGCTTAAGTACATTAAAAAATTGTTCCTGTTAAGTGCCTGCCTATGTTTTCCTTCATTAGAATTTATTTTTCTTCAATTTTGCCACTTTCATAAGGCAAAATAGCACTTACATCTTCATGTACATCATTAATTAGCAACAAATATGACCATTCGTAACATTTTTTTATGATTTGTGTCTCCTATGTGATTGGCAAACTAATTGCCATGCAGAGGTTTGGGGGTAACACAGCAGCAGAAAGAATGTTAAAGAGAAGCCAGGTGAGATGGATTAAAAGATAATTGCAGAAGGAAATGATGCCATTTGAAGCAACATGGATGGACCTAGAGATTATTATACTCAGTGAAGTCAGAGAAAAACAAATATTGTATGATGTCATTTACATATTGAATCTAAAGATAATGACACACATGAATTTATTAATAAGACAGAAACAGATTCACAGACATAGAAAACAAATTTATGGTTATCAAAGGGGAATTGAGGGAAAGGATAATTTAGGAGTTTGGGATTGGCAGATATACACTACTATATATAAAACATATACACAACAACGGAGAAGGCAATGGCACCCCACTCCAGTACTCTTGCCTGGAAAATCCCATGGACGGAGGAGCCTGGTGGGCTGCAGCCCATGGGGTCGCTAAGAGTCGGATGCAATTGAGTGACTTCACTTTCACTTTCATGCATTGGAGAAGGAAATGGCAACCCACTCCAGTGTTCTTGCCTGGAGAATTCCAGGGACGGGGGAGCCTAGTGAGCTGCCGTCTATGGGGTCGCACAGAGTCAGACACGACTGAAGCGACTTAGCAGCAGAAGCAGCAGCAGCATACACAACAAGGGAACTACTGTATAGCACAGGGAACTATATTCAATATCACATAATAGCATACAATGGAAAAAATCTGAAAAAGAATAATGCTGATATATGTAAAACTGAATTACCTTGCTATACACCAGAAACTAACACAATATTATAAATCAGCTATATTTTAACAACAAAAAGAAAAAATAAATTAATAAAATTGAAAAATTAAAAAACAAAAAGACAGCTACAGATATGTGTATTATACATTATTCAATTTTTATTGGAGTATAATTCCTTTACAATATTTTGTTAGTTTCTCTTGTACAGCAAATTGATGCTTTTGAACTGTGGTGTTGGAGAAGACTCTTGAGAGTCCCTTGGACTGCAAGGAGATCCAACCAGTCCATTCTGAAGGAGATCAACCCTGGGATTTCTTTGGAAGGAATGATGCTAAAGCTGAAACTCCAGTACTTTGGCCACCTCATGCAAAGAGTTGACTCATTGGAAAAGACTCTGATGCTGGGAGGGATTGGGGGCAGGAGGAGAAGGGGACGACAGAGCATGAGATGGCTGGATGGCATCACGGACTCGATGGACGTGAGTCTGAGTGAACTCCGGGAGTTGGTGATGGACAGGGAAGCCTGGCGTGCTGCGATTCATGGGGTTGCAAAGAGTCGGACACGACTGAGCAACTGAACTGAACTCATGCATATATTTCCTCTTTTTTTGGATTTTCTTTCCATTTAGATCATCACAGAGCACTGAGTTGAGTTTCCTGTGCTATGCAGTACATTCTCACTATTATCTATTTTATACATAGTATCAATAGCGTATAATGTCAATCCCAATCTCCCATTTCATCCCATCCCTCCATCCCCTCCCCCTTGGTGTCCATCCATTTGTTCTCTACTTCTGTGACTCTTATTTCTGCTTTGCCAATAGGCTCATCTGTGTTGTACAGAGTGAAGCAAGTCAGAAAGAAAAAAGCAAATATTGTATATTAACGAATACATGTGGAATCTAGCAGCAGATATTTGGACACTTCTTCGGTTGGGTGTGTCATCTGGGCTGGCCTGTGGCTGCTTTGACTAGCTGAGCACAGCTGGAATCATGCTTTATCAGTTTCACACCTGTCCTCTCCATGGAGCAGCAGGTTCTACCCTGGAGCTCCGAGCCAGCTGGAGCAGGGTTCAGCAGCCCTGGGCTCGTGGAGAGGGAGATGCGCTCCACTGAGCTCGCATGTCTAGTTGTTCCTATCAAAGGGCCAGTCATGTGAGTCTTGGAACCATGAAACAAGCTCAGGAGCCACCTGAAATCCACCAGGAGATCCCAGTCAGAGTAACAAGGAGTGGAAGAACTGCCCCAATTTCTGACCTGCAACATGGTCAGACTGTAAGAAAATGACGATTGTTCTAAACCACTCAGTTTGGGGGTAGTTTCTTACCAAAGAAAAATGAGGCAGCAAGATTAGCCAGTCACCTGATCTTGACAAGAGAATTAAAAGAATGAAAAACTTTGCAATGGGGAACAGACTCCAAAATGAGATCCTGAGTTGCACTACACACAGTTTTTATGGTTTAGTCCCTAAGTTGTGTTCAACTCTTTGCAACCCCACGAACTGTAGCCGGCCAGACTCCTCTGTCCATGGGAGTTCCCAGGCAAGAATACTAGAGCGGGTTGCCATTTCCTTCTCCAGGAGATATTCTTGACCCGAGAATCAAACCCACATCGCCTGCTTCGGTAGGCAGGCGGATTCTTTACCACTTCCTAGGAGCCACAAGGGAAATCCATTACATGCAGGGTGAAAGAAAAATCAAAACACAGGAGGAAAAAAGAGAAACCAAGCCCAAGTAAAAATGAAGTGTTTTAGAAAAGCACTTCCATGCTTCTTGAGTTATGGTCAATCTTTGAGACTATCACAGAAACCACTGAGTAACTACTTGAAATGAGGGATGCGGAACTGACGCAAATCAATCAAAGTTGCCTTATTAATGGATCCTTGCAGCTTTCCCAGGTATCTAATTACACATCATCTGGAGTAGTTGTTAAAAGGAGTTTTATCTTTTTATAGCTTCCTTTCCCAGGCAGCTTTTAACTACAGTTTGGAGCTGTAACCAGACCTCTTTACTAGTCTGACCCCCATCATTTCCCACTTTAAACAGGACTGTTAACCTTACAAAGAATAACATTTAATTCCTCTTTCCAATCCCTGCCCCTCCTTTTTTCCCTGAAACAAAGTAACATAGAGTGCTTGCCACTTAAAGCATGTAAGAATACTTATTCAAATTATTGGTAATGGCTGGTATAAGTGATCAGCTTTTTCTGTTTTGTTTACCTTATTTGGATTAAAAAAACCTCTAGGGAGGGGGCTTCCCTGGTGGTCCAGTAGCTGAGACTCTGTGCTCCCAATGCAGGGGGCCCGGTTTTGATCCCTCATCCATCCCACATGCAGCAGCTAAGACCTGGGCAGCCAAATAAATAAATAAATATTTAAAAAAAAAAAATCCAAACCAAATACCTAGACTGAGAAAGGTAGACCTTTTTTTTCCTTTTTGATCCTCCAGTATTAGTATTCACTAAGCAATCAATGAAGTAATAAATCGTATAGAGCTTGGATGAATTGTTTAGTTGACAAATTGTGTCCACAACTCCTTGCAACTCCGTGGACTGCAGCTCTCCAGGCTCCTCTCTCCGTGGGATTATCCCGGCAAGTATACTGGAGTGGACTGCTGTTTCCTTCTGCCGGGCATCTTCCTGACTCAGGGATCAAACCCACATCTCCTGTTTTGTCAAGTGGATTTTTTACTACTGAGCCCAGTTACTCCCATTATTTTCCCTCAAAAGCAACATATTAAAAAAAAAAATCACAGACCCTTCCTGGGCCATAATTTGATTCAGCTCATAAATGGAAAGCAGAGATTCCCAAGTTGCAAATTGTTTCATAACAGAATCCAAATTCCCTCTTTTTACTCCTTGCTTTTATTTTTTTTAAGAAAAGGAAGAAATTTTCTTATTTTTAGTAGAATATAATGCAACCAAATCAAGATGCAAAGCAAATGGTATCTAATCTTCAGGAATGAAGTGTGAATGATTCATTTTACAGTGTGAAAGCTTTTGAAACAGAAATGTCAAGAAAGATTCCTTCCATACAGATCTCAAAGTTGAGTCAGTACCAAGTGAAATGCAACAGTTTATAAAGAAAGGACCGAGGGAACACAGGATGGTGAATTGATTACCAGGGAAAAACCTGGAATAAGGCAGATTTTTGAGAAAGTGGAATTTTAAAATGGTTCATCTCCTTGCTCTAAAACGGAGACTAGAGACTTCCCTGGTGGTCCAGTGGCTAAGACACCATGCCCCCCCGTGCAGGGGGTCCCGGTTGGACCCTGCTCAGGGAGTTGAATCCCACATGCTATAGCCAAGTGTTCCCATGCTGAAACTAAAGGTCCCCCATGTTGCAAATAAGATCCGATGAAGCCAAACAAATAAAATAAAAAACAAACAACTGAGAGCAAGTCTTAATGAACGAGATGCTTGGCATTCTTTTTTTTTTTTCTTTTTTCAAACCAAGAACATTTTATTTGATACATAACTGATAACTGGTGACTGAACCATTGCTTTAATTTTCCTCCCTGCATGAGACAGGGGAGGAAAGGGTGTGGTTGAGGTGAGCTTACGCCAGAACTAGGAGCCTATGACCCAGTCCTTCCATTTCCTCCCCCATCATCTCCTCCCAGCTCCCTTCTTCCTCCTATCTACAGGTAGGGTATTTTTCTTTTTTACAGGTAGGGTTTATACTGGGGATGGTGAAGCAATATCGTCCCCTGAGAGAGGGCAGAACAAGATGAAATAAGGAACGAATTGGAAGTTTTTGATGATTGAGGACTTTTGGGAATCCCTTGCATGAATCTCTCCCTTGTGCATTTCATTCTTCCTGGTTCCCGTGTCCATATATTCACAACCACTGAAACTCTAAAGAACAGCAGCCAGGCCTGATTCTTCATGTCTGTACCTCATACTCTTCTCTCCAGTTGTTCTGTGGAACTAAATGATGACTTATGCTTCTCAATCTAGGGATAATTCATGATATAGTATATCACTGAGGAATAAGTGCCCTAAAATATTTTTCAATCAAGAAAAAATTAATTTTTTATACTGTTCTTTTTTTTTTTTTTTTTTTGGCTGTGACTCATGGCATGTGGGATCTTAGTTCCCTGACCAGGAATTGAACCCAACTGCCAAGAAAGTCCCAAGAAAAAAAATGTATATTTTCTATATTAAGATTCATATGAACTGCAAAAGGGACCACTAAACTATAGCACATAACACTATTTAGGGCACATACTGTAAATTTTGTAACATGAAAATATTCTGGAGAGATGAAAAGTTGCCTATATTTCTTATCAAACCAAGCAAATTCTTTCCTCTCCTTGGTCTCTCTTTTCATCAGTGCCTCTCTTCTCAGAGGATTATAACCAGCTGCCTTAGAAAGGTTTTACTATTTATAGGAGCCAAGCATCTTCCTTGCCTTCTTCCTCCTGTTTCTTTCTCATTCTTGGGTCATAGGCTGTTCTTTTCTGGGTTTGGTTAGATGCTTCCTCAGAGGTGCAGTTTTCTTAGAACACTGAGTGGCTCTTTCCTAACACTTGTTATCATCCTAGTTTTTACCTAAAGTCTGGGAAATTTTCTAAATAAAAAGTCAGTTTTAAAATAAAATGCTATTTTCCCAAATTTTGATGGTGCTTTTGTAAAGGCAAGTATAGGCGTGGAAATATCTCTGAGCTGAGTATGTACATGTATCTCCATGCAAGGCCTATATACATTTGTGTTTTAGAGCTAGAGTCATAGGAAATTAGTGTTAATATAAAAAAGAAGTCATAGGAATGAGCTGGGCAAATGAGAAAAATAAAATGTAAAGAATAGCATGAAGTAAATAAGGAAAACTGGTCACAGATAATAAAACTAAATAAACTTTCAGAAATTTTTTCTGCTTGTATTAATAGAACAACTACTAATAATATGATGAAAACCCATTATTCTATCCCTTGACATAACTACTAATAATACTGATCATATTACTTTCAAGGAATTTTATATTCACAAACCTACACATTTAAATTGCATTTAACATCCCTATCCTTTTCCCTAAAATGTTGCTTTCAACATTTTCTGTAAATTTTATCTTGTTTATGTACCTAATTTCTTTGTTCAAATTTTGGATCATTTCCATAGGACTTATTCTAAAAATTGTAATTATTGGGTCAGAAGGCAAAAGCAGGGTCTCCCTGATGGCTCAATGGATGAGAATCCATTTGGAGCAACTAAGCCTGTGAGCCACAACTATTGAGCCTGTGCTCTAGAGCCTGGGAATTGCAGCCACTGAAGTCTGAGTGTCCTAGAGCCTGTCCTCAGCAATAAGAGAAGCCTGCACACAGCAGCAAAGACCTAGCACAGTCAAGAAATAAACAAATTTTAAAAAGAACACAAAAGTACTTGTAGGACTTTACTTTCTGGAGGGGCTGTTCAAGTTTCTACCATTACCAGAAAAGTATGCTTTTTAATGAGAACTTCTCTGATTACATGAACATTATTCATGTTAATGACTGTTGGCCATTTTGATTTTTTCTTTGGTGATTTTTATACTTATGCCTTTTAATATGAAAGTATTATCATTTTAACTATGAATTGTATGGATTCTTTAAATATCAAGAATATTAACATGCAGTGTTGCTGCAAATATATTCCCCAGATTATTGCTTTATTTGGTTTTTAATTTTATGAATGTTTTATCTTCGTTTAAAATTTTATGTCCTAAAATGCATTTATAGTTTTACTCAGATTTTCTACCATCCCTTTTAGGTTTAAAAAGTCTTCCTTTTCTAGAGACCAAAAAGATACTGCTTTATATTCTTCTACTGCCTGATGGTTTGAGTTTCTGCATGCTTAAGCATAGTGTTTAAGAACACACACTACTTTTATTTGATGACTGGCTCCAAAACTTAGTAGCTGAGTGACCTTGATTAAGCTCTTTCAACTTCAGCTTCCCCACCTGTAAAATGGGGATAACTATAGCACCATTACAGCTGTTATAAGGATTAAATAAAATAATTTCTGGGAAGTATTTTTAACAGGGCCTGGTACATACTAATACTTAATAAATGGTAATAATTGTAACAACAGACTGGTTCCAAATAGGAAAAGGAGTACATCAAGGCTGTATATTGTCACCTTATTTAACTTATGTGCAGAGTACATCATGAGAAACGCTGGGCCGGAGGAAGCACAAGCTGGAATCAAGATTGCTGGGAGAAATATCAATAACCTCAGATATGCAAATGACACCACCCTTATGGCAGAAAGTTAAGAGGAACTAAAGAGCTTCTTGATGAAAGTAAAAGAAGAGAGTGAAAAAGTTAGCTTAAAGCTCAACATTCAGAAAACTAAGATCATGGCATCTGGTCCCATCACTTCATGGCAAATAGATGGGAAACAGTGGAAACAGTGGTAGACTTTATTTTTTGGGGCTCCAAAATCACTGCAGATGGTGATTGCAGCCATGAAATAAAACGACACTTACTCCTTGGAAGGAAAGTTATGACCAACCTAGACAGCCTATTAAAAAGCAGAGACATTACTTTGCCAACAAAGGTCTGTGTAGTCAAGGCTATGGTTTTTCCAATGGTCATGGATGGATGTGAGAGTTGGAGTGTAAAGAAAGCTGAGTGCCAAAGAATTGATGCTTTTGAACTGTGGTGTTGGAGAAGACTCTTGAGAGTCCCTTGGACTGCAAGGAGATAGAACCAGTCCATCCTAAAGGAGATCAGTCCTGAGTGTTCATTCAAAGGACTGATGTTGAAGTTGAAACTCCAATATTTTGGCCACCTGATGCAAAGAGCTGACTCATTGGAAAAGACCCTGATGCTGGGAGGGATTGGGGGCAGGAGGAGAAGGGGACGACAGAGGATGAGATGGCTGGATGGCATCACTGACTCAATGGACATGAGGTTGAGTAAACTCCGGGAGTTGGTGATAGACTGGGAGGCCTGGTGTGCTGCAGTCCATGCGGTCGCAAAGAGTTGGACACAACTGAGCGACTGAAATGAACTGAGTAATTGTAACTAATATTATTGCTATGTAGCACAAGATAAGCCTTTAACATGTTTTTTCCCCAGATGGTACGTAACACTATTTGTTGATGAATCTTCCCTTTTCCCATTACGATCAAAGTGATTTCAGCCTCTGTTATATTCTTATACACTTTGAAACCTGTTTCTGTTTCTCCCATTTATTTGTCAACGTATTTATGGGTGTATACCACATTGTTTCACAACTGTAGTTTTATAACACTGAAGAATATTATTTAGGAGGAATTTGCATATAGGAAACACAATTTTAAAAAATTGTCATGATTATTTTACATATCATAAGTACTGCTGCTGCTAAGTCACTTCAGTGGTGTCTGACTCTGTGTGACCCATAGACAGCAGCCCACCAGGCTCCCCCGCCCCTGGGATTCTCCAGGCAAGAACACTGGAGTGGGTTGCCATTTCCTTCTCCAATACATGAAAGTGAAAAGTGAAAGGGAAGTTGCTTAGTCGTATCCGACTCTTCGCGACCCAATGGACCGCAGCCTACCAGGCTCTTCTGTCCATGAGATTTTCCAGGCAAGAGTACTGGAGTGGGGTGCCATCGCCTTCTCCAAACATAAGTACTGTATTATCTAAAAATGATGTTTTTGGGGTGCTAGGAGTGGGAACAGCAGAGTGAGAATTCATTAGTGAATAAAATCCAGATTATTTACTCATATTTTGAGACATGGTCACAAATAACAATTATTCGTTAAGTTGAAGTGATACAGTAGCTACTTATGGCATGTAAATATTTGTATGCAACAGCCTTTAACATCTGATGTGATGCAGAAGAAACCTATGCCTCAGGTTTTCCTGAGAATCACTGTGAATCCTAATTATTCATGATTTTATTTATGATCTTTGTTTTTACCATTGCTGTGTTTATCATTTTTGTCAATACCTTACTGCAACTTAAATGCTAATGAAATGTTCTTTGTTTTGGTTTCAGCAATAAATTTATTTTTAATAATACCACTAAACATTTTGTTTCAGTGTTTCACAATTACTATAACCATACATTTAAAATAAGAATATTATTATAGTTTTCTACTACCAATGGAATGAGTATCCTTATGGTTTAACAATAAAAGTTTTGGTCCTGAAAATTAATTGTAAATGATAAATAACAGAATATCTGTAAACACATTGTTCTTTAAGAAAGTGGGCCTTTTATTTCTATGTTGATGGGACTTGGGTGCTCTGACAAAGTGATTGTTAAAGTGTGAAAGGAAAAATGAAGACCTCTTCTAAGTTGTAGGTAAACCACTTAAAAAGGATTATGCATGCATGCTGTTGCTTCAGTCTTGTCCAACTCTTTGTGACTCTATGGACCATAGCTCGCCAGGCTCCTCTGTCCATGGGATTCTTCGGGCAAGAATATTGGAGTGGGTTGCCATGTCTTCCTCCAGGGGATCTTCCTGCTCCAGGGATTGAACCTATATTTCTTATGTCTCCTGCATTGGCAGGCAGGTTCTTTACCACTAGAGCTACCTGGGAAGCCCTCAAAGAACTGTATTCAATATAAAAAAGAGCACCAGAGTTCCTAATTCCATTTTTTTAATAAAATTCCCACTATGAAAATTAGAAGATATATAAAATACCTTCTAGAAATTCATGGAATTTAGAAAGACCTCTCTAAAGAAGTCTTGACATTCATGTTTGAGAATTCTGGAAAGACTTTGAGACACTTGCTGGGTTTTTCAGAGCTGGATGAAAGGGCACTTCTATTATCCTCTTTTTTGGAAGCCTTTCAAGCATAGATTAGAATATAATTCTGAGTACTCATTCTTCAGTTCAAGCAATCAAGCTTTAGAAACATAATTGAGCCATATCTTCTTTTTTTCCAATGAGAAATCTACCACTGAAAATATAGAGTTTGGATGTCCTAGAATTTCCTTTTCCAAAATTCATTCCATCTAATACATTCCTTGGGCTTCCCTGACAGCTCATTGCCATAAGGATATCAAATGGATATAGTTGGCAAAATGCCCTAGGTGTAAGTTTGCCTTAACCAATGATGGCTAGTAATCAGCAACTATGGAAAGTAATTCTGAACAGTACAGCAAGATTGATAATAGTTTAATTCCTGGGAACTAATGAACCACTGCCCTGGGCATCTGCTCTCAAAACTCCTTGAGTTCTCTTTTTTTCTGAGAAAAATAGTTTTCTAAACCCAACAAAAGAGTGAGGAGAAAGAGCCACATTACCTGTCAACACTTAGTGCGCAGAGATTAAGGACGGTGATCCCCACTGAGGACTTCTGCAAAAAGGGGAACAACTTGCAGAGGAAAACGCCAAAGTCATTTTGTTCAAAAGGCCAGCGCCCAGCCAGCAGCTGAAAAAGGGAAAGAGCGTGTAAGACAGATGGCAGAGCCAGCATGGAACACTTGGACATACATTTCTAATCACACTTCTGAACTTCTAAATTTTATCATTTATGATGCTTTTCAGTTGCAGTGATAACAGGAAATTATCATCGTCATTATCTTTTCATAATTTAATGCTTCGGCAAGTTTTTCTATCCTTGAAAGATGCGGAGAATGATAAAAAAATATAATAACAAGAAATGAATCTTTGATCTTATAGGAAGAGGAGCAAAAGGTGGGGGTTTGGATGACAGTTTAACCAAGAAGCAGGAAGTCATCTTTGATCAGTTCTTACCAAGTCATGAGTTAAATGAGTCATTTTCAACCAGCGGCATTGGGAGATTATATTCACTCCTGACAAGCAGCCAAAGCTCTGAATAAGATGTTATGGAGAATACTGGGAAAATGAAGTGGTTTAGGATATACTGGCTTTGCCAACCTAAAATCACTTGGAACTCACGCTTTCCTCTGTGCTTAACAGGCTGCCTTGCTTTAGCAGGGATGACACCAGTGACCTATCTTTGTTTAGGCTCAGATTTCTCTTTATCACACAGGAAAATGTGGTTACTGTGATCTGTTTGTAGTGTTTGCAGGATGTCTATTCTTCCATGTTGACAGTTTGAAATCTTTGAAATTCTAAGGAGAGGGTGATGACCCTCTAGAGGCTGTGTGTGATAAGTAGCAAGAACACAAGTCATCTATGAGTTGCTGGTATTCATCTACTTAGGTATTGTACTAGAAGCATGGGCTTAAATAACAGCACAGCTATATAAATGGAGGAAGTCCCAACTGAATATATGATGCCTTTTCAAGAGTAAAAATGGCATTGATTTCCTTTCTAATGTTTGCTTAGTGACTCAGAACTTAAACTTACTCTACTCAATAGGAAATAATACCATGCTATTTTGAAAAATTTTCTTGTTTTTCAAAGTACCCATTGCCATACTAACTCTAAGTTGACCTTCCAATGTTGTTCTACCATGTCTAAAATATTGAGGATTAATTTCATGGCTGGTGTGGTCATTAATATGAGTCGGGGAAAGAGGCGGGGAAACTGTTACTCCAGAAAGACAAAATCAGAATGTATGCATTTTGAAAATTTAATAACATAGGGCTCTCTATAATTATATTTTTTATGGCTAAGACCCTGTATGACTTTTAAATGTATTTCCCCCCCTTTTCTGTATTGTTTTCTGAAAGGCCTTTTCCTTCAATCCAGTCCTGTCTCAGGTATCTTTTCCCTCTCATTCTTACTGGTTTTGCTTGGTGTCTTCTTAGAATTTCCATATAAACTCTTGTCCAAGGATAACCAGTGAATTCTTCACAGAAACACTTTCCTAAACACTTTCAGTTCTCATGAAGTTAAAAAATAATTATACCATTGCTGATTGCTAGTTATTAGGGCCTGATGCAAGTAAAGACACAAAACATTATTTCTGGGATGAATCACCCCCTAAAAAGAAGACTTGAAAATTACTTTTTATAGAATGAGAGTTTAGTATTTTGTTCCACAACAGTAATCCTCCAGTAAAGACTAGAGAGATGTAATTTAAACATGTAGGAATTGTTATAGGATAAGGTTTGAAACAGTTGAACTGTTATGGTTGGATGGTTGGTTCATTCCTGGAGACAGAGGATCTTGAAATCCATGTGAACAAATTTTCCAATTCATACATCCAACAGCAAGAGAAAAGGATGTTTCTGGCTTTAACAAGGGAGACTCTGAAATCCTGTGAAAGTCTAAGTAACAAGGGCTAAGGAAAATGATCTGGAAAACCCCACAGTGCATGGTTTCAGGCTCTTCCAGTCTCAACTGGAAAAGATTTTGGGCTTCCCAGGTGGGGCTGATGGTAAAGAATCTGCCTGCCAATGCAAGAGACATAGGAGAGTTGGGTTTGATCCCTGGGTTGGGAAGATTCCCCAGGAGAAGGGAATGGCTACCCACTCCAGCACTCTTGCCTGGAAAATTCTATGGGCTGAAGAGCCTGGAGGGCTACAGTCCATAGGGTTGAGCACAACAACAGGAGACAACAACAATGCTTACTTAAACTCTTAATTAGGGTTAGGAGTAAAAGAGGAGCTCAAGAGAAAGATATCAGTTCAGTTCAGCTCAGTCGCTCAGTCGTGTCCGACTCTTTGCAACCCCATGGACCGCAGCATGCCAGGCCTCCCTGTCCATCACCAACTCTCGGAGTTCACCCAAACCCATGTCCATTGAGTCGGTGATGCCATCCAACCATCTCATCCTCTGTCGACCCCTTCTCCTCCTGCCCCCAATCTTTTCTAGCATCAGAGTCTTTTCAAATGAGTCAGCTCTTCACATCAGTTGGCCACAGTATTGGAGTTTCAGCTTCAACATCAGTCCTTCCAATGACCACCCAGGACTGATCTCCTTTAGGATGGACTGGTTCGATCTCCTTGCAGTCCAAGGGACTCTCAAGAGTCTTCTCCAGCACCATGGAACTGTTATTGTTTAGTTGCTAAGTTGTGTCTGACTCTTCTGTGACCTCACGGACTGAAGCCCTCCAGGCTCCTCTGTCCATCGGATTCTCCAGGCAAGAATACTGAAGTGGGTTTCCCTTTCCTTCTTAAAGGATCTTCCTGACCCAGGAATTGAACCCTCATCTCCCACATTGCAGGTGGATTCTTTACCGCTGAGCCACCACTGATAGGCACTAAAAAGATTACCCATTTGACACAAATGGGTATTTGGTTATTTTTGTTCTTTTTTCTTTTTTTTTCTTTGGCAGCATTGATTCTTCTTGGGAATTATAGACAGAGGTGAATGAAAGAAATCATTGGAAAAAAATTTTAGGTCCAATCACAGTGTAGACATCCCTGATGCACGTCTACACTTTATTCTCAAGGGATGTATGGACAGTGACTATTCTAATGCTGCCAACAGGAAATTATGTCCCTGCCTGCAGGCAACTTCTCTTTCTGGTTAAAGCGGTTTTCTTAAGCAGGGCTTGCTTAACTGTACTGTGCTGTGCTGAGTTGGCTTCAGTCGTGTCCAACTCTTTGTGACCCTACAGATTGTAGCCCACCAGGCTCCTCTGTCCATGGGATTCTCCAGGCAAGAATGCTGGAGTGGGTTGCCATGACCTTACCTACTCAACCTCAAGTAGGATCTGCCTGTTAACCTCTTTCATGGAACCAATGTTGGTGTAATTTTATACTCAAAGACTCCTTTCAGACCACTCTGCCTTAGCAAGAAAACATATACAAAAGGAAGGCAAAGAGACATAGAGGGTAGCCCACCTATTTTTCTCTTATTTAGAGGAGTCATTTTGGAGCTTAAAAAAGGCTACTGGAAATGCACACGTTCTGTTATTTACTACCATATAAAATGGAAAATACAGTATTTAAAACTGCAAAAGTTAAGCTGTATAAAAACTTATATAATGAAAAGGAAGTCGCCCTTCTATTCAAGAACTCTAAATTCCCTGCCCAAAGGCAATCACAGTTAATTATAAAGTGTGTTTTCTTCCAGAAAACTCCCTCTGTACATAAAAGCATGTGCCATTTTAAAAAAAGTGAGAGCATATGGAAATAATACCTTTCAGCAGTCTTCTGTGATCTTTTTTTCCTAGAGCAGATTTCTGAGAACTGGTTCTCAGTTTAGTTCAGTTCAGTCGCTCAGTCGTGTCCCACTCTTTGCGACCCCATGAATCGCAGCACGCCAGGCCTCCCTGTCCATCACCATCTCCCTGAGTTCACACAAACTCACATCCATCGAATGGGTGATGCCATCCAGCCATCTCATCCTCTGTCATCCCCTTCTCCTCCTGCCCCCAATCCCTCCCAGCATCAGAGTCTTTGCTAATGAGTCAACTCTTCGCATGAGGTGGCGAAAGCATCACACGGTACCTAGTACCCTGTAGGTGTTGAACCAACAGTGAAGTTGCTCAGTCGTGTCCGACTCTTTACGACCCCATGGACTGTAGCCTACCAGGCTCCTCCGTCCATGGAATTTTCCAGGCAAGGGTACTGGAGTGGGCTGCCATTTCCTTCTCCAGAGGATGTTCCCAACCCAGGGATTGAACCCAGGTCTTCCACATTGCAGGCAGACACTTTACTGTCTGAGCCACCAGGGAAACCAATGAATGATTTCAATTCACTAATTCAGGAAAATACTTTCACATTTTGAAATCTGACAGTACCAATTTGCCTCAGAAAATGCAATCATCTATAGTTTACTATTTAAACGATGTTTAACAGTATCCGGAAGTCGTATTTCCACTCTCTATGTGGAAACAAACAAGGCATTGTTTCAACTAGTTGTTGGAGGAGGCGGGAGATCAGAGCCCTGCTGAAAAGTCCGCAGTGGAGAGGAGCTGCCAGATTCTGCGTGGGGAGCCCTCCCCTTGCGCTGAGACTGTCCAGCTGGATGAGAGGCACAGTGCAGCTTCTGAGAGGACGCCCATCCTGTGGTCCAATCGAGCACTCAAGTGGGCTGCAGAGGAAGAGTCCAGGGCCACTGAGGCAGCAGAGGGCAATCTGCTGAATATGGATTTCGTTTTAGGACCCCCTGCTGTGGTTCTAGTACAGGGGAATTTTCTTCAGTCAAAAAGTAGTTAAAGTCCTGATCTTCACCTGAAAATTAAAGAACTACTAAACAGCACAATTAGTGTAGAAGTTCTGTATTTGTGTGGCTGATTGGATGGTGTCAAAATCAACATTATGAAATTGACAGGCTGCACGACATGGATGGCGGGTGAAAAAAGTGAGATGGAGAAGACCTATCATATGACATCCCTTATGTGCCAAATCTAAAAAGAAATGATACAAACGAATCTATTTACAAAACAGAAAGAGACTCACAGACTTAGAAAATGACCACAGAGGAAGGATGGGGGAAGCGATAGTTAGGGAGTTTGGGATCAACATGTATACACTACTATAT
This sequence comes from Oryx dammah, assembly GCF_014754425.2. Classification (NCBI taxonomy): domain Eukaryota; kingdom Metazoa; phylum Chordata; class Mammalia; order Artiodactyla; family Bovidae; genus Oryx; species Oryx dammah. Next base: position 10,683,215 of record NW_024070196.1, read on the forward strand.
TTAAAATGGATAACCAGCAAGGACCTAGTATATAGCACAGGGAACTCTGCTCAATGTTATGTGGCAGCCTGGATGGGAGGGGAGTCTGGAGGAGAATGGATACATGTATATTCATGTAAAGGATCCAAAGGCTGAGTCCCTTTGCTGTCCACCTAAAACTATCATGACATTGCTAACTGGCTATCAGTTCAGTTCAGTCACTCAGTCGTGTCCGACTCTTTGTGACCCCATGAATTGCAGCATGCCAGGCCTCCCTGTCCATCACCATCTCCTGGAGTTCACTCAGACTCGCGTCCATTGAGTCAGTGATGCCATCCAGCCATCTCATCCTCTGTCGTCCCCTTCTCCTCCTGCCCACAATCCCTCCCAGCATCAGGGTCTTTTCCAATGAGTCAACTCTTCGCATGAAGTGGCCAAAGTATTGGAGTTTCAGCTTCAGCATCAGTCCTTCCAATGAACACCCAGGACTGATCTCCTTTAGGATGGACTGGTTGGATCTCCTTGCAAACTGGCTATACTCCAATATAAAATAAAAAGTTTTAAAAATAAATGCAATAGATTTCTTTCTGCTGCTGCTAAGTCGCTTGAGTCGTGTCCAACTCTGAGCGACCCCATAGACGGCAGCCCACCAGGCTCCCCCGTCCCTGGGATTCTCCAGGCAAGAACACTGGAGTGGGTTGCCATTTCCTTCTCAATGCATGAAAGTGAAAAGTGAAAGGGAATTCGCTCAGTCGTGTCCGATTCTTAGCGACCCCATGGACTGCAGCCTACCAGGCTCCTCCATCCATGGGAATTTCTAGGCAAGAGTACTGGAGTGGGTTGCCATTGCCTTCTCCGTGATTTTTTTCCTATTTTCCTCTATTTCCAGAGAAGTAATTTTTTCCCTTTATAAGTGCCCTGCTGCTGCTGCTAAGTCACTTCAGTCGTGTCCGACTCTGTGCGACCCCATAGACGGCAGCCCACCAGGCTCCCCCGTCCCTGGGATTCTCCAGGCAAGAACACTGGAGTGGGTTGCCATTTCCTTCTCCAATAAGTGCCCTATAAATACTCAATATCTTCTATAAGATATACCCACTTGAAATACAATGCTTGCATTAGAAATACATCAAAAACGCAATTGACAGGCTGCATTTTTTAATCCGTTGACACAGATTTACTTAACTACTTGTACCACATGACCCACTGATAAGCACCCTGGTTTTAGAATGAGTAGGTCCCAAAGCAGCCTGTCCAGCCACTACTATATTTAGTACAAAGCAATTTCTATGTGATTGTGACCTTTTAGATAAATGCAGTGTACCTGTTTATGTCAGTTTTCTGGAACATACCTGACAACCAGAAAGTAAGCAAAAATGTAAGGTGCCAAATTCTTGCTGTGAAACTTATGCCCTAAAGCTCTTGTCCTTTACTTATGGGCAGACTGCCTGAGTCTTCCACACAAGTTGATTTACTTTTACTTTACACATAATTTTATTGTTTTATTATTCATCATTGCACATACAAAGCTACTTATTAATATGAACCCTCCTGATGAATGGTTCTTAGTTCTGGCTGTACATCAGAATGACTGAAGGAGTTTTAAAAAATCCCAGTGTCTAGGCTATGCCCTTACACAACTGCTCTTCATCCTGGGGTGATCTTGTCCCTCAGGGGACATTTGGCAACATCTTGTGACATTTTTGATTTTTACAGCTTGTTGGGAGGCTATTAACATCTGGGGGCAGAGGCCAAGGATACCGCTAAACATCCAATGCATAGGCCAGCCGCTCCAATGAACCATTATCTAGCCCAAAATGTCTATGGTGCTTAGGTTGAAAATCCTGTCCTAGGCCAATGAAATCAGAATCTCGGGCGTGTTCAGTCACTTCAGTCATGTGTGACTCTTTGCGACCCCCTGGGCTGTAACCCATCAGGCTCCTCTGTCCATGGGATTCTCCAGACAAGAGTACTGGCATGGGTTGTTGAGCCCTTTCTCCAGGGGATCTTTCACACCCAGGGATCGAACTCATGTCTCCTGCACTGTAGGTGAATTCTTTACCGCTGAGCCCCTGGGGAAGCCTCATAGTCTCTTGAGTTGGGACACAAGGCCAGCAGTTTTCCTATTTTTTTTTTTTTTTAATGAACTTGCTTTTACATGATGAAGACATGCGCTTGAGCATGGGTGGTCAGGAGTTCTCATTTGTGTTTTGACATCCCCAAATAATGAATTAATGAACATGATAAACTGTTATTGCTGACCGCAAGTGGCCAAGCGGCACTGTCTGACTCATGACTCTGAGTCCTTGGTGGGTCACCCAAATCCTTGCCCCAACCCCCAGTGACCTTCTCCTCTTCCATCTTACTCGCCGCTTTCTCTCCTCCATGTCCAGGAGTTTTTAAAGCTTCCAGGCGGTTCCAATGTAGAGCCAAGGTTGAGACTCACTGCTTTAGTGTACTTGTTCTCAAGCTTTGGCTGCCATCAGAATCATCCGGAGGGCTGGAACTTCACACACTAAATGTACACTGCACAGATGTTAGTTATTCTGAACTGCTATAGTTTGTAATTATAAACCGAAACATACCAATTATTCATGACCATGAAGAAAAGGATAATAAAAATAAATTTATCCCCCCTTTTAAAATCCATTGCAGATGTTAATGCCACTATTTGGACATTATCTTTGTTATTGTCATGACATCTTATTAATGGGATAAGTAAAACCAGGGGTGCCTTTTCCTTTGTGCTAATTTCACTTCCAGCCCATCCAATGAGGCTGACGGCTTCTCCTCCTTCCCTTCATCCCACTCCACCCATCCTAGGGAGGAATGAGAGATTTATGAGTACACTTTGTAATAGCTGGATACCTCAAAGTAAATACAATGTTTTCTTCCCCTCAACATGGATTACTCAGGTCACTTGAAGTTGGCCATGGTGAACCAGGTATAGTCTTTAAAAAGTAGGGTTCCGAGGTTTTTCCTTTCTGGGAGTGGGGCTAGGAGGTATTCTAGAAGTTGGTACATCATCGAACCAGCAGTAAAGATGTTCTACATCTTCTGACAATACAGACTGGCATGGTAATAAAGCCTGTGATGCTGAGGCCTTTCATGAGAACATGTTTTCAGGCTGTTGCAAATCTCAAATTGGTTGTAATAAAATAAATCACTGTGCATGACTGAGAATGAATTTTGCTCTTCCCTGAGGCTTTAATTGCTTCAGGATTGAGGCAGAATTTTCACAGAAGTCAAATGAAATCAAATCAAATCAATAAAGCAAAACCAATGGCTTCTGCCCTACTCCTACGATTTTTCCTTTGACAGGGTTCTCATACCTCCTGGCCAGCCCTAGAATTTGGAGAGCATGACAGACACAGAGCAGAAACTCCATAAATGTTCCCGACTCTGGTGCTGGGTGCTCTCTGTGATAAGGGCTGGGGGTGGGGGGTAAGGGGGAACAGAGAAGCACTCCTTTGAATGAGAGCAAGTGGCTTAGTGTTATAAAGAGCGTGGGCCCTGAAGCTCAACTTCCTGGGTTGGACCAAATCCCAGCTCCTTTATATTCCAGATCATGTGACCTTGGTATGCTGGTTAACCTCACGCTTCTCAGTTTCCTCCTCCAGAAAATGGAAACGGTGAAGGCAGCTACCTTGCAAGTTTACTGTGGGTGACAGAAGAGACGATCCAGACAAAGTGCTTAGCAGAAGTAAGTATCAGGCAATGGGAGCTATTTGCACAGCCTACCTTTATCAGTCTCTGCTTTGTGTCTGCGTTTTCCAGTGAGACTGTGAGGGAGGGTCATCCTGGTTACCAGGTGCAGGGTGGTGGCACAAAGGGCCCCACTGACCAGGAGTTGTCTACCCAGAAGAGGAAGAGATGCAATGGTCCCTAAGGAAGCTGCAAGCGGCATCCTGTAGCAGCTCAGCAGATGAAGGCCTTGGACCTACGTGACTCAGGCGATAGAAGTCTTTCTTAGTGAAACCCAGAGATGAAAGAGAACCTGTGCCATATATGGTTGATGTGGATAGGAAATCAGAGCCCCTTAGAACAGGGTCTGACTCATTGAAGATCATAACTGGGAGTGCCTGTAAACATGGATTTTGAGGAACTGCTCTGGCTACTCTGCACTTAGATCAGAAACTTGAAGTTGTTGCTACTACCTGCTATCCATCTATTTACCTATTCAATATTGAGTGTTTTGGTTTTGGCTGAGGCCTTCACTTTTTAGAATCTGAAATACATAGATGTTAATAACCAGGTGAAGGAGAGAATAAAAAAGAGGAAAAAATATTTTAAAAACCAAATTCCAAACCCAGGAAGGTTATTTCATTAGAGGAAAGATGGTTCACCCAAGATATGGGCTTAGTATCTCCAAGAATCTCAGTCACCCAGTTTCATTCTCAGGGGCTGGGGATGAAAAGAAATATCTCTCTTAGATAACTCTGCTGTAAGGATGCCAATCTAGAATCAATAGACTTCAGACTCCCACTTTTTCAGTATACCTAAACCAAAGGATCTTTGGATGGAGAAGAATTAAACTTATCTAAAAAAGAAAAGTGAGAAGTACTCAATATCAAGATTGTACAGTTTACTGTCAGTACTTTACGATTTAATTCATAATGGAGAGAAGCTTTACATTGGAAAGAATGAAGTCAACTTTTCCTGAATGGAGAAAATATAATTATAGAAATTATATAATTATAGTTAATTATATAAAATAAGTGCTCTGACCTGGACACACAGTGAGACTCAAAACTTATTGAAAAAATGTTATTGTTTATCTTAAGCACTCTCTATGGTAGCACATGTTGCTGCTGCTGCTGCAAAGTCTCTTCAGTTGTGTCCAACTCTGTGTGACCCCACAGACGGCAGCCCACCAGGCTTCCCCATCCCTGGGATTCTCCAGGCAAGAACACTGGAGTGGGTTGCCATTTCCTTCTCCAATGCAGGAAAGTGAAAAGCGAAAGTGAAGTCACTCAGCCGTGTCCGACTCTTAGTGACCCCATGGACTGCAGCCTACCAGGCTCCTCCGCCCTTGGGATTTTCCAGGCAAGAGTACTGGAGTGGGGTGCCATTCTAGTACTTACTTAAAAGAAACATGAAGGTGAAAATGAAGCAGAACAAAACAAAATGAAATAACCGGCAGAGATTTCTACACGTAGATTTAGGTAGTAGTCCCAAAAAACTTACCAGGAAGGTGGTAATAAGTAGCAAAAAGCAAAAACCAATGGCATATTTTAGAGCATGCAGCATATTGAATGCTGCAATGTGTAAAATCTTAAGAACTGGGGTTAGTTCTTCATTGTAAAGCATGTCATGTGTTCACAATTATCCTGTGTCGCTGGAAACGATGACCCAACTAAGATATGGTATGTGGTGTGAAGAAAATGATACCATATGTGTCTGGTGGAGAACAAAGAATATGGTTGATGCTAAAGGTGAGGTATTACAGTAAACAAGGTTGATTTTGAATACTTAACAGAAATTCATTGGGAAATAAGACTTCACAATTTGCAATAGCTGAGGCATAAAGTGATAGGAAGACATGTTCAAGACGTCTGAGTTACCTGTCATGTAACTGTCATGCTTCCCTTAAGAATGGTGTGCTTCTTCACCCACTAAAGTATCAGAAGAGGGAAAGATGGACCATACTGCAGGGAAGGAGAAATTCTGGCTTCCAGCTCTAGCCCTGTCGAAAATCTCTGGGCTGTGGCTTCCTCTTCTGCCGTATAATCTTGTTCTTGCCCAATATTTCCAGCTCTTAGATTGCATGATTTAAAAAAAAAAAAATCACAACACCAATCTGTAACTGGTTTCTCTGAAACTATTATCGGCTCCATTTATCCCTAACCTAGTCTAACCTCAATCCCTCCCTTCACTTTATTTATTATATATATATTTATTTATTTATGGCTGCACCATGAAGCATGTGGGATCTAGTTCCCTGACCAGGGGGTCCAGCCTGCGCTCCTTGCAGTGGAAACACGGATTCTTAACTTCTGGACCACTAGGAAAGTCTGTCTCTTAATTTTATATGGTTAATTTTGTTTTCCCAATTTCTCTTTTATTCTTCCCAACCATGAATATTTTAGTCCTTTTTGCTTTTTTCTTTATAGTCCTTTTTGCCTTTTTCTTTAGTTCTTTTTGCTTTTTTTTGTCCTTTTTCCACCCCAAAAGATGAAGGATGTCACATATTATGGAATCCCATAGATGAAGCCCTGAGACTATTTATTTACCTTGACTATATAAATAGTATTTTATCTCTCTCCAGGGAGAAGTTAAAATACATGGAAAATTTGCCCAGTGAATATAATAGGCACCATTATAAACTATAGGAAAAAATAGTAGGTTAATGGCTATTTTAAGCTTCTAGTCAAGGGCTTGTTATAAATCATAGTGCAAAATTAAGGATTTAAAAAAACTTTGAAAATTAGTTTGATCCTATTTTGTCTTTTTTCCAGACATTTGGAAATGAGACAATACTAAACTGTATGAGTCAAGAATAATAGAGTTTAACCTAGTTTTACTTCTCAGTCTTGATATTTGACACATGCTATATTTCCACTATAAGCATTTTGTTTATTTTTAGAGCTACCTAGAACAGAAAACATACAAATTTGGGGTCGAATGTAATTAGCCTACAGTGACGCTGGGTTTCCTTTCATAGACACTTGAGTACTGAGAGAGCCTTGTGCTATTTCTTTGAGATTTAGGGCCAAAGTTCTATTTCCTTTTAATCTCTCTCAAAAGACTTGGCACATTTTTCTACATGCAGCAACTGTCTAAGGATATTGACTCATGAAGATCAGTCACCTAAGCAAATGTAATTGTAAGTTTGGTAAATGATACTTATCTTAGATATGAAAAACGACAGCATTTTAGACTTGGACAAGTGCTTAGAGACCATCTAGATCAGTGATTCTCTAAGAACTGTCCTTGGAGCCCTGGAGATTCCCTGTCAAGGTTCAGGGGAACCTTCCATAGCATTTGCAAGATCAGGAAAACACTGAGATGACTGCCTTTTCCACCGGTTGATTTTTGCACTGTTGGTGCAAAAGTGACAGTGGGTAAAACTGTTGGTGCTTTAGCATGTATCAAGCAGTGGCACCAAACTGTTCTAACACTAGTTGCATTCTTACCCATCACACACTAGCAGGGAAAAAGCTTATGCTGCAAGAGAAATGGTGAAGACTCCAGCCAGGTCCTAGGCCACAATAGCAACAGACAAATATTTGTTGCATTTATATATATACAACCAATTTATTTTTCTAGAAATGAAAAATACAAAAATGAAATTGAGACAATTCCATTCAAAATTACATCAAAAAAGAAGAAAATACTTAGAATATAAGGAATAAATTTAACTAAAGAAGTATAAGACAGGTATGCTGAAAGCTGCCAAATACTAGACAAATCAAAGATCTAAATTAATGTTTATGGATTGGAAGGATCAGCCTTGTTAAGATGGCAATATTCTCTAAAGTCATCCAAAGAGTCAATACAATCCCTAGGTAAATTCAAAGAAATTAGCAAGTTGATCTTAAAATTTGTATAGAAATGTAAAGGACCTAGAATAGCCAAAACATTTTTTGGAGGAAAAAAAAAGAACAAAGTAGGACTTATAGTACCTGTTTGAAAACTTACTATAAACTACAGTAATCAAGACAGGGTGGTACAACAGTAGACACACAGGTCACTGGACTAAGGAAGAAAAGATAAATAAACCCTTATATTTATTATCAATTGAATTTTAACAAAGGTGCCAAGGTAATTCAGTAAGGAAAGGACAGTCTTGTTAGCAAATGGCATTGGAACAACTGGATATGCCTATGCAAAAAAATGAACTTAGATACTTACCTTACATACTGCAAAAACATTAATTGTGATTACAGATCTAAATTAAGGGCTAAAATTATAATATTGCCAGAAAAAAATTAAAAGATTTTTTGTTATCTAGGCTGAGGCAAAGATTTCATAGATATGACACCAGACACGTGATCTACAAAGGAAACATTTGATAAATTGGATTTAATAAAAATTTAAAAATTTTGCTCTTCAAAAGCTACATTTATAAAATGAAAAGAAAAGCCACAGAGTGGGAAAATATTTGCAAATCATATATCTGATGAAGGACTTCTGTCCAGGATAAATATTATCTATTAAAATATAAATACTATGTATTTTTAATCTATGATGTTTCATGTAAACAACATTTTGTCCATTGTCAGACATGTGTGTGATAAATCAACTTCACTCTATTAAAAAAGAAGCAAAACAACAATAACATGAAAAGTCCTACAGTTAAAAAAGATAAAGAACTCCTACAATTAAAATATATCATAGTTAAAATGAGTAAAAGGCCTAAATAGACATTTCACCAGAGTAGAAATACAAATAGCTGCTGTTGCTGCTGCTGCTAAGTCGCTTCAGTTGTGTCCGACTCTGTGCGATCCCATAGACAGCAGCCCACCAGGCTCCCCCGTCCCTGGGATTCTCCAGGCAAGAACACTGGAGCGGGTTGCCATTTCCTTCTCCAATGCATGAAAGTGAAAAGTGAAAGTGAAGTCGCTCAGTCGTGTCCGACTCTTAGCAACCCCATGGACTGCAGCCCACCAGGCTCCTCCGTCCATGGGATCTTCCAGGCAAGAGTACCGGAGTGGGGTGCCATTGCCTTCTCCACAAATAGCTAAGTACATGAAAATAAAAAATGCTCAACATCATTCATCATTAAAGGAAATGTACATTAAAGCCACAGTGAGCTACCACTACACATGATTAGAATGCTATAATAAGAAAGACTGACAATAATAAATGTTGGTGAGGATGTGGAGAAATTGAAGGCCTCATATAATGCTGGTGGTAATGTAAACTGGTACAACCATTTTTTGACATTGGTGTGATCCAGTGATATTCAGATGTCTCCACTGTTACTCATTTGTTTGTATTTATGCAATTTTATCACAGGTATAGTTTTGCGTATTGACCTCCAGTCAAGATATGGAACAAATTCATGACCACAAGGATCCCTGATAATGACCTCATAAGTGTGATTATAAAAATCACACTCCTTTGCCCTCTCTCTTGAACTCCCTCATCCCTGGCAACCATTAATCTGCCCTCCATCTCAATAACTCTGTCAGTTCAAGATGAATGGAATTAAATGTGACACTTTATAAGACACGTTCAATTCTAGTACCAGCTTTTTCTTCTGGGCCATTTCCACAAACTAAATATTTATCACTTCATCAGAGTTCATCACAGTTACTGCAAACAAGTAAAAAATTTCAAAACCACAGTAGAGGTAGAATTGGGCTCATCAGCTGAGAGACTGCCTATATTCTATCATCTGCAAGCAGGGCCAATTTGGATTAGTGTCTGTAAAATTATAAATAGCTTCAAGTTCTGGTTCACATAATTGGAACTACAAACGTTGACTCCTCACATTCTGAGAGTCTAGGCTCCCTCTCTTCCTTCTTCCTTCCTTCACTTTCCCCCTTTCTTAAACATATCCGAAAGTCTTCAGTGTGACTGCTGAATTACACAGTGGCTAAAAGTGAGGTCTCAAGGATGACTCTCCATCACCCAACTCTGTCTTCTTCCTCCCATCTCCTGTAGCTCCCCCTTCCTTCCCCAATAATTTTTAAAGGTTGTTGTATACAGATAATACCTGTGCCACAAAATCACATACATGCATGCATAGTTTTAAAAAAGAAGGAACATGGAGTAGGTCTCATATGTTTCCTCACCTTCCCCTTTGTCTGTGACAAGGCCTTTCTGTCCATTGTTGTTGTGTTCAGTCACCCAGCCGTGTCCGACTCTCTGCGACCCCATGGACTGCAGCACGCCAGGCCTCCCTGCCCCTCACCATCTCCTGAAGTTTTCCCAAGTTCATGTTCATTGCATGAGTGATGTCATCCAGCCCTCTCATCCTCTGATGCCCTCTTCTCCTTCTGCCCTCAAATCTTTCCCAGCATCAGGGACTATTCCAATGAGTCAGCTATTCGCATCAGATGACCAAAAAACTGGAGTTTCAGCTTCAGCATCAGTCCTTCCGATAAGTATTCAAGGTTGATTTCCCTTAAGATTGACTGGTTTGATTTCCTTGCAGTCCAAGAAACTCTCAGGAGTCTTCTCTAGCACCACACTTTGAAAGCATCAATTCTTTGGCACTCTGCCTTCTTTATGGTCCAGCTCTCAAAACTGTATGTGACCCCTGGGAAGACCATAGCCTTGACTATACAAACTCTTCTTGGAGGAGTAATGTCTCTCCTTTTCAACACATTGTCTAGGTTTGTCACAGCTTTCCTGCCAAGAAGCAAATGTCTTCTGATTTCATGGCTGCAGTCACCATCCGTGGTGATTTTAGAGAGTCACTAATTCCACCTTTTCCCTCTATTTGCCAAGAAGTAGTGGGGTCAGATGCCATAATCTTAGTTTTTTTAATATGTGGTTTTAAGCTGGCTCTTTCACTCTCCTCCTTCACCCTCCTCAAGAGGTTCTTTAGTTCCTCTTCGATTTCTGCCATAGAGTGGTATCATCCGCGTATCTGAGGTTGTTGATATTTCTCCTGCCTATCTTGATTCCAGCTTGTAACTCATCCAGCATGGCATTTCTCATGATGTACTCAGTGTATACATTAAACAAACAGAGTGACAGCAGACAGCCCTGTCGTACTCCTTTCTTACTCTTGAACCAATCAATTGTTCCTAACAGGGTTCTGACTGTTGCTTCTTGACCTGCATACAGGTTTCTCAGGAGACAGGTAAGATGGCCTAGTATTCCCATCTCTTTAAGAGCTTCCCCAGTTTATTATGATCCACACAGTCAAAGGCTTTGGCATAGTTGAGGAAACAGAGGAAGAGATATTTCTCTGGAATTCCCTTGCTTTCTCTATGATCCAGCGACTGTTGGCAATTTGATCTCTGGTTTCTCTTTCTTTCTAAACCCAGCTTGGACATCTGGAAGTTATTGGTTCTCACAATGCTGAAGCCTAGCATGCAAGACTTTAAACATGACCTTACTAGCATGGGAGTGCAATCGTCTGATGGTTAGCACATTTGTTGGTACTATGCTTCTTGGGAATTCGGATGTTGACCTTTTCCAGTCCTGTGGCCACTGCTGGGTCTTCCGGATTTGCTGACATATTGAATGCAACACCTTAATGGCATCATCTTTTAGGGTTTGGAATAGTTCTACTGGAATAGTTCTGCCTATTACCAAATAAATATTTCTTGAATTTTATAGCCCAGAGATAAAAATTCATCTATGTTTAATTATGACCATAAAGTTTAATTGGTCTATCAAAGACATATAAAATGCAGTGATTTTTCAGATCAAATAACTTTAAGTATGTAAAGCTTTTATCTTTAAGATCTCTGGAGAGTACCTCTCTTTTTTTGTTCTGTGTGAAATTTCCCTGAAATAAATGGAAACTTTGTCTTTGTTTTGTTTTTGTTCTTTTTCTTATTTAACTGCAACATGAACTGCTGCTTGAAGATTAAGCCCCTTGGTTCAGAGCTGCTACCTATTGCTTGAAAGATAATGGAATGAATGTCTCTAAGTGTGTGACAAAGAACTGAAAACTTCAGTTTTGATCAGAAAACATACAGTTTTGTCCAACAGGTTTGATGGATACCCAGTTGCTAAGACCTTCCAGGAAACTAAGTCTGGAAGTTTGCTAACATAAATGGGGCAGACAGAGGGAAGGTAATAGCCCTGGGTGGTTCGGCTCATTTATGTCAGCAGTCACCTCAGGAACAGGCTGACTATGTATCACTGTCCTTAATGGGATGCCATGAGATGGCCCATCTTTCATTTCTTCATACAAAGATGATGACTTGAAGGAATTTCTCTGGTTGTCCAGTGGTTAAGATTTCGCCTTCTAATGCAAGGGGTGTGGGTTCAATCTCTGGCTGGGGAGCTAAAATCCCACGTGCTTCGTGGTCAAAAAACGAAAACGGAAGCAATACCGCAACAAAATTCAATAAAGACTTTAAAAGTGGTCCACAGTAGGGAAAAAAATCTTGAAAAAAGATAGTGGTTTGAAAGATCAGTGATTGATTTCAGATCAGTCACAAAACTATTTTAAAAAAGAAACATACTTTGATCTCTTGGGATTATGCCATCTACTACTTCGGTGGTTGTGGGCATCAGTCACTTAAGAATAGCGAAGGTTATGAAGGCTTACTCTTATTTTGAGGTTCAGTTCTTGAGCTCTGACCTGCTATGGGACAAAATGGAGGAGGATGAGAGACAGAGATGAAAGGTAGGGCCAGGGCAGTTGGTGAGATGCTGCAGGGGTTGATAAACTTTTCTGTAAATGGTTAGATAGTAAATATTTTAGGCTTTGCAGATCCTCTGGTATCTGTCGAAACCATTTATGTAAGCAATGGGTATGGCTGTGTTCCAATAAAATTTCATTTGCATAAATAGGCTTTGGGCCAGATTTGGTTCATGGCTGTAGTTTACCCATCCCTGGGTCAGAGAATCAGACAGGATTAAGCGGAAGTGGTGAGCACTCACTGCTTGCAAGTTAGGCCCTGGAATATCACCTTCATGCTTCCAGACTCCCTGTGGATTTATTTCCCTCCTTCATGGTAATCCAGGAGCTGGAGGCAATTTTAAGATTACACCATAAAATCAATAAAAACATTACTATGATACTATTTCCTCAGAACAAAAAGCAGGAAAAGTCTCAACTAATCATCTACCTTTAAAGTTAAAAGCATGATCATAAGACTGCAAAACCTAGTGTTCACACAGTTCTGAATACCTTCTTGGAGGATGTATTAAGCGCCTTGTAAGACCACTGCTGTGTTCCATTTAAAATCTAGTCAGTGGTTTTGAGAAATAAAATTTCTCTTCAGGGATGTGGCAATGCAAATTTGGGTGTTGATATTAGGAAGATTTTCTTTTAATTTTTTATTTTACTTTACAATACTGTATTGGTTTTGCCATACATCAACATGAATCCACCACGGGTGTACATGAGTTCCTAATCCTGAACCCCCCTCCCACCTCCCTCCCCATACCATCTCTCTGGGCCATCCCAGTGCACCAGCCCCAAGCATCCTGTATCCTGCATCGAACCTAGACTGGCGATTCGTTTCTTACATGATATTAATAGATCTGTCTTCATATGCTACGATTTGGTAAATTTCTGTAACAACCGTCTCTTACCAATTTTGTCTTAGAATAATGTAGCAACCCAGTTACAACTAAACCTCCACGTTTTACCAAGCAACTGGCATACCCCAGATATGTCATTTAACAAAAATAACCCAGAGAGATTGTCTGGAAAATGTCATCAATCCAACTTAAACTCTCATAACATTTACTGTCTGAAATCAGTGCTTTTTAATCTGTGTTTCACGGGGCATTGTAAAGTTTTAAAATAAATGACCATTAACTGTAACATTAATGGAAAAGGCTTGAAACCTAATTTTATCTTTGTGTCTCTGGGGAGTAATTAGATTAATTTCGGTATAGCTGTATATATTACTTTAGGAGAAGGAGAAATGACAGTTTCTCTGTTTTTAAAGAAAATGTTAATAGGTGTTTTCCATTCAAAATGTAATTTTTTTCCCCAGTAAAACTGTGTTCAGTGATCCTCCAAATTTTAACAAAACAGTGGAATATAAAATTCCCCTGGCAGTCAGGCTAACTTGATGGAATATATGTTTGTATCCTCAACATGGAATGCTAGCCACTCAAAGGCATGTCTGTCCCAGATTTCTTTGTGCTTTTTGTAGACACTTAGTAAATGTGTGAATTGATTTGGGGATTATCCAATATGAAGGCAGATAGTGGATTTGCCTGAAATGCCAAGAAGAATTATAATGAACAAAGTTCAGACATAAGCCACACAAGTCTTTAAAGTGTTTAGAAAAGAATTCTGCCTAGGAAATTCTGCCTAGTTCCCTGTGCATGCCTTGGGGGCTCTCTAAAATTCTGATCAAAATATAAAAGGATTATGCTCAAGATTTATATTTAAAGCATATTTAGTGCACAGATATATATATTGATGTTTAAGTATATACAAATGTATAAGATGTTGTCTTTATCTATCTATATATTTCAGCAGTACACACTATTTGTATGAGCTCAAAATTGGAAGCTATTCAAATTCCTACTTAAGTAGAATGAATAAATAAATTGTGATATATTCAGACAGTGAAGTGCTATACAATAATGAGAATGAATGAGCTACACCCAACAGCATGGGTTACTCTCACAAACATCATGTTGATCAAAGAAAGTCAGACAGAAAAGAATATTTACCGTATGGTTCCATTTATATAAAACACAAAAGTACGAAAACAAATTCATGCTGTTAGAAGTCAGGAAAGTGGTTGCCTTGGGAGTTTGGGTAGTTAGTGGCCGAGGGACTTCTGGGTGCAGGTAATGTCCTAATTCTTGATCCTGGGTACACAGGATCAAGTTCATTTGGTGAAAATTCACAGAGCTGACACTTCTGTGCATTTTTTTCCTGCATGTATGTTATACTTCAATAAAATGTCAAAAAGTTTATAAAGTATTATGGCTCTTAAATGATATAAGTGAAAATGAAAGTGAAGTCGCTCAGTCGTGTCCGACTCTTTTTGAGCCCATGGACTGTAGCCTACCAGGCTCCTCCACCCATGGGATTTTCCAGGCAATAGTACTGGAGTGGATTGCCATTTCTTTCTCCAGGGGATCTTCCCAACCCAGGGATTGAACCCAGGTCTCCCGCATTGTAGACAGACGCTTTACTGTCTGAGCCACCAGGGAAGTCTTAAATGATGTAACACTACCTTAATTTTCATAGGTTTAGCTTTTATAAATCAAATTTGCGGAAACAAAGGAAATAGGCAGAGACACACAGCATTTGTGATATACATGACACAAAAGACAGATTCTGGAGTATTCTAGACATTTTTGTTTTTGAAACTAAGTTAAAAGTTCACATATTCTTTTTAAGGCAGATATTCTATAGAATTGCCCTTTATGTGACATAAAACTCATGCGGGATTGGGGCATACTACATTATTCAATATTTGGCAAAGACATACGCGCCATTACTTTTTATATTTTGAAATGAATGATTCTGGATATTTTGGACTTGCTCAATATTGTTAGCTTTACTGGTTGCTTTTAAAATTAGGGATATTAGAGATCATCATACTAAGTCAAGTAAGCCAGACAAAGACAAATAACATATGATACATGTGGAATCCAAAAAAATGATTCAAGTGAACTTATTTACAAAACAGAAATAGACTCACAGACATAGACAACAAATTTATGGTTACCATAGGGAAGCAGGGGGAGGGTAAATTAGGAGTTTGGGATTAAAATATATATATCACTATAGATAAAACAGATAACCAACAAAGACCTACTGTATAGCACAGGAAACTATACTCAATATCTTGTAATAATCTATAACTGAAGAGAATGTAAAAAAGAACTGAATCACTTTGCTGTACACCTGAATATTATAAGTCAACTATATTTCAATAAAAATTAAAAAAACAAATTTAGGGATATTAATAAAGTTCCTATTCAAATAGCTTCAGATTTAATGAAATCATTTCATTAAATTTCATATGTAAATTTTTAAAAATTGAGAATTTCTAGCTTATTTTTATAAGAGTCGGACACGACTGAGCCACTTCACTTTCGCTTTTCACTTTCATGCATTGGAGAAGGAAATGACAGCCCACTGCAGTGTTCTTGCCTGGAGAATCCCAGGGGCGGGGGAGCCTGGTGGGCCGCCGTCTATGGGGTCACACAGAGTCGGACACGACTGAAGCAACTTAGCAGCAGCATAGTTGATTTACAATATCATATTAGTTTCAGGTGTACAGCATAGTGATCCAGTGTTTTTATAGATTATATTCCACTAAAGTTACTACAAAATAGTGGCTATAATTCCATGTTCCGTACAATATATACTTGTTGTTTATTTTATACACAGTAGCTTGTATCTCTTAATCTCCTACACTAACTCCCCTAAACCAATGGTAACCACTAGTTTTTTTTCTATATCCATGAGCCTTTTACTGTTTTGCAATACACATCCATTTCGTTTATTTTTTAGGTTCCTCAAATAAATTATATCATACAGGATTTGCCTTTCTCTGACCTACTTCATAAAGCATGATATTCTTTAGGTCCACCATGTTGCTGCAAATGGCGGAATTTCATTCTTTACTTATAGTTGAGTAATATTCCATTGTAGGAATATACCACATCTTTGTACATTCATCTACTTGCACATATCAGCTACTGTATATAATACTGCTATGGATAATGGGGTCGCATGTATCTTTTCAAATTAGTATTTTCATTTTTTCCTCAGATATAAACCCAAGAATATATTGTTTGATATTTCTATTTTTAGTTTTTTGAGGAACTTTCACACCGCTTTCCACAGTGGCTACACCAATTCACATTCACACCAACAGTGTACAAGGCTTCCCTTTCTTCCACATCTTTGCCAGCATATGTTATTTGTAGACTTTTTGATGATAGCTATGCTGACAGGTATGAGGTGATGCTCATTATTATTTTGATTTGCAGTTCTCTAATAATTAGTCAAGTTATCATTTTATGTGTGTGTTAGCCATATGTATGTTGTCTTTGGAAAAATGTATATTCAGGTCTTTGGCCATTTTTTGATTGGGTTGTTTAATTTTCTTTGATATTGATTCTACAAACTGTTTATTTTGAATATTAAGCCCTGTTAGTCATATCATTTACATAATTTTGTCCTATTTTGTAGGTTGTCTTTTTGGTTTGCTGATGGTTTCCTCTGCTATGCAAAAGTTTTTAAATTTATTTAGGTCTCATTTATTCCTCTTAGTTTTTATTTCTTTTGCCTTATGAGACAGATCCAAAAACATATTGTTATGACTTTTGTTAAAGAGTGTTCTGTGTTCTCTTCTGATGATTTTATGGTTTCTGGTCTTACATTTAGGACTTTAATCCATTTGGAGTGATTTTTCTTTTTTCTATATGGTATAAGGAAATGTAGCCATCCAGTTCTCAGCACTACTTATTGAAAAGAGTGTCTTTTCTCCACTGCATATTCTTGCCTTCTTTGTTGCAGATTAATTGACCATAGGTGCATGGGTTTATTTCTCGTATCCCTATTCTGTTCCGCTGATCAATGATGTGGCTGCTTTTGTGCCAGGACCATGTATTTTATTTACTGTAGGTTTATATATAGTCTGTGTGGTACTTTGAGCATTCTTTGGTATAGTCTTTCTTTGGGATTGGAAGGAACACTGACCTTTTCCAGTCCTGTGGCCACTGCTCACTGCTAAGTTTCCCAAATTTGCTGACATATTGAGTGCAGCACTTTCACAGCATCATCTTTTAGAATTTGAAATAGCTCAACTGGAATTCCATCACTTCTACTAGCTTTGTTTGTAGTGATGCTTCCTAAGGCCCACTTGACTTCACACTCCAGGATGTCTGGCTCTAGGTGAGTAATCATACCATCATGATTATCTGGGCTGTGAAGATCTTTTTTGTATAGTTCTTCTGTGTATTCTTGCCACCTCTTCTTAATATCTTCTGCTTCTGTTAGGTCCATACCATTTCTACCCTTTATTGTGCCCATTTTTGCATGAAATGTTCCCTTGGTATCTCTAATTTTCTTGAAGAGATCTCTAGTCTTTCTCATTCTATTGTTTTTCTCTATTTCTTTGCATTGATCACTGAGGAAGGCTTCCTTATCTTTCCTTGTTATTCTTTGGAACTCTGCATTCAAATACTTAAAATTCTCCAAGTAATGCTCAAAATTCTCCAAGCCAGGCTTCAACAGTATGTGAACTGTGAACTTCCAGATGTTCAAGCTGGATTTAGAAAAGGCAGAGGAACCAGAGATCAAATTGCCAACACCTGCTGGATCATTGAAAAAGCAAGACAGTTCCAGAGAAACATCTATTTCTGCTTTATTGACTATGCCAAAGCCATTGACTGTGTGAATCACAATAAACTGTGGAAAATTCCTCAAGAGATGGGAATACCAGACCACCTGACCTGCCTCTTGAGAAATCTGTATGCAGGTCAGGAAGCAACAGTTAGAACTGGACATGGAACAACAGACAGGTTCCAAATCGGGAAAGGTGTATGTCAAGGTTGTATATTGTCACCCTGCTTATTTAACTTATATGCAGAGTACATCATGAGAAATGCTGGGCTGGAAGAAGCACAAGCTGGAATCAAGATTGCCGGGAGAAATATCAATAACCTCAGATATGCAGATGACACCACCCTTATGGTAGAAAGCAAAGAACAGCTAAAGAGCCTCTTGATGAAAGTGAAAGAGGAGAGTGAAAAAGTTGGCCTAAAACTCAACATTCAGAAAACTAAGATCATGGCATCTGGTCCCATCACTTCATGGCAAATAGATGGGAAACAGTGGAAACAGTGACAGACTTTATTTTTTTGGTCTCCAAAATCATTGCAGATGGTGACACAGCCATGAAATTAAAAGATACTTGCTCCTTGGAAGAAAAGCTTGACCAATCTAGACAGCATATTAAAAAGCAGAGATATTACTTTGCCACCAAAGGTCCATCTAGTCAAAGCTATGGTTTTTCTAGTAGTCATGTATGGACATGAGAGTTGGACTATAAAGAAAGCTGAGCGCTGAAGAACTGATGCTTTTGAACTGTGGTGTTGGAGAAGACTCTTGAGAGTCCCTTGGACTGCAAGGAGATCCAACAAGTCCATCTTAAAGGAAATCAGTCCTGAATATTCATTGGAAGGACTGATGCTGAAGCTGAAACTCCAATACTTTGCCCACCTGATGAGAAAAACTGACTCATTGGAAAAGACCCTGATGCTGGGAAAGATTTAAGGCAGGAGGAGAAGGGGATGACAGAGGATGAGATGGCTGGATGGCATCACTGACTCGATGGACATGAATCTGAGTAAACTCTGGGAGTTGGTGATGGACAGGGAGGCCTGGTGTGCTGCAGTCCATGGGGTGGCAAAGAGTCAGACACGAATGAGCGACTGAACTGAACTGATAGTATAGCCTGCAGTCAGGAAGGGTGATACTTCCAGTTTTGCTCTTTTTTCTAAGATGGCTTTGGCAATTTGGATCTTTTGTGGTTTCATATAAATTTTAGAATTATTTGTTTAGTTCTGTGAAAAATGACATGGGTATTTTGATAAGAATTACACTAAATCTGGAGATTGTTTTGTGTAACATGGCCATTTTAACAATATTAATTCTCCCAATCCAAGAGCATGAAGTATCCTTACATTTCTTTGTATCATCTTCAATTTCCTTCATCAGTGTTTTACAGTTTTCAGAGTATAGGTCTTTTACCCTCTTGGTTAAGTTTATTCCTAGGCATTTTATTTCTAGCTTCTTTTTAAATATAATTTGAGACATATCCCCAAATGTCATTCATTATTCTTTCATATTCCCTGTTTAATTCCTATGCGTTTGGTAAACTCTTAGGGAGGAAGGTCTAGAAATGCAACATTTAGTTTTATCAATAAAATCAGGTGTTCATATCCCACCTGGAACTATGGGAAAGCCATAGACACTCATGTTTATGTCTCATGCCTACAAATTGCCTAGCCTTTCCTGCAATAACTGGATGAGACATCAGTTTGGCAAAAAATGTTCCTCTGAGCAGATATATATGTCTAAGCAATCAGATCATCAAAGGACTTAACCTTTTTTTTTTTTTACAGTTTATTTATTTTTATTTTCTGGCTTCCTTCTGTCAGTTGATCTCACCAGCATGACAATGAGTATAGAATACAAAAATCTGTTTACCAGATGTTCCAATGCAATCTGCAAGACTTAGAACACAAATGCTATTCTGGAGAGCAACCTCTGTTTCGTATACATTCTTCCTTTGTAGTATGTGACTTCTGTCCTAAATAAACAACTAAAGAAATATTGGATTTAATGCAGGAAAGAAAGGGGGATGACTATTTTTGAACACAGTCTTTGAAAATTTATTTCTGTACTAGGGCTGACATCTGGATGACTATGAAGTTTGTCTTACGAGGCATATGGAAGAGAAGCAGTGTGGCAGCTCAGCTAACAGCATGGCCTCTGAGATCAGGCTGGATCCTGATCCTGGCTCTGCAACTTGCTGACTGTGTGACCTTGAGAACATTCTTTAAACACTGTGCCTCAGTCTTCATTTTCAGGCAATAGCAGTGCAGTAAGTTTGCTGTGAGGATCCAATGAGTTAGCTTGGTAAAGAGTAAACACTAATTAAGCTTTAGGGGGCAGTATTCTCCCGTTATAAATTGGAATGGTGGTGCTGGTTTAGTTGCCCAGTCGTGTCCAACTCTGTGAACCGTGGACTGTGACCCACCAGACTCCTCTGTCCATGGGATTTTCCAGACAAGAATACTGGAGCAGGTTGCCATTTTCTTCTTCAGGGGATCTTCCCCGACCCAGGGGTCAAACCCGCCTCTCTGGCATCGCAGGCAGCTTCTTTGCTGACTGGACCACCAGGGAAGCCCTATAAACTGGTACACATAATGTATTTTCAGTGTATACTTTTCCTTCATCGATTTAGGAAATGCTTCTCAACGCAGTAGCCAGCAAGTTCTTGTTAAAATGTAAAACAGATCATGTCACTCATCTGTTCATCACCTTCTAAAAGTTTCCTATCTCACTCACAGAAAGAAGCTAAAGGTTTTATAAAGGTGTATAGGTAGGGTGACTAGGCTTCCTACTTTTCTCATGCCTACAAATTGTCCAGATGCAATTATTGATAGTGTCTCCTTTTACCCTTAAAGCATCTTGGTTTGGACAATAACTTAAATGGTCATCTATTGCTAGGCCCTATGTTATCTGCTTCCCTGCATCGCTTACCCTACCCCAGTATTTCTGCGACATCATGTGTTACTATTCTCTCCCTTCCAATCAACCACCACGGCTTCCTTGCTGCTCCACTGACCCTCTGGGCACATTCTTGCCCCAGGGCCTTTGCACTTGCCATTTCCACTGGCTGGATGCTCTTTCTTTATAGACAGTGGCATGGTTTGCTCCTTTCAGTTTTAGTTTTTATTCAACATTGCCTTCTATTGAGTTCTTTACTCATTCCTCCCCCTTTTATTCCTCTTCTCTGTTTTGCTTTTCTCCTTAGCTGCTATTTCACAGACTTAACTTGATTGTTGTCTTGTTCTTCTACTAGAATGTAAACTCCTTGAGGACAAGGATTGTTTTTGTTCAGCTATTTCCCCAATAACTGCCATATAGGAGGTGCTCAATAAATATTTATGAATGAATAGATAAAGAATATTTAGAGAAGAGAGATCTGATGTGACTAAGTAACCAAATGGCCAACAGTTGCCCACCTCCATTACTTTCTAGTATAAAACTCGATCTAAAATTATAGGACTCCCATGTTTAAGTGTTATGAGAAGCATGATTTGAGTAACTTCTGTTGTCTATCCCATTTGCCAAGTAAGTCATGATGGCAAATGATGCTGATGAAACTTTTAGAGAAGTTTAAATTCTAAATTCTCTAAATTTTCGAGAAATTTAAATTTGCACATTCGCAAAAATAATACTAAATCTGAGGGCACATGTTTTTCCAGTGGTCATGTATGGATGTGAGAGTTGGACTGTGAAGAAAGCTGAGTGCCGAAGAATTGATGCTTTTGAACTGTGGTGTTGGAGAAGACTCTTGAGAGTCCCTTGGACTGCAAGGAGATCCAACCAGTCCATTCTGAAGGAGATCAGCCCTGGGATTTCTTTGGAAGGAATGGTGCTAAAGCTGAAGCTCCAGTACTTTGGCCACCTCATGCGAAGAGTTGACTCATTGGAAAAGACTTTGATGCTGGGAGGGGTTGGGGGCAGGAGAATAAGGGGACGACCGAGGATGAGATGGCTGGATGGCATCATTGACTCGATGAACATGAGTCTGAGTGAACTCCGGGAGTTGAACAGGGAGGCTTGGCGTGCTGCGATTCATGGGGTCACAAAGAGTTGGACACGACTGAGCAACTGAACTGACTGACTGAGGGCACACTTGATTTTTGCTTCTTGAGTTCAGGAACATGAAGACGTCAAACCTCCCAAATTTAAATAAACATTTTAGAGCATGTGGTTTTGTAAAATTTGATGTTCAAAATTGAAAATAAGGCTATCAAATAGTAACACTGAATGAGACTTATGTTCAGTTCTATTACAGTTTAATATCAACTATTACCTTTATAATGTAGGAAAGTTTTTCCAAGAAAAACTAGACCTAGTTAAAAATAAAATGGTAGCTATAGAAAGCAATAATTCTAGCTCCCAAGAGATTATGGTAGATCCAGAAAGCAGTTGTAGAATTTCTGGCTGTGTATCAAATTTATTTTGACAGAGTTTCTTAAGAACATTCCTTATTTAACCACTCTAGCCTTCAAATCAGCTTCAGAGACAGAAACATCATACCCCATTCTCTTTCATTTTAGTTCATACACTCTGTATGCAAACTGTGTAAATTTTGTATGATAGTAAAGAAATGACACTCCCATGCTAGCAACTCATGGGACAAAGACACTATAGAAATATTTCAGAATACAATAGCCAGGACATCTGCTTTTACTACACAGAATCATGGAATTACTGCAACACACACACACAGTGTGTATGAGAAAATTCTTTCCTCAAAAGTAAAGCATTTATGCAACACTATTTCAGTTTAGAACACAGCACCCTCTTCCGTGATCTGTCCTGCTTGATGGAGAAGTATACGTCACAATGTTCTGTACATCCCAACACCTTCCCAGTGAGAAGGGGACTGAAAGCACCTCTCAGCCCTGGAACAATCCTGCCGTGATACATGGTTTCCATCCCCCATCACCGAAACGGGAATAACTGTGCTGTGAGCCAAATGCTGAGGGTTAGCTGAGTAACCTCACATGAGAATAATTACTTAACAGGACCATGACAGAAAGCAATGAGATTCCCAGACACAGGAAACGAAAAGCCAGAAGGGGAGGTAGAGTTGGAGAGGGTTCTGAAGCCTTTTCAGACAGCAACTTCCTTATAATAAACAGCAAATTGGGTAATAAATTTATCACTCTGTCATTTAATATGTACATATATCCTTAGGTCAGCTAGTTAGCATAATGAACTTTCACAATCTTCCTGTGTCTCAGCTATGCCAGAAAATCAATCTGTTTCCTGTTCTCTAAAGAGCAAATAAAATGTCTGATGATATGGATGTTCATTTTGATATTCTAAATCACTTGTAGGTTGAATATTTCAGTTGAAACCGCAATTTGAAGGACTGTGTATTGCACAGAAATCTTGAAACAAGATTCTTTAATTGGTTACACCACTCAAGAGAGAGGAAATTAAACAATATAATGGCAGAACCATAGAAAAAGAACTCGACCTCTAAAGACAAACGAAAAACAGTCTTGTGATAGTGCATATATTTCTATCCTAGATTTATGGACTTTGAGCTATCCTGGTTTGCAGGGGCATAGTAGAGATTCAATAAATTCAAAAAGCAAGCCTGTCTTTAGATCCGGAATTGCATGGGAGAAAAACATTCTTATAGAGACAAATACAGTACATTTTTCTTATTTTGCTCATTCATCAAGTAGTTTTGAAACTGGGTGCACTGTGGGATGTGGAGAAACCGTGATAAATGAGGATGATGGCAGCATGCCTCAGGGGACCTGCAGTCTAGAAGGGGCAGACAGGCAAGGGAATTGTCAGAGACAATAGAGCGTGTGTTCCGTGCTCTTACAGGGCTAACAGAGAGTGTCATGGGAGCCCAGGAGAAAGGCCCTGACCCAGTCTAGGTCAGGCATGCTTGCCACACAAAGAAATGCTGCAGCTGAGATCTGAAGCATACAGTGGAATAAACCAGAGGAGGCATGAGGGAGAACACTTCAGGCAGAAGGATCGTCTTGCTTAGCTTGGTTAGCTGGATAAAGAGGAGTAGATGAGAGATGAGGCCAAATCAGAGACACCTAACAGGACATGATGAGCTGGGGTATATGGGGTACCAACAAGGAGACAGAAAGCTCAGTGAAGGGACATGTTCTCTTTCTGAAAATTTAGGGCATACCTAATTTTATGATTCCAGGGCTATTACTGGAATATATGAGAAAGCCCGGTTTTTATTTGCTTGATGATGAGTCAAAGGCAAACATCATGATTATACATGCAGTGGTGGGTAATTTGATCAGCTTGGTAGAGTAGCATGTGCAGACCATAGAGAATACACTGTGCCTTGTTTGTAAATGAAGACCCCCTCTGACAGATCAACATCATCGTCCTTATCATCATCAATATTTTAATTTGAAGCTCTCAGAAAAATCAGATTAGAAGTGTGTTTTGGTGCTCATTTCAGCAGCACATATACTAAAACTGGAATGAAACAGATATTAGCATGGCCCCTCGGCAAGGATGACATGCAAATCTGTGAAGTGTTCCTATATTTTTTACTTATCTAAGAAACAGAAAGAGACCCACAGACATAGAAGACAGACTTGCGGTTGCCAAGGGGGAGGTAGGGTGGGAGAGGAAGGATTGGGAGTTTGGGATTAGGAGATGCAAACTCTTATCTATAGGATGGGTAAACAACAAGGCCCTACTGTATAGCACAGGGAACTACATTCAATATCCTCTGAAAAACCATAATGGGAAAGAATATGAAAAAGGATCTATCTGTATGACTGAATCACTTTGCTGTACAGCAGAAATTAACACAACCTTGTCAATCAACTCTACTTCAGTGGGAAAAAAAAGAAGTTAATTTTAATCACATCATTTTGACGTGGTTTCATTAAATTGTGTTAAAAAGCACTTATTGAACAGGTTCTATGTTTGAGGCATATGCTTTATATGCTGGGGCAATTTGTTTCCAACACAGATATTGCCCTGGTGATTTGATGCGTCCGGAAACAACTCTTGTATGGCTGCCCAAACAAGATGGATTTCAGTTACACAAGATGTCAAAGTCTGTGTGAATATGGAGATAAACTGGCTTTGTGTGAACGTCTCTGGTTTCCACATTGCTCAGATCCTCTGCCAGAGCAACATATTGGGAGCCTTGGCTTTTCATTGCAAAATATCCTTGATAATTTCATACAGAAATTGTATTTGTTTATTTTTCCTTGTTGTCCTCAGGAAGAGGTGGTTGCTTGGAGTGGACTAAATCAGTCAATAACTAATTACCGGATGTGTCACTGGCTGCTTAGCTTCTTCTCAGAGATCTGCCTTAACCGACATGCTACGTGGAGCCGTTATTCACCTACAGTATTGTCTATGACAGGGCTGGTTCCAGCTCTCCCAGTGATGACATTTCCATGCCAAGTCCCTGGGCTCAACTGCTTCCCTCTTCCCATGGGTGCCAATCTCATCCTCTCCATTCTGCCTCCTTCCTTCATAAATTTCCCCACACTCCTGCTTCTACTTAAGAGGCTGAGGTGCAATGGCTTATGGGCATATCTGTGTGTACATCTGAGTTACTGTTATCCTGAAAGCACATGGCATCACCGACTCGATGGACATGGGTTTGAGTAAGCTCCAGCAGTTGGTGATGGACAGGGAAGCCTGGCGTGCTGTAGTCCGTGGGGTCACAAAGAGTCAGCCACGACTGAACTAAACTGAGAGCACGTGATACCAAGCTTTGGCCCACCCATGCACCAACATCACTTTTAGGGTTTCCACTCTATTCAAGTTTAAAACCTCTTTCCCTAAAGTTGACATAAATGAGTCATTAAAAATATATATTATTAAATTCTATACTTCTAATCTATATTGTCATTGAGTCATTAGGGGGTATTTTTGCATTCGAAACACAGATATGATGCTTTGTCATTGTAATGAATGTAAATATTTTATATACAGATTGATCTATTTTGCTACGTTTTTGCCTTCCTTGAAAATTCAGGATATCAGATAGTGTAATTCTTGACAGATTGAATCCATCATCAGTTTGGTTATAAGTGTGACTATTTGAAAGGGTCTACTAACTCCATTTCTCTCCTCTCTCCTATTTTTGTCAGTCTTCTCATGAAGCTAATGATATGTGTTTTTTTTTGTACAATTCAAAATTAGAGTAAACCCTTGATAAACAATAGCGTTTCTTCAACATTGCCATTTGAAAGCCAACAAGGTAATGGGCATTTATTTGCGTCCTTTGGTTCCTTCTACTTTATAGTTTATTGTCTCAGATTGTTTGATTTTTATTATTAGGTAATGTGTGTGTGTGTGTACTTGCACAAGTGTAAACAAGGCCAGAGGAATTTCTCTTCACTTTTTGGGTTATTTCTTCTCCATGCTTAAGACCTAATTCAGTTTTAAATTCAGTATATAACTTAAGACCTAATTCAGTTTTAAATTCAGGATTTGTACATGCTTCAGCAGAGGCAATTCGATGACTACATCCAGCCTCAGGGTGGAGAACGTTACTTAGGGGGAGTGAGGCATTCGCACAACAGCTGCACACGTATGTTAGGAAGAAGCAGGAGCTCTTGGGGGTGTCCGAGCAGAGAAGCACATGATAAGTGCAAGCAACGTCCATTACAGCCTGGAGGAAGAAATCCTGACACGACAGACATCAACAAGGACACCTGGAAATTCAGATGTGTAGTGAACACCTCTACCATGCCCACAGAGCATCCCAAGCCACCCAACACCAGCTGTATGGGATGATGACCGAACAGAAACAGCCTACTCGTCTGAGACTGGCTGTACTGCTCTTCCAGCACATCAATACATGAAACAGTTTCAGTGCAACCTCTTTCAAAGTGAAAGATAACAAAATGCGAATAGAAAGAACACTTTGTCACGCACTCTCCTTTTTATTGTAATAGTCTAATCAGCAAGTCTAGCTTGCCGCCTGTACACTGCTTTCACTTATTCTGATTCTAACCCAACTCAATGCAATGTTTGCCCTCTGGAGACACCTTAGAACTGAGTCTAAAAAGCAACTGATGAACTCTTAAACACAATGACCACATGTGAGATTTGAAAACTTATCTTTCTTTGAAGAACATGGCATGTCCTTTCAACCATTCTTCTTTCGACCTAATTCTAATAGTAGGGGAGATAAAGAAGCTTCCTGCATCTCTTCAATAGAATGTTCTTCAAGTCTGTGCACTTTTCATTGGTACCTAAACATAATGGTACAGTGAGACTAGATGGCTACTATTTTGCCCTGAAATACAGAGACAGCTAGACATGGTCATCCATAGGTCTGATGTGTGAGACTTCAAGGCATCAGACTCTTACAGCAGGAGGCAGCTTGCTTAGAAGGAATTCTCTTGACCCTCTCAGGCAGAAGTCAAAGAAACAGTAACATCTTATGGTTCCCTAACCTAGACAAGAGGACTGCCAGGAGAAAGTAGAAATAACTCTTGAATATTGTGAGACTTTTATGCTCACTCCAGTGCTTTTCTCTTTTCCCTTGGAAGAAGACTGAAATGACTAAAGAGAAATTTTTTTTTAACCCCAAAGGTTTACTTTCTAAAATAACCATTGGTTAAATGACTCATTACGTGAGTTTTAGAAAAACAGGCATTATACGAAAGTACTCCCACAACAAAGAAACACATCAAACTGTCCACATTGTTGAAAATGGCAGTATAAAGTATTGGATTTCCAAGATGGAAGACTTATAAAGTCAAATAAGGAAGTGCTAGTTTTCATGCATTGCTGTATGAATGTAAAACAAAGCTTTATTTGAATTTTCACCAAATTTGGAGATATTCCATGTGATCTGACTTAAAATGTTATTATGGAATAGAAATGAAGTTTAGTCTGGTGAATGGCAGGTAGCACCTCGAAGAGATAAGTCTCCTTCTCAGCAGATACTGATGTGCCAAAAAGCTGCTTCTGCACATGGTCAGATAGGGATTATTATTCAGAGACAGTTCTGTTGTTTTCCTGAGCCATAATGGGTTGGTTAACTAGCTGTATAAATATGAATAATCAATGTTTATTTAATATTCCACACCATGATTGTGAATAAGTCATGTCGACATTTTTTAATCTCTTACTAAAGAGATGTCTTGAGGAAGCTATGCTGAGTACATATACTATTTCACAAAGAGAAAATAAAAAACTTTTGAAAAGAAAAAAAATAAAGTTCTGTAGCATATGCTAAATATTTTAAATTATTTACACATTTGCCTCCTATTTACAATTTTGCCTCCTAATTTGGTTCTGAAATTCTGCTTTAAGTTCAAATAGAAAACACATGTGTTCATGCTCTTCCGTGGAAAGAGATGGTATGTGATTTTTAACTTTTTGTTGTCTAACTCCCCCAATTTGGCAAACAGAGTATTGGAATAATTGTGAGATGATTTATTTCCTTGTAATGTTCAAAGTTTTCATCAGTGTTTTCATCTTTGTTGTCAGACCACTGCTTTTTCTAGTAGGCCAGTGTCATTTCAGCACGGTTGCAGTCTATTTACTTAAAACCGAGAGGCTATTATTTCTCGTAAAACTAATCATGTCTGTAACTGACAAAACTTTCCACTTTCAGTCATATTTCAGAGTATTCTTGCTCAGAATAGTTTTGTTTCTACAGATAATACACAGAAGAAAAAAAAAAAAAAAAGAAGGCTGAGGAACGTGCTTTCCCTGGGCTAGGAATAAAGACATTCCAAAACATCTGGCAAAGACCATGAAATTTCATTTGAATTTTAGCTCATTTGAATTCTTGCAGCAGTTTTCCCCTCACAACCACTAAACCAAATATGGAACGACTAAAATCGACTAATTCCTTTTGGCTGTAGTTGTGTTGGTACTAACTAGTCCCGAGAGCTACTCCAGTGTTCTTGCCTGGAGAATCCCAGGGACGGCGGAGCCTGGTGGGCTGCCATCTATGGGGTCACGCAGAGTCGGACACGACTGAAGTGACTTAGCAGCAGCAGCAGTCCCGAAAGCAAGGTGATCACACCAACAATGGGTGAGTTATCATTTTCTCCCACCGAGGCACTAACTTGGGTCTTACTGCCTAGCTCTGGACAGTGGGTGCATGCAGGCACACAGTGGGTGCTCCATAAATGTAAGCTGAAACAAGGAAGGAGGCAGTGGTTAAGTGATGCCTGTTTTAAATGGTTTTAGCAACACTGCTCAACGTGGTCACCAGGCTTGCCGTCACACGCACCCTGTTATCTCTAAGTCACCCAGATAACTGCAGAAGCCAGCATGACCTTTGACTTCAATCAGCCAGACAAGTCAAAATAAAACAAGCCCTCTCATTTCAAGTCACACTGTGGATATCTGGCTCCCAGACAGCATCACGCTGAAAAGGTAACTAAAACTGAAGATATATTTATTTTAAATACTTGTTGGGCTCAGTAGGTCTCACCCCAGAAATGGAATCTCAAAAACATCCACTGCTCTTTTTCCATATTGCCCATCCACTCAGCCAGCTTAGGACTGGCATGAGAACCCCATTCACGGAAGATCATAACTTTGAAGAGTCATCCCTGAGATACTCTTTTGTTAATAAATAAGTCAGAAAATCAGTGTCACATTGAAGAAATAATAAAAATTGTAAATGTCACCCAGTTTCAAGACAGCAGAAATGGCTCTCAGTAAAAGCACAGACTGAAATTCCAAAGGACAGAAAGGTCTGTAGCACCTCTCTCAACTATGGAACCAGAGCATGCATTCCAACCTGCAAACGCACGTGTGGTGATTTCCTACCTTAAATACATTGATAGGGAGATCAATGACCACATAGATAAGGTCTCCAAGGGCAAGGCTGGCTATCAGCGCGTTGGGGCCATTCCTCATGCACTTGTTCTGGTAAATGATCCTGAGCAGGGTTGCATTCCCCACCATTCCCACGATGAAAATAGTACATGATATCACAGTGTTAATGTATTTGAAAGCTGAAGTAATCTTAGTCTGTTGTGGGCAATAGTTGTGCATTGAGCCATTGCTGGGGAGGGCCAGATTCGTGGGTTGATGTGTGGTAACCACGAAGCTGAGTTCTGTCCCATGGAAAGCAGTGACACTGTCCACATGGATGCTTAGGTTTGTGCTGTAGCTTTCAGGGTTATCACTGATGACACCTCCAACCAGCGCCACCCAGAAGGACACCCTGAGCAAAAAGGTTTCCATCTTGATGCAAATTTCAGGAAATGTCACTTAATCTGTTGATTTGACACCCTCTTTTTTTTTTTTTTTTCCTTTCTCCACCTGGAAAAAGAAAAGAGAAAAAATGATTTTGGTTACAAATCCAGCTGCCAGTAAGATTGCAGTTGATGATCATTTACTGCTTCAATTAAAAAGCAGGATTTATATGGTAAGTAGATAACATCTGTGTCAGGTTACCCCATGGGAGAACAAAAGCAGACAAGATCAAACCTCTCTATCAGGGCAAGTTACATCTCTGTATCTCTGCCTCTGCCTCTGTCTCTCTCACCTTTCTCCATAGCTATACCTACATCTGGGGCTTTCTGGATGGCTCAGTGGTAAAGAGTCCACCTACAATACAGAAGATGAAGGAGATGCCTCAGGTTCAATCGCTGGGTTGGGAGGATCCCCTGGAGGAGGCATGGCAAACCACTCCAGTATTCTTGCCTGGGAAATCCCATGGACAGAGGAGCCTGGCAGGCTACAGTCCATAGGGTCGCACAGAGTCGGACACGACTGAAGCAACTGGACACGCATGCACACACCTCCATCTAGATTATAATGTGAATGAGGCCTTGACAGTTTCCCCTTTAGGTAGAACAGAAGAAGTTACTTTCTTTTCTCCCTTACACTTAGGCTGATAGCCTGAATTACAGAAAATCTTCAAGAGTTGAGATAACAATATTTTATTTACTAATGGAAAAGACATTACATACTGAGTGAAAGTCATATAGTAGTAAGGCATAAGATCACCAAATTTTATAATTAACCATCTAGTATTTCAACATGTGTGCTGTTAACATGTGTGTGTTTATTTCTATGATGAACATAGAAATAAAATGCACATGTGTGTGTTTAATAAAATAGAAATAAAATGCAGCTCAGGTGCTATTAAGTATTATGTTCACTGAAAATCAGAACTGTGATTAAACCATCAATACATTTAACAATCTTAGTCAATTAAAAATAAGATAGTTGATAAAGACAGAATATTTATTTTATTAAAAACCTGGATGAATAATGTGTATAATCTACCTCTTTTTTTGGGGGGTGGGCATTGCACGGCATGTGGGATCCTAGTTCCCTGACCAGGGATTGAATACACGCCCCCTGCTTTGGAAGCGTGGAGTCGTAACCACAGGAAGTCTTAACCACAGGTCTTAACCTTCAGAGAAGTCCAATCTACATCCTCTGACAGGAGTTTTTTGCTCTTCCATTTGTCAGAAATTACTATAAGAATATTTGTCAATGAGTAGAACTAGGCGTAACAGACTTTCCCAGACCAGGGGTACTATTTGATTTTCCAAATATCCTTTATACATTCTTTAAACATCCTTTATAGCTACATTGATTCTGACCAGCCATTCACCACGTTGAGCACTTCACATGTGTGATGTCATCTCATCCATACAATGACCGCGAGAACTATATATCTGTTTCATTATAAACACAGGGAAACAGGCTCAGGAAGGTCGAGTAGCTTGTCAAGGCCATAGCTGATGTGGCCCTTCTATGACACCGAGGCAGGTGAGTCTGACTTTGAGTCTGAGCTCCTAACTGCTAGACTGTACGCTCACTTAGCACTTAAAACGTTCAACAATGTTTCGAGTATTCTGAAGAAGCAACAGACATTGCAGGGTGCTTAGATATGATTGCAAAAGACCATTTCATTGTTTTGTTTTAGTCACTCGCAGAGAGCAAGTGGTCCTTCTTGTTCAGGAAGTCTAGATTTCTACTTCAGTGCTTAAAGAAAAGATGCTGGGAAATGAGGGAGGCTGGTGATTACACAACAAACATATACAAAAATGGCTCTTCCCATTTTGATCTTTTGGATATTTTCTGTGAGTTTTTGTGAACCTTTCATTTATGATGTAGTGTATGTATAGGATGAAGACACCCAGGTCACAATTTAAGTTTTAAGAATTGTGCCCTTTTGGGTCTATCCATGGTTGATATCAACCATGTTTAGGAGTTTGACAGTTATCTTGGTTATTAATAAAGCTTAGGGCATAGTTAATACATGAAGAAATAAGATTTATTCAAGGTGTACAGGTCTAAAGTAAATGTAAGGTGCAATACTGTATACTTCTGCCTTCCCCAGAGATTTTTTCCCCAGGAACCTGAATTAATTTGGGATTTCCCTGGTGGTCCAATGGTTAAGACCCTGTGCTTTCACTGCAGGGAGCACGGGTTCCAACCCTGGTCAGGCAACTATGCCACGAGGCCAAAAAAAAAGTTTACGTACTATGGTAATCTATTTTACACCTATTTGTTATCTGACTTGAGCTTTACAACTCTAGGTAGGCAGAGAGAATATCATGAGGAAACAGCCTTGAAGAAGTTACGTTTTTGTGACCAAGAAGTGGGAGGACAGGTATAACCCTTCAGTCTAATTAATCATAGGACTTGATTCAGTCTGATTAAATAATTCAAGTATCAATTTTTCTAAGCTACGAGCATACTGGGCATACGGTTCTGCCTAGACAACTGCAAGTATTGGATTGGCCAAAAAGTTCATTTGGGTTTTTTGTACCAGCTTATGGAAAAGCCCAAATGAACTTTTTGACCAAGTCAAATAGTATGCAGTTTTGTTTTTCTTTTTTCCCTTGCTTACAGTTTGGAGTATCTGACAAAATATTGATAGACCTATGAAACGCCGCTATTTCAGTTACACAGTGGTGATCAGGACTCCACTCTACACCGCTCCAAGAATAAAGCATATCGTCACCTTCCTCTTCAGATCAGAGATGGGAAAAAGGAAATTCTTCAATATCTTATGCTATTTAATGACTAATGCCTTCCAGTTTCCCAATGGGAATGAACCTTAATGGTTTTCTTCAAAGTAAGAGACAAGAAGGCCTTTCTCAGAAATGGAATGGCTCTGTGCCCATCATAGTCTGCTAGGAGGATATTTTGTGAACGGACCTGGCTAGGTGGTTCATAAAAGTAGTGCTACTGTTTGAACATCAGCACTTCGGTTCGCTTGGTGAGCTGATTACCGCAAGAGTTAAGGAGTCTTATCAAATTTGTGGGTTCTTATCAAAGTGTGAGTTGGCTACCATAAAAAGCACTTGTCTCCCTCCTCCAACAGTGACACCACCATTTCTGAAGTCATCTCGCTCAGCCTTGTCTGTACACACATGAAGCTGCAGAACTAAGGTATACTTGGCAAAGGCATGTGACTGCCATATCATCGTTGGCTGAAAGACACAAAACCAAAGGGAAAAAACCCTCTGAACTGCACGTTCCTCCAAGGATGAGTCTTAGCTCATCTCCATGGATCTAAGTCACGCTGGCTTCAGATCATCACTCATCATCAGTCATAGCTCTAGTGAAGCCTCTCAGGTTCAGACCTGAGGAACCTGGTTTACAGATTCAGCATTCTTCATATTTGGGGTCTAAGATTTGCTGGAGTTCAAAAGCTATTATGAAGCAAGAGGACTCTATCCTGATGCTTAAACCTTTTCACATCTGGGGACTCTCCGGATCAAAGTTCACCAAATTCGTGATTTGGAAATTCCAACCTTACCCACAAAGCATGAGTTTAGAGCAGGTAATTTACATGAAATGATTGCCAAGGTATTTCTCAATTAGTTAACACAAAACGGAGGGTGGGGGCGAGGGAGCATAAATAATCTACAAGAGAAAAAAGAAAAACAGATAAACTAGGAACTTTTAAATAAGTCCCCCCTCCCCCCACTTTGGTGGGTTTTGCTCACTGAGTAAGAAATTAGTAACTCTCTTGACTGACAACGCCTGTCTTTATTTTTTTTTTTTTTTATTTATTTTTAATATGCCTCCCAGCCCACCCCCTCTGCCGCCAAGTACCCGGAACGCCATTAGGATGGCGTAAACAGAGGCTGATTATGTGGGAACAGCCCTTGTTTTCCGCACGTGAAGAGCGACAAGTGTCCTTTAAAAGGAGGACACAGATCAAAACGCCCAGACCTCCACAGGCAGGTTTCCAAAGTAGCTGCCCTGGGGGTTCTCCAAAAACATCTTTCCCGAACACATCCGCCCCTCACACCCGGTGCCCTTGGCTACCCTTGGCACGTCCCGGGCATGCGGGAGCAGCGGGCTGCGGGGCAAACTTCACAAGCGGGCTTTGGAGCCAGCGACACGGGCGTGATGGTCCACAAAGTTCTCGCACGCCTGGAAAAGGGAGACCCAGGTTTTCTTTTGACGAAAACTCCGCCGCCCGCCCGGGAAGGCTGAGGGGCTTTGCATCAGCTTCCCAAACCCCAAACTTTCCCGGGCGCGCACCCGCCCAGGAAGGCGCCCGCGCAGCCACGCGCCCCCGCGGGCAGGTGATGCCAGCCCTGGTGCAGGAGGTGCCGGCGCCAGGCGACAACGCTCGGAGGTCGCCTCTCCTCCCTACGCAGAGGCCCACCAGCGTCTCCCCAACCCGACTCGGGACCCGGAGAGGAAAGAGTTGCACCGACCGTGGAGCTCCGCGGGCTCAGACGGCTGCGCGATCCGTGTGCGGCGCCCGGGCGAGTTGAAGCCGAATCGGCGAGGGTGAATGGCGAGTGTCCCGGGATCCGGCGCGGCGGCGGCCCCGGTTGCACTATTGCCTCCGCTTCGGAAAACTTCCTGGGCACAGCTTATCTGGGGAGGTCCTCCCCGAGCCGCCAGGCTTCAGCCGCTGGGGTGGATGGAGCTTCTCCACCTCTGGTCAGCAATCGCCAGACCAAAGGGCTGGCTGTGTGCGCGCGCGAAGGTTCGCAAGAAAAAGAAAACTCCGAAGGAACGCGCCTCGCGTCTGTCCTCCACTTCTCCTCCCAAAGCTCCCAGATCTACTCCACTCTAGGGCGGCGAGAAAGTCCCAGCCTTCCAGCCCTCCAGGGAT
Organism: Oryx dammah; assembly: GCF_014754425.2. NCBI lineage: Eukaryota > Metazoa > Chordata > Mammalia > Artiodactyla > Bovidae > Oryx > Oryx dammah. Next base: position 10,718,122 of record NW_024070196.1, read on the forward strand.
GCAGCCACTATAAGCACTAGGCGGCCGCCCCCTCCCAGGCCCTGAAGGGCAGGAGTCTTTTTAACTATTTCCTTCCTGAAATGAAAGTGGTGGTGATGAGGGGGCGGTCGTCGAGGAGGAGGGTAGTTTAACAAACAAGACCCAGAACTAAGGAAGGGCTTGCTGAGAAACCTTTCCCTCCCCAGTGAGTGCAGGCAGATTTGATCTGCTTGGAGCAGCTGCAGAGAGTCAGGGTCCGGAACCAGCAGTTTATGCTCTGCGTTCCCTGCCCCTTTGCTTGGCTTCTAAGCTCCCTCTTAAGTTTATAGCAAGTTAAAGTGCTGGGAAAGATTGAAGGCAAAAGGAGAAGGGGGCGGCAGAGGATGAGATGGTTAGGTTGCATCACTCATTCAGTGGACATGAATTTGCGCAAACTCCAAGAGATAGTGAAGGATAGGGAAGCCTGGGTGGCAGAGTCCAACAGAACTTTGCAACTGAACAGCAACAGCAAAGAGCCAGTGTGCACAGCAGCTGTTTCAAGGACGTTTTGTGTCTATGTTGTCCCTTGAAGGCTATATACTACTGGCTCAGGGTAAAATAGGAGCTCCTGAAGAGACTGTGGAAGGGTCCAGTGTGTGGCTCTGAGAAACCTATGATTCCTCAAGAAATCCAATCAGGGAGGGTGCAGATGCTGCCAAAGGTGGGTCTCAACAGTTTCATCTTAAATGGGAATATGGGAGAGGAGATGAGGCAGATGAGGAAAAGAAATCAAAACTCTTTAGAAAGGAAACCCTTATATGCTCTTGATGGGCATGTAAATTGGTGCAGCCACTGTGGAACACAGTAGGGAGATTTCTTGAAAAACTAAAAATAGACCTACCATATGATCCAGCAATTCCACTCCTAGGTATATCTCTGAAGAAAATTGAAAACACTAATTCAAAAAGATACACGCACGCCAGTGCATTACTTACAATCACCAAAATTTGGAAGCAACCCAAGTATGCATCAACAGATGAATGGATAAAGAAGTTGTTGTTCAGTCACTCAGTCATGTTTGACTCTTTGTGAGCCCATGGACTGCAGCACACCAGGCTCCCCTGTCCTTTACCATCTCCTTGAGCTTGCTCAAACTCATGTCCATTGAGTCGGTGATGCCATCCAACCATCTTGTCCTCTGTTGTCCCCTTCTCCTCCTGAGTTCAATCTTTCCTGGCATCAGGCTCTTTTCTAATGAGTCAGCTCTTCGCATCAGGTGGCCAAAGTATTGGAGCTTCAGCTTCAGCATCAGTCCTTCTAATGAATATTCAGGATTGATTTCCTTTAGGATTGACTGGTCTGATCTCCTTGCAGACCAAGGGACTCTCAAGAGTCTTCTTCAACACCACAGTTCAAAAGCATCAGTTCTTTGGCGCTCAGCCTTCTTTATGTTCCAACTCTCACATTCATACAGGACTACTGGAAAAACCATACCTTTGACTAGATGGACCTTTGTTGGCAAAGTAATGTCTCTGATTTTTAATAAAGTACATATATATATTATGGAATACTACTAAGCCATAAAAACCCCCAAATTTTGCCATTTGTAACATGGATGGATTCAAAGGATATTATGTTTAATGAAATAAGGCAAAGAAAGACAAGTACTGTATGTAATCACTTATATGAGGGATCTAAAGAATAAAACAAACTAATAAATATAAGAAGGAAATGACAACCCACTCCAGTAATCTTGTCTGGATAATTTCATGGACAGAGGAGCCTGGTGGGCCATAATCCATGCATGGTGTTGCAAAGAGTCAGACATGACTGAGTGACTAAACAACAATAAATATAACAAAAAGAAACCACACAGATATAGAAAACAAATTAGTGGTTACCAGTGGGGAGAGAGAGGGAAGAGATTAGACAGGAATTGGGGATTAAGAAGTATAAGTTGCTATGTATAAAATAATCTACAAAGATATATAGCACAGGGAATATAGGTAATATAATAACTTTAAATGGAGTATAATCTGTAAAAATTATGAATCACTATGTTATATACTTGTAACTTACATCATATTGTAAATTAACTACACCTTGATAAAAACCATAAGGGAATATTTAATAATCTGATTGTTTAATATCAAGTAAATAATCAAAATAAAACATTCTATGGAAAAAAATTAATCAAGGGCTTCTTAGGGAAGACCTCACCTGGGAATCCTTCAGTGCACTGTTGGTGTGAGGCATGCTGTGGAAATGTGAGTTTGGAGCACAGATCACATTATATTCCAGACTGTTCTGATTATCAGCTGCAGCTAAAGAAAAATCACCCTAAAATGGTAGTGGTGTAAAACAACATACCTTACTCATCAATCTGCAATTTGGGCAGGGTTTGGCTGGGACAGATCACCCTGTTTATTGGGGCTGGAGGCTCCACTTCCAGGATAGTTTGCTTTCTTGGTAATGAGTGTTGGGTTTTCTCCATGTGTGTCTCCCTACAAAGTGGCTTATGTTTCTTCACAGAGTGGTGGCTGGATTCCAAGAAGGCGTGTCCCAAGAGACAGGAAATGGTAGCTGCCAGTTTCTTAAAGTCTGGGCTAGGAAATTTATACAGTGTTACTCCTGCAGAATCCCTATTCCTATCCCAGTTACTCCTATTAGTGAAGCGGTCACGGATCACAGATTCAAGGTAAGGGGTTATCGACTTCGCCTGTCAAGGCAAGGCGTGTCAGAGGATTCAAGGTTCATTTTGTACTACTATCGAAGAGATCCACAGAACACCACCACTGGAAAGGACCTTGATAGTCATCTAGTCCAATAGACTGGATGTGAGCCTGTGCATGAATCTGTTCTATCTACAGCTTCCTCATGATGAAGAGTCAGTCCGTCAGAATAATTAATAGCTTTTATAAGTGCCTTTGTTTGCATTATAAAAGGTGCCACTTCAGGCACATGGCTTAGCAAGCTGACAATATTTTCAGGGAAGAAAATGTCCTATACCAGGGCTCAAACCTTGGCATGTAAAACATGTGTTGATTTTCAGCCTGTATTTACCTTGTGACCAGATGCACTTGGGTATCTGCACGACTTGGATATTTGCACAACTGAACATATCAGTCTGTTCAGTCTCTGGGGGAGCACATCCGTCAGTCCCTACCTTTTGGGACAGTTCATCCTGCTGTGGTACAGGTCTAATTATTCAAAGTCTTTCCCTTACTCTCATTAGAATAGGTATTATCAAAAAGTAGAAAACAACAAGTGTTGGTAATAATGCGGAGAGATTGGAACCCGTGTGTGTTGCTGGTGGGAATGTAGACAGCGCAGCAGTTGTGGACAACAGTTTAGCCGTTCCTCAAAAAATTAAACATAAAATCCCTGTAAGTCCATCTTGGGGTACATACCCAAAAATAATTGAAAGCAGGAATTTGAACAGATACACATAATTCATAGCAGCATACTTCGCAATAGCATAGCAGCGTAATTTACAATAGCCAAAAGATGGAAACAATTCACATGTCTGTCTATGGATGAATGGACAAATAAAATGTAGTATATACATGTGAATGAAATATTATTCAGGCTTATAAAGGAATGCAATTCTGATACATGCTACAACATAGATGAAGCTTGTAGACATGATGCTAAGTGAAATAAGCCAAATGCAGAAGGAGAGGTATTGCAGCTCATTTAGGTGGTAGGTGGCTCGGACAGTAAAGCGTCTGCCCACAATGCGGGAGACCCGGGTTTGATCCCTGGGTTGGGAAGGTCCCCTGCAGAAGGAAATGGCAACCCACTCCAGTGCTCTTGCCTAGAAAATTCCATGGATGGAGGAGCCTGGTGGGCTACAGTCCGTGGGGTTGCAAAGAGTCGGACACGACTGAGCTAATTCACTTTCTTTCTATATGAGGTAGTTGAAGTGGTCATTGATATTATAGAGACAGAAAGTAGAATGGTGGTTAAGAGGGACTCTGGGAAGGAGGATTTATTATTTAATGGGCTTCAGAGTTTCAGTATAGGATGATGAAAATGTTCTGGAGGTGGACAGTGGTAATGCTTGCACTTAATGCCACAACCATATACTTAAAAATGGTTAAAATGATAAATTGATTTTATGTATATTTTACCACAATAAAAAATTCTTCCTGATGTTAAGATGAAATCTTCCCACCTATAATATTATCTTTTGACCTGCTCTATAAGTTCATTAAAGAGCTTTTTGTCTCTTTGGAAAGATCTTCAGATACAAACAAATACGTTTATGTGGATCGCCAGCATAGATCTGCCTTTGTAAGACATTGGCGTTGCCTCATTCTAGGTGAGAACAATCCAAACCTTCCTTAGTTTTTGGAGATTTATTTTTTCATCCTCTCTGCTTTACTTTGGGAAAAATGACTTCAGTGGATTTTAAACCAGCTATTTAAATTACCTACCCTCTCCCCATAGCCAAGACTTTAAATACTTGCCCCACTTCTGTATTCTCTGCTTTATACTTTTAACAAACATATAATTTATATTTTTGACCAAGTTTTTCAACTCAGCTCCCAAAGGTTGTTTATTTTCCCTGGAAGGTGGATTGGATTCAATATGCAGATCTTCTAGGTTGCAGGGAGTCTTTCTCAGGTGCACTTGACTTCTGGTTCAAGCTGCTCATTAAGTGGAGAATTACTGTAATAGCAGTTACAATGGTTTTTCTCAGCGTCATATTATCATTGATCTCCTGAAGAATAATTGCAGAAGATTAAGACATACTCAAGAGAGCACTTAAAAAGCAACTTTTCATGTGTCCTTGGGGTAAATGTTCTTATGAATTTAATTTAAATTCCTTGATTCAAATGTGCAGACCCATTCCACAATTGCTAATTCCTTAGCTCCTCAAATCTGAACTGCAATAAAAGGTCTGAATCTCACAGTGTGAACCACAGAGATAAAGGCTGGACAGCTGGTTGTGAGAAGAGAGACTGAGAGATTGGGGAAGCATACACCAGATCCTGATGCTGTTAGAGCTGCACTAGGCATTATCAGAGCTGAGACCTGCTGTTGGCAGTGAGTATCACTAGTCTGGAGGCGAAAAAGCAAGCCCTGGGAGTTGAACGTCCATTTTTAATCTAAATTCACAAAAGGAAGTATTTTAATCTGTTGCTTTTCAAATAAATAAATGATTGATTATTTAATTTGGGTGCATTGGGTCTTAGTTGCAGCTCGTGGGCTCTCTAGTTGTAGCACGTTGGGGCTCAGTAGTTGCGGGCTCGGGAGTTACAATGCTCAGGCTTAGTTACCCTGTAATATGTGGGATCTTAGTTCCCGACTAGGGGTTGTCCCCTGCTTTGGAGTGCAGATTTGTAACCATTAAATTGCCAGCAAGTCCCTCTAAAGTGTTTTCTCACTGCAACAGTGTTTTGCACCTGGTGGTCAAGACTGCAGGCTAGCTCATCAAAATATACTGAAGGTAGAATGTAGCCCAGGTGTTTTGTAAACTGCTGGTGGCCTCATTGGAGGGTGAAAAATCAAGCATCACTCATGATTGGCTGAGCAGATATTAGGTGTCCTCTTATGACATATTCCATCTGGCCCAAAATGTTTAACCTGAATCAAAACTTTAGCTATTCTGGTTTCCAGGAAAGATGGAAGATGAACCCACAAGTTAAACAAATACCATGGAGAAGCAGATAGATAAATCCAGAAACTATGATATTTTATAGGACAACTAACCCTGTCTCTTCAGTGAATTAAACAGTTAAAAAAGGGATTTTTTTTTTTCTAGATTAGAAACATAAAGGAGTTACATTGTCCTGGATTGGATCCTGGTTTGTTTTTTTTTTTTTTTCCCTGGTTTTCATAAACCAATTATAAAGGACATTTTTTTGAGAACTAGGAAAATTTAGATTTGGACTAGGCATTAGATTCTTTACTATTTGAGCTAACAGGGAAGAGCTGAAGCTCCAATACTTTGGCCATCTGATGTGAAGAGCCTACTCATGGGAAAAGACCCTGCTGCTGGAAAAGATTGAGGGCAGGAGGAGAAGAGGGTGACAGAGGATGAGATGGTTGGATGGCATCACTGACTCAATGGAGATGAACTTGGGCAGACTCTGGGTGATGGTGAAGGACAGGGAGGCCTGGCATGCTGCAACCCAAAGGATCTGCAAAGAGTCGGATACGACTTAGCGACTGAACAACAACCACCACAAGGTATTAGATGTTATTAAGAAATTATTAATTTATTCAGTGATATTATTTGAGAGGCATATAGAAGAATTGTCTTTTCTTTTCAAGATTCTCTTAGGATTGATAGAATTTACTTTTAACTACCAGATAAGAAATGAAAAAGATAAGAGTTAAGGGAAAAAAAAAAAAAAGAAGAAAGTGTTAATACCCAAGTCTTGGCACATAACAGGAGTAATGGCAATAAATGATAGCTTTTTTCACTTTCATGGGTTCCTTCCTGGTTTGTCTGTGTGGTGACTGGTAGAGCAGAATAAGCAGCATCATGTGATGACCTGGGTGACTTCAGGAAGGTGTTACAGTAGAGGGACTAAGGCCAGGGAGACCAGCGGCATCTGAGGAGCCACAAGGTAAAAGCTGGCAGGGGCTCTGCTGCCTTGAGTTGGTCAGGAGGAGAATAGTTATCCACAGCAGAGCTGATGCCAACACTGCGGCAGGAATCCTTAACAAGGTGCAAGTGGCCTGGGACTTCCCTGGTGGTCCAGTGGTTAGGCCTCTGTGCTTCCACGGCAGAGAGTAAGGGTTCAGTCCCTGGTTGGGGGACTTAGATCCCACATGCTGTGTGGTGTGGCCAAAAGAAATTAAAAGTAAAAGAGATGGAGGGGCCCAAGTGTTCCAGAGTTTGTTAGTGGGGACAGGCCAAAATGGGTCCTCTCATGACATCACTGTGTCTCTGGCTCTTGAATGATCCTTAGGCTGAAATGGGCTTGAGAATTGTGAGTTGCACTTGTAATCAAAGAAGACAAACAAAAAGCCTGATTGTGAATTAAGGAGACTTAGTGAAAGTACTCTTGCCTGGAAATCCCGTGGATGGAGGAGGCTGGTAGGCTGCAGTCCATGGGGACGCTAAGAGTCGGACACAACTGAGCGACTTCACTTTCACTTTTCACTTTCATGCATTGGAGAAGGAAATGGCAACCCACTCCAGTGCTCTTGCCTGGAGAATCCCAGGGACTGGGGAGCCTGGCGGGCTGCTGTCTATGGTGTCACACAGAGTCGGACACGACTGGAGCGACTTAGCAGCAGCAGCAGCAGTGAAAGGAGGTGTGTTGGGCTGCACCCCACAGACCTGCAGGCCCTGTATTGCCCAGCCTTAAGACTGAAGAAAGAGCCTGGAGTCAGTGACAGACACATCGGGGCTTTATTAGATGGGAGATCTTACCCATCTGAAGCAAAAGTGTCCTGAAGTGATAGCCCACTGTGGAGAGCAGACAGCCGGCAGGACACAGCAGTAGTCTTCACTCCTGAGGCAAATAGGAAGACTATCAGTTATAAGGGGAATTGACTCATCAGTTACCAAGGAAACCAGCAGAGAGTTACAGCCCTCTTAGCCCCTTGATCTAAGTACCTTTAAGGGGCAGAGGTCTTCCATTTGATAAATTATTGTAGGGGAGCCATTCTGATCTAAAGTTTAGAAAAATCACCAACTAAGGCAGGGAGCAAATATGCAGGTATTTGCTGACTGTGCTCTCTGATTAAGTGAGAAGGTCACTTATGTGAGTAGGTTGTGGACAAGCAGGGAATGTGCAGAGAGCAAGAGAACAATCTGGAACAGTTTGGCCATACAAGGCAATAGCAGGTCTCATATGTAGAAACTTCATATCAGGAGAGGGAAAGGCAATTAGGTTTTAATTGTTATTTAGATATATCAGGGAAACATGGTAGACTTTGACATTGACAGAAAAGATTGGTAGGTGTCCTGACTAGTTAGTGCCTTGTGGATGCTGATATTGTCAGCTGGCGCTGCCACAATGAAATACACAAACCGGATGGCTAAAACAACAGAAATTTTGTTGTTTTGGAGGCCTGAAATTCCAAAATCAGGGACTATTATGCTCAGGGTGTGATAAGAGTCCTCTCTTCCTGGCTTACAGATTACTACGTTCTTGCTCTGTCCTCACATGGCAGAGAGAAAGAATGAGATGGTAGATAAAGTACTCTGGCATCTTCTTATGAGGGCACTAATCCCATAGAAAAGCTATGACCATCCTAGACAGCATATTAAAAAGCAGAGACATTAAGTTGCCAACAAAGGTCTGTCTAGTCAAGGCTATGGTTTTTCCAGTAGTCATGTTTGGATGTGAGAGTTGGACTAAAGAAAGCTGAAGGCTGAAGAATTGAAGCTTTTGAACTGTGGTGTTGGAGAAGACTCTTGAGAGTCCCTTGGACTGCAAGGAGATCCAACCAGTCCATCCTAAAGGAAATTAGTCCTGAATATTCATTGGAATGATGAAGCTGAAACTCCAATATTTTGGTCACCTGATGTGAAGGAAAAGTGCCCTCACTGGAAAAGACCTTGATGCTGGGAAAGATTGAAGGTGGGAGATGAAGGGGATGACAGAGGATGAGATGGTTGGATGGCATCACCGACTTGATGGACATTAGTCTGAGTAAGCTCCAGGAGTCGGTGATGGACAGGGAGGCCTGGTATGCTGCAGTCAATGGGGTCACAAAGAGCCAGATATGACTGAGGGACTGAACTGAACTGAATCCTGTCCTCAGGGCCCAACTCTCATGACCTCATCTAATCTGAATTACCTCCCCAAGCCCCATCTCCAAATACCTTCACAACAGAGGCTCTTTAACATATGAATGGAGGAGAGGATACAGACATTCAGTTCATATCACTCCACATCAGAATTCATGTTCTTCTCACAAGCAAAATACATTCCTTGGTCTTCCCTGGTGGTCCAGTGGTTAGGACTCTGCGCTCTCACTGCCAAGGGCCCAGGTTCAGTCCCTGGTTGGGAAATTAAGATCCCACAAGCCACACAGTATGGCCAATGAATAAATAGACAAATTAATAAAAACTCCCAAAATACATTCATTCTGGTCCAACAGCTCCCAAATCTTAATTCATTCCAGCATCAATTCTTAAGTCTAAGGTCCAAAAGTTTCACTTAAACATTATCTAAATAAGATACAAGTAGACTCAAGGTATGATTCACCCTTAGACAAAATTTCTCTCCTGCTGTGAACGGGTGAAACCAGACAAGCCATATGCTTACAAAAACAATGGTGGGATAGTCATATGTAACGGGAAGTTGTAAAATCATATTAACTTTAGGTTTTTTGATGCTTTATAATTCTACAATTCCTTTTGCATGGAGCTTATCATATAAGCTCCTTGGCTTTAGGATCAAAATGGATATTTTGAATATAAAAATAGATATTCAGGAGATAAAATGGACCTTGTGTTTAGGAAAAAGATGTCCTTATTTATCATTGATCAGGATATGTGAAAGAAAAGTTTTAGGAAGATTAATTTGGCAAAAGTGTTTTACATGTCTTAGTAGTAACTAGGGCAAGAAGACAGGTTAGGTTGATGTATCTTAGTATGAAGCATGGAGGTAGAGAATAAAGTGGTAATGGATACTGCTTTGGTGGTTTGGTGGTAATGTTTAAGGCAAAAGTCCTGGAGACATTTAAAATGAAGACTGGTGTAGCAGCTAGCTTACGCTGCTTATGCTGTATAAACAAATCCTTCCCCCTCCCCCCACCAAAGACATACTGGCTGAAAGCAACAATGGTTTCCTAGCTCAAGATTTTGTACATCAGAAATGTGGGCTCGGGCATCCGGGTGGTTCTTTTTGTTGGCCTTGCCTAGGCTCCTTCATGCAGTAGACTGTGCTCACATATCTGCTGTCAGATATGCCGACGGCTCCCATAATGCCGTCAGCTAGCATTAGATGGCCTTGCTCACATATTTGTCCCTTGGCTGGAGTAAGGGGTTAGTTATCAGGGTCATGTGTCTTTCATCATCCAGCAGGCTTTCCTGGCCCATTCATCTAGTGGTATCAGGGTTCCCAGGGCAGCGAGGAAGGGTAAGCCCCAATGAACAAGTACTTTTTGAGAACTTCATATTTGTTATTAATCTGTTGGCCAAAGCAAGTGACACAAGCCCCAGGGTCAGTATTGAAGAAGACTAGACAATGACATGAAAAAAGAGAAAGGAAATTATACTAGTCATTTGTGCAAATCAGCTAATGCAACCCAGAATTCTTTTTTTTTTTTGATGAAGGAGTGCAGATAGGATCTATAGGATGAAGTGAGAAGAGTCTAAAAAATGACACTAAAATTTCCTGGAGGGACTTCAGAACTGTTCATCAATATTTATTGAGCAAAAGCTGTATTAGGTTCAGCTAGGAACAGAGATTTGAAAAAGTAACAACAAATAAGATAGGACCCTATCCTAAAGAAGCCTTGAATCTAATGGGGAAAAGTTATGCCATCAGCTTAAAAACAATCCAGTAAGTGTTAGGATTAGACCTATCTGGGTCTTAGATATCTTTAGATAAGGGGCTGGGAAACATTCTCTGTAAAGTGATGTCTAGTAAATAGTGTTGTCTCTGTGAACCCAATAGCCTCTACCACAACCAGTGAACTCTGCTGTGATCACTTGAAAGGAGCCTTAGAATACATGTAACAAAGTGACCAGGTGAAAAAGATGGACAGTGAATCCATTAGGGTGCCTGGAAAGGGAAACCAGGTTTGATGGAGTTTATGTGGGAAGAAGAGAAATTCAGTTTTTAAACAGCTTGAATCTAAGGGCATAGGAGAGCTTCAGGCTTGAAATAAAACTATAGTTATCAGTAACTGAAGCCAAGAGTTGGATGCATTTCACTTGGAGAATGTGTAAAAGAAAAGGGCAAAGAAACAAGGATGAGCTTCATACCAAGCATTCAGTAAGAAGCTTGTCAAACGGAGAGAATATCCGAGAAAGAACCAGAGAAGGGCAGTGTTGGTGGCACAGAGAAAGAAGAGGGTTTCAGGAATGAATGAGTGGTCAAAAGAGGTCAAAGGGAATGAAGAGTGGAGACGGGTCACGGAGATGGGCAATAAGGGGGATATTGTTCTAAGGCTGCCAAGTCGAGCCTTTAGGGAAACTTTTCTGCTTTACACACATTCAAAATAGCTTAGTAATTAGAAACAGTGCAGAAAGACATGCGGAAACATTGCTAAGTAGCGAGTATAACTCTTTTTGTTAAGTTTATTTTTGTAATAGGTGGAAGAAAAATCAACACCATCTACAATTAGCGTGTGCTACATTAAGCTTTTTTTCAAGACTGCTTCATAACTTTTGGAAAATAATTTTCTTGGGAAATAGTTCCATTTCTACTTTTATATGGAGGGGAACAAGTGACAAGGAAGTCGGCATGTAAAGTAAAGCTCGAAGCAAAGCCTTTTCCTAATTTCTAATTTACAATTTTAAAAAGTGAAGATGTTTTCCGAGGCTTTATCTGAATGCTGAGTTAAAGGAACCTAAGTGTCCATCAACAGCTGAATGGATGAAGAAGATGTGGTGTGTATTTATATGTATTATATATGATACACACACACACACACAATGGAATATTAGCCATTAAAACAAATGAAATAGTGCCATTTGCAGCAACACGGATGGACATAAAGATTATCATACAAGTGAAGTATGGCAGAGAAAGACAGCATGTGTGTGGAATCTAAAAAAAAAAAGGATACCCGTGAACTTATCTACACGACAGAACACAGACTAAGAAAACAAATTCATGGTTACCAAAGGGGAGAGGTTGTGGGGAGGGATAAATTAGGAGTTTGGCATGAACATGTACACACTATTATATATAAAATAGATCATCACAAGGCCCTCTTGTGTAGCACAGGGAACCCTACTGAATATTCTATAATAACCTAAGTGGGAAAAGAATTTAAAAAAGAATAGACATATGTATTTGTTTAACAACCACTTTACTGTACACCTGAAACTAACACAACATAGTAAATTAATTATGTTGTTGTTGGATAGTTGCTAAGTAATGTCGGATTCTTTTGCAACCCCATAGACAGGCTCCTCTGTCCATGGGATTTCCCAGGTAAGAATACTGGAGTGGGTTGCCATTTCTTCCTCCAGGGGATCTTCCTGATCCAGGGATCAAATTCGTGTCTTCTGCATCTTGGGTAGATTCTTTACCACTGAGCTACGAGGGAAGCCCATAAATCAATGATGCCCCAATATAAAATTTAAAACTTAAAAAAAGGAAAGAAGCAGTCATGGAGAGAGGTAAGGGGTGAGTGGTCTTCCCAAGTGGTGCTGGTGGTGAAGAACCCGCCTGCCAGTGCAGGAGATGTCAAAGACCCAGGTTTGATCCCTGGGTCGGGAAGGTCTCCTGGAAAAGGAAATGGCTACCCACTCCAGTATTCTTGCCTGGGGAACCTCATGGACAGGGGAGCCTGGAGGGCCACAGTCCATACGGTTACAAAGAGTCGGACACGACTGAAGCGACTTAACACGCATGCACAGGAAGTGAGCAGGTTAGGGCAGGAGAAGCAAGCGATCAGTGAAGTATGGGGGTACTGGGCCACAGCAGGGATGCTTGGAGCTGAAGAGGACACACGGCCCGGGGATCGCACCGGCTTCCAGGCACCAGAGTCACGCCTGCACAGTTGAGCAGGAAGCGGCTCTCCCTTGGCTCCTCCCCTAGACAAGGTCTCAGGGTTTCTTCCCAGTCCCTCCTTTCTCCTCCCTAGCGCCTCTCCCCGCCGTCTTCTCTGTGAGGGCTCTGTTGGCGGTCCTGTCTTGCCTGCCCTTGTGTTCAGAGGTCCAGAAGTCTCCTGCCCACCATCAGCCAAGAGGAAATGGCCAGGTCAGGACCCGGGCTCAGGTAGGAATCCTTCCTCACGCCGGTGGCTCCAAATCTTCAACCTTGTGACCTCTAGTTCAGGGCCCACTGGGGTACCAAGGTGAATGACTTTGCCGAGCTGCAAACTAGAGTAGGAAGACAGGTACTGATTTTTGAGAACCTCAGTTATATGGTGAGGGCTGAGACCTTCCAGAAAATGAGGCAGGAGAACTTGATCACTGCCCCCTGCTCCCAACCCGGCCCCTTCCCCTACCAGTGTTTGGTTCCTTGATTGGATTTTGATTCTTGCTCTCTTGTGAAGCAGGGGCTTATTTCCACCCAGACTTCACCAAGGTTCACAGTTTCAGGCTCTAGTTACAATTAGAAAGGCAGTTGAGATAAGACATTTTTTGCTGAAATGAATGCTGAATCTGACTTTGGTACCCTGACACAGAATGAAGCCTCAGAGACAGCGTTTTGAGTGAAGTAGAAAAGAATAGCTTTTTTTTTTGGTTTGTTTTTGCTTTGCCACACAGAATGGGCCACAGCGGGTTAATGCTGTCAAGACTGTGGGTCCCCACCTGGAGGGGGTAGTGAGGTGCCTTTATTGTAATGGATCAAAGAAGGCGTGATTGAGACCAGCTCCTGGACCTTCTTCTGATTGGTTGGTGGTCGGTAAATGGGAGTCAGCATCATCAACCTCTGGTTTCAACTGGTCTGGGGTCTCTGTGCTTGTGGGCGGCACACAGTTAACTTCTCCCACCTGGTGGGGGTTTCCATATCTGCAAAACAGCTCAAAGGTAGAGTTCTGTGTATCCTTTGAGGGGGAACCAGGACCTTGCCCCAAGCCTGTTCTATTCTTTCTTTCTTCTTGGTTGCCCCGGGTCTTTGTTGCCACACTTGGGCTGTCTATAGCTGTGGTGCTCAGGTTTTTCGTTGCAGTGGGTTCTCTTGTTGCAGAGCGTGGCCTCTAGTGTGGGCTCAGTAGTTACAGTGCGGGGACTTGGTTGCTCCGAGGAATGTGGAATCTGCCTGGAGCAGGGATGGAACCCATGTCCTCTTCATTGGCAGGTGGATTCTTTACCACTCAGCCACCAAGGAAATCCTGAACCATTGTTTCTTGATTGTTCCTCCCTTGTGTCCTCATCTCCTCCCTTCCCTGATTAGCAACTGTTTGAACCTGCTCACTGGAACTCAGGGAAGGTCATGGAGGCTGAAGGACGCCTATTTCCTATAATCAAGAAATTGGAGGGAATTCTCTGGCGGACCAGTGGTTAGGACTTGGTGCTTTCACTGCAGAGCCTGGGTTCAATCCCTGGTTGGGGAACTAAGATCCTGTAAGCTGCACAGTGTATCTAAAAAAGAAATCAGGGACTCAGAAAGACCTGTGTGCCCAGCAGCCCCACATGTCCTCCATGGTTTCAAAATGAGGGAAGCGGAACTTATAGGTGGGGCAGGGAGCTGGGTTATGGCGTGTTTATGGCTGGATCACATCGATATGGGAGAGTTACCAGTCAACAGAATATAGAATCCAGAAATAAACTGCTGTGTATGTATAAGTGCTTAATGTAATCATAGTAGCTCACGTCTGTTGAGGGCTTACATGTCAACTACTGGAACCCTTTCCCAGATTATTTTTTTTGACTCTCCGATAGGCGCAATTACTATCTTGGTTTTACAGTGTTACCTAAAGTCATCACTGGTAAGTGTTTAAGCCAGGCAGACTTCTGACTCCAGAAGTCTCGGTGGTATCAATAAACTGTTACAAATCATTGGTTGGTGGGAAAAAGACTATCTGAGGAATGACTAAACATTGGGGGTGGGCTTTACCTCTGTTTTGTTTGTTAAATAAATACCAGATGAATCAAGAATTTAAATGTAAAGAATGAAACAAAAAAAAATACAAGAAAAAAAATCAAGACTTCTGGCTTTTCATGTATATTTATTGATGATTTTTAAGTAATGTTTAATGCAGAGTTCTGTAACATAGCTTTCCAAAGTTTTTCATATTAATTTGTCAACCAGGGCTTTAGGACTACAACTTAGATGTCCAAAACTGATGATGGGTTTTGTGCTCTATAGAGCTTAAAATATAGATTTCAGAATTTTCTCAATGTGCCATTAGCAACAGCTCAGCTATCTTCCATGAATGAAGTCTCCTTCCCAGGCACTTTTTATCCCTCAACTGGAAGACTTAGAGGTGGCTTTGCCTAAAGGAGGATGGGTGGATTAGACAGCATCTCAAGGACATTTGTTGACAGCTCTCTGATTTGAATATTTTGGGGCAGACACCTGTATTCGTTTGCTAGGGGTGCTGTAACAAAATACCACAGACTGAGTGACTTCAGCAACAGAAATTGGTTTCTCACAGTTCTGGGAGCTGTAGGTCTGAGATCAAGGTGTTAGTAGGTTTGGTTTGCTCTGAGATTTCCTCTCTCTTTGCCTTGTAGATGGCAGCCTTATTGCTGTGTCTTCATCTAGTCTTTGCTTATGTGAGTTCATGTTTGTTTTTAGTCTTAACATTCTACTGCTGCTACTGCTACTGCTAAGTCTCTTCAGTCGTGTCCGACTGTGCGACCCCATAGACGGCAGCCCACCAGGCTCCCCCGTCCCTGGGATTCTCCGGGCAAGAACACTGGAGTGGGTTGCCATTGCCTTCTCCAATGGGTGAAAGTGAAAAGTGAAAGTGAAGTCGCTCAGTCGTGTCCGACTCTTCAAGACCCCGACCCCATGGACTGCAGCTCCTCTGTCCATGGGATTCTCCAGGCAAGAGTACTAGAGTAGGGTGCCATTGCCTTCTCCTAACGTTCTACAAAGACACTAATTCTATTTGTTTAGGGCCCACCACATGATCTCCTTTTGCCTTAATTAGCACTTTAAAAGCCCTGTCTCCGAATGCAGTTATTGAGGTTAGGAGTTTAACATGGGCATTTTAGAGGAGATACAACTCCCCTATGACCACAACTTTATATATATATATATATATATATATATATATATATATATATATATATAAAATTTTTAAAATTAGAGGATAATTACTTTACAATACTGTGATGGTTTCTGCCATGCAGCAACACGAATCGGCCACAGGTATACACATGTCCCCTCCCCTCTAGGTTGCCACAGAGCGCTGGCTTTGGGTTCCCTGCAACATACAGCAAGCTCCCACTGGCGGCCTACTTTACATATGATGATGTATGTGTTTCAGTGCTGTGCTTTCATATCATCCCACCCTCTCCTTCCCCCATTGTGTCCAAGATGTGTTTCCTTTGCTGCCTGGCAAGTGGGATCATTAGTACTCTCTTCCTAGATTCCATACATATGCATTAATATACGATATTTGCCATGACTGCATCTAAAACGTGCACTCTGGGTCTAAAATGGCAGCATGGAAACCCCGCTCTCCAGGGTCTGGTCCTGCCTGCTGCTTCATGTACTGCCCTTTGCTGTACATGCTTCACAAGTGTATGTGCTTCTGTGGAAATATTTTAAAGTAAATCACAGACATTATAAACTTCATGTCTAGATATTTAATTATTTCTCAACTGTAAGAACTTTTTCTTCTTTTAAAGATTTTTTGATGTGGACCATTTAAAAAATCTTCATTGAATTTGTTACAGTATTGCTTCTGTTTTATGTTTTTGGGTTGTTTTTTGCCCTGAGCTATTCAAAAGCAGAGACATTACTTTGCCGACTAAGGTCCGTCTAGTCAAGGCTATGGTTTTTCCTGTGGTCATGTATGGATGTGAGAGTTGGACTGTGAAGAAGGCTGAGCACCGAAGAATTGATGCTTTTGAACTGTGGTGTGGGAGTAGAGTCTTAAGAGTCCGTTGGCCTGCAAGGAGATCCAACCAGTCCATTCTGAAGGAGATCAGCCCTGGGATTTCTTTGGAAGGAATGATGCTAAAGCTGAAACTCCAGTACTTTGGCCACCTCATGTGAAGAGTTGACTCACTGGAAAAGACTCTGACATTGGGAGGGATTGGGGGCAGGAGGAGAAGGGGATGACAGAGGATGAGATGGCTAGATGGCATCACTGACTCGATGGACGTGAATCTGAGTGAACTCTGGGAGTTGGTGATGGACAGGGAGGCCTGGCGTGCTGTGATTCATGGGGTCGCAAAGAGTCGGACATGACTGAGCAACTGAACTGAACTGATGTGGGATAAACCCCCTGCAATGGAAGGCATAGTCTCAGCCACAAGCCCACCAGGGAAGTCTTTTTGTATTGAATTCACTTGTGATTTTATTAAATGTTTCTTTTCAAATGTATGAATTCAACTTTGAGATCTTCCTGAAGCACTTATATTTTGCTGTCCCCTTTTAGTCAAGTGTGCACAGACTGTCTTCTAGGTTGGTGTTTCATCAACATTTTATCATTGACAAAGTGTTCTGTGGTTAAGTAATGTTAGGAAATGCTGGTATTAGCTGAGTCTCGAGGATGTGGTGATGTTATTAGTCACCATTTTAGCTGTACTGTGTTGCTGTTAGTCACTACAGAGAAGCTTTATTCATGCTCTAGTTTTGTGATTTCTGTCCACAAGAGATTAAAAAAAAAATCATGCCTCCAGGATATTACATTTTAGACATTAAAAAAAAAGCATTTTAAGCTCTTTTATGTTGAGCCATTGCCTACTTTATCATTGGAGATGTTCTGTTTTTCATTTTTGGGACATGGTAATATTTCCCCAAAACATTAAAAAAAAAATTTTTTTGATACCTGGTAGGAACTAACTTAAGAGTTGTATAAATGACTCCACCCCATCCCCTCTTTCTGTCTTTATTCAGAGCCAGCTCTACATCCTTAGAACCACATTTAGTCACATGTACACTCTCTTGCCAGGACACTGCCAGTATTTCACTATTTTCTACCTTGAACTGTGTAAAACTTAAACACCTGATTTCTTGTCTTATCTCTACCTTTTTTTAAGCTTTATTTTTAACCATTAAAAGAATTGAAATATAGTTGATTTACGATGTATTAGTTTCAGGTGTATAACAAAGTGATTTAGTTATAAATATATATGTATATATATGTTCTTTTTCAGATTCTTTTCCCTGGTTATTACAAAATACTGAGTATGGTTTCCTGTGCTGTACAGTAGGTCTTTGTTGGTGATCTATTTTGAAGGCAATGGCACCCTACTCCAGTACTCTTGCCTGGAAAATCCCATGGACAGAGGGGCCTGGTAGGCTACAGTCCATGGGGTCGCTAAGAGTCGGACACGACTGAGTGACTTCACTTTCTTTTCACTTTCATGCATTGGAGAAGGAAATGGCAACCCACTCCAGTGTTCTTGACTGGAGAATCCCAGGGATGGGGGAGCCTGGTGGGCTGCCGTCTATGGGGTCGCACAGAGTCGGACACGACTGAAGCGACTTAGCAGCAGCAGCAGTGTATATATGTTAATCCCTAAGTCCTAATGTATTTTCCCCCACCCCTGTTTCCTCTTTGGTAACCATAAGTTTGTTTTATGTGTCTGTGAGTCTATTTGTTTCATAAATAAGTTCATTTATATCATTTTAAAACTTCACATACAAGTGATATCATGATATTTTTCTTTGGCTTATTTCACTTAATGTGTTGGTTCATAGGCACTAACTTTAGAGCCTGCATGTTCTCTGAATTTAGTGGGACAAATACATTTGACAGCTCTCCAGCAAGGCTCTCCAGTTCCACCCTGTCCTGATGTCTAGCCTTGGCACTTGCCACCCGCCATGACCAGAGCACCCGCCCAGGTCCTTTTCAGAAACACTCATTCTTCCATCACAACCTCTGACTCACCTCACCTGTGAGCTCTTTCTAGACGTGGCCAGCTGAGTTCATTTATACTCGTTACTCCAGGAGTTAGAATGTGTCCACTTCCTCTGTCTTCTAGGTTACTTAAATGCTTATTTAATTATATTCCGTTCCCCCCCTTATTTAGGCTTTATAAAGGAAAAGAATATAATAGTCTCTGGTTCTGCAAATTTTATAAGCTAAAAGGAGCTTATAGAGCAACGTAGAGCAATCATTCTACCTACCTACCTTAAGATGGAATATTTCCAGGGTGGGGAGTGAAATTTTTTGAAGGGGGTAATAGTTTGCATTTAATTCATTTAACTTTTTCACATTGCATGTATAGCCAACATTTGTGAAGCCTCATAGCATCCCTATAAGAAAAGTGGGGCAGGAATAGGGGAATCTTATTTTATTACCAGAGTTTCTCAGGAAACTGCACCATAAGGTGAATCATTGTAAGGATATCCTGTTCCCCCCAAATAGAAAAAGTTAACCTTTGAGGTTACTTACCTTACTGAAGATGTCCACTTACCTTAGAGCTAGTCTAAAAGCAGTATAGTAGGTTCTCAATAAAATACCTGACAAAATACTTTCATATTTTTTTCTTACTGAACTGTTCTTAAAAATAACACCCAATGACTTTCACCTTTACTCGCGTCAACATCCTCAATTTATTCAAACTTATAAATGTAGTTGCTTGATACCAGATGGATGGAGTCATCCATTCTTTGAAAGACACTGAGCTTCTAAACAGTTTGTCAATAGCTATCAGATATCAAGTTTCCTCACACTTTATTGATATCTATAAATAATGTTACCAGGCTATAGAATCAGATATAAAAAATGCAGCATTATCAAAATAGTTCTACAACTAGAATAAGGTAGTATCTTGATTAAAGTATTGCATATACTTTGCATGGTGGCAAATATGAATTATTAATGGCTAGAAAATTAATGTGTGTGCTACCTCTCATTATATGAGTGTAGATAGGAGCAGGGAGGAATCACCCATTCTAATAAGAGGAAAGGTTGAGTGTAGAGGTACAGACACATGAATGCTGGTAGAATTTGTAATAGAAAGATGAGAAAGGTATTTTAAAATTGCCTCTATTTTCTCAGTAAAATAGGAAGTAAAGCCATTAGTTGAACGTGAGGATGGAGAATGATGGAGATTTGAGGAAAAGAGAAGGGATGAAACTGTTGTTTCTGGTCCTGGACTCTGGGAGAGTGACCCATGAGTGTGCAGTATCAGAAGTCCAGGCAATACAAAGGGATGGTCAGAGATGAGTGTTAACAATACTCGTGAAATGAGGCCAAACCTACTGGGGGGTGTTCTTCAGACCCGGAGGAGGAAGAGACTTGATTTCAATTGTTCATAGTAGTGGTCCTCAACTAGAGGTAATTTTGCCCCCAAGAGGACATCTGGTGGTGTCTGGAGACCTTTTTGGTTTCACAGCTGTGAAGGTGGGTGAGTGGGCAGAAGGGTTCTCCCCATCTAGGGTTGGAGACCTGTGTGGTGTATTCTTCTGGCAGCTACAAGCAGAGGAGAACTTGGAATTTACTGTAAAGTAATGTCATTGAAAAAGCAAGAGGGTTCCAGAAAAACATCTATTTCTGCTTTATTGACTATGCCAAAACCTTTGACTGTGTGGATCACAATAAACTGTGGAAAATTCTTTAAGAGATGGGAATACCAGACCATCTGACCTGCCTCTTGAGAAACCTATATGCAGGTCAGGAAGCAACAGTTAGAACTGGACATGGAACAACAGACTGATTCCAAATAGGAAAAGGAGTACGTCAAGGCTGTATATTGTCACCCTGCTTATTTAACTTCTATGCAGAGTACATCATGAGAAATGCTGGGCTGGAAGAAGCACAAGCTGGAATCAAGATTGCCGGGAGAAATATCAATAACCTCACGTATGCAGATGACACAACCCTTATGTTAGACAGTGAAGAAGAACTAAAGAGCCTCTTGATGAAAGTGAAAGAGGAGAGTGAAAAAGTTGGCCTAAAGCTAAACATTCAGAAAACGAAGATCATGGCATCTGGTCCCATCACTTCATGGCAAATAGATGGGGAAACAGTGGAAACAGTGGCTGACTTTATTTTTTGGGGCTCCAAAATCACTGCAGACGGTGAATGCAGCCATGAAATTAAAAGATGCTTACTCCTTGGAAGGAAAGTTATGACCAACCTAGACAGCATATTAAAAGCAGAGACATTACTTTGCCAAGTCTGGAGAAGGGGACGACAGAGGATGAGATGGTTGGATGGCATCACCGACTCAATGGACATGGACATGGGTGAACTCCGGGAGTTGGTGATAGACAGGGAGGCCTGGTGTGCTGCGATTCATGGGGTCGCAAAGAGTTGGACACGACTGAGCGACTGAACCGAATGGGAAGTCATTGGGGAATTTTGAATAAGGGAGAAAGGTGCTCTGATTTATTTATAACAAATGTTTTTCTGGCCTTGGTAGAAGCCAGGGATGCTGCTAAACCTCCTAAAATGCACAGGGACATGCCCACAACAGAGGATTAGATGCTGCAGATTTCCATAATGTCAGCTGAGAAACCTTGGTCCACATGTTTCCAAGTTCAAGTGTTTTCTTTTGCTGCTGCTGCTGCTGCTAAGTCACTTCAGTTGTGTCCAACTCTGTGTGACCCCGTAGACATCAGCCCACCAGGCTCTCCCACCCCTGGGATTCTCCAGGCAAGAGCACTGGAGTGGGGTGCCATTGCTACTGCGTCATAATTCATGTATTTCAAAGAAAAAGCCAACAGTGACCCATGATTAAAAATAACTAAAATGCTCACCCTTAATCAGATTATCACTGTTACATTTATATATAATATCACTAACAGGTTACTGGCATTTTGTCTTTACAGCTATCCCACACTGCATTTAAAGTGTTTATCAACTGCACGGTCTCATAGACTTTTTTCTGGCTGATCCTGCCACACTGAGAGGGCAGAGCTTAGTACGATTCATTTATTTCCTTGTTTCATGTGTTTTCTTCACTATTGTGGACATATTCTGGAGATTCATGTGTGTGTGTATCTATGTATATACGTGTGCTCAGTTGCTCAGTTGTGTCGGACTCTGTGACCTTGTGGACTGTAGCCCGCCAGGCTCCTCTGTCCATGGGATTCTCCAGACAAGAATACTGGAGTGGGTTGCCATTTCCTTCTCCAGGGGTCTTCCCGACCCAGGGGTTGAACCTGGGTCTCCTGCATTGGCAGGCTTCTTTACTACTGTGTCATCTCCACATATTTTTATTATGAATTCTGTTTTAGTTCGTATGATTTTATAGTTCATTTTATTATTTGCTAGGGAAAAATGTCTCAGTTGTTCTTTTCAACGTTAAGCTCTTTTTCTGGTCACATTTACAAATAAACTTTAAAATCAACTCTTCAAGTTCCACTAAAAATAGTTTGGATTTTTATCAGAGTCACCTGGAATTTGTAGCTATTGATTTGCCAAAAATCAATACATTTACCAATAGGATAGTCCTATGTATAAAAGAATACTGATATAGTTATTTATGCATTTTGATATTTATTCAGACTTTTGAAAAAGTTTCTCAGAAATATTTAAACATTTTCTTACACCTTTTGGTTTTTCTTAAATATATGAATATTTAAATTATTATAAATATGATTTTTAAATTTCATTTAATGGTATTATTGCTTTATGGTAATGTAATTATTTGATGTATCTTACATCTTGATCCCTCAGGAAACTATTAGTTCCAATAATTTTCAATTGATTATCTTGAACTATAACTATTCATAGACTTGTCTATTTTCTTTCTAATATTTATGCTTCATTTCCTTTCTTGTCTAGTAACTTCAAGATAAGTTTGAGTAATAGTGGTGATTTGTCTTTTTCTTAATTCTTTCTTATCTTTTACCCTTAAGAATGTTGTTTGTCCCATGTTTCAGATACATTCTTTTTATCAATTTAATGGTTTTCAAATAGTTTCCTTCTATTCCTAACTTACTAAGAATTATGAAAGAGTCAGGAATGGATATAAAGTGTTCAAGTTTGTGTATGTGTGTCCATCTATCAAATGGTTCTTTATTATGTTAACAGAGTGAGTTCTGTGAATTAAGTTTCTAATGATAATTGAGGCCTTGTAAAGCTGTATTTAGTTACAAGGCTCTATTCTTTTTACTCTAGTTAAAGAATTAAGATAGTCTTAATTTGCTAATATTTTAGAAAGAAGTTAAAATTACCGCCCACATGTGAAATTAGTTTATGGTAGGATCTATAAACTCAGATGCCTAGAGGAGCTAATTTGTCTAAAAAGTTTAAGTAGAATAGATGAGGCTCACAAAGAGAAGTGGAGAGTGTGGTAATAGAACAGATATTGGGTCTCTTAATATGTATGCTCAGTTGCTCAGTCAGGTCCGACTCTTTGTTATGCCATGGACTATAACCTTCCAGGCTTCTCCATCTGTGGGATTTTCCAGGCAAGGGTACTGGAGTAGGTTGCCATTTCCTTCTCCTATAACATGTATATTCAGCATTAGAAATGCCAAGTATGATCATTGGCAAGATAGGCATGGCCCAGAGAACCCAGCTGGTAGCATTTAGTATATTTGTGTATGTATTTGTGCCAGCCTCACAGAATGAGTTAGGAGGCTATTCTCTTTTCAAATGTCAAGGGACAATTTAAGTAAAATAGAATTAGTTTTATTTATTTTTTGTGTGACAAATTCACCCATAAAATGGTCTGGACCCAGTACCCTTTTGGGATCACACATATGTACTTAGTTTGCCCCCAAATTATTATCTAGTTTGGGTTTACAGTTTCTTCTGGAACTGTGTATATTTATGTTTTCTAGGAACATAGCATTTCATTGAGAATTTTAAAATTTCTGTGTAAGCAGACATGGTTTCTTCTAGACTGCATACTGGGAGCAGCTGTTCAGGATGAGACCCCAGGATTTCCAGTGCAAGAAATATTTAGGTGTGGAAATTGCTTCCTTTTGAGCGTGTGTCCATTGTGGGTGTCTGGAGTTACCTCTGGGCTTGCCTGGTGGCTCCGGCTGTAAAGAATCTGCCTGCAATGCAGGGACCCAGGTTTGATCCCTGGATCTGAAAGGTCCCCTGGGGAAGGGGATGGCAACCCAGCCTTGGCTATGCTTCCATTTCATGCCCTATGCTGGGAGCCCTTCTTAGTCAGGTCCTGTGGAAGCAATACCCAGGCAGAAAATTTCCATAGATAGGGAGATTCAGGGCCACCCCTGGCTCACCTGTTCTATCGGTGTTTCTTCGATGGCTTATCTTGATAATCTGCTCGTCATCCACTCTGCCCGTCTCGATTGTGGATTCAGAACTTGCAGTTTCTCTGTGACAAGTCCTTAGAGATGAATGTCTCTTTCACGACTATCTTTCCCACACCTACTGTGTGTTGCAGTCTTCTCTGGTTTGGATTTTCCATCAGTTTGATCTCATCTGCTTTTTATTTCCTCAAAGTTGCTGATTATATTATTTCTTGTTTCCATTGCTATTAGGGGTTTATTCTTTAAAAAGAACTTCTTATTTTCAAATGGGTTTTGGGAAGGAATAAAAAGTAAACATATGTGTTTCTTCTGCCACCTTGAACTGAAAACTTTGTGAGCTCTGTATAACAATTGTTTATGACTTCATTAGACCTTGTTTAGTGAATGAAGTTGCTCAGTCGTGTCCGACTCTTTGCGACCCGTGGACTGTAGCCCACCAAGCTCCTCCGTCCACAGGATTCTCCCGGCAAGAATACTGGAGTGAGTTGCCATTTCCTTCTCTAGGGGATCTTCCCGACCCAGGGATTGAACCCAGGTCTCGCACGTTGCAGGCAGACGCTTTTAAACTCTGCACCACCAGGGAAGCCCCAGACCTTTTTTAGTCTCTTTTTAAACAAACATACACTTTTTCCTTCCCTCTTTCTAACTGTTGAGGAGTTAATATTAGAGTTAAAAAATTATTAACATTATAGTATGAATGCAGTGTTAACTAGAAATATTTATTTTAATCACTTCTGAATCTTTAGACTCCTTGTTATGTTTGATCCATCAACTTATTTGAACATTACAAGTTTTGTGGCTGAAATCTTTTTAAACTATAGATGCTATGATCTTTATAGTAATCTATTCAGAAAGGCCCATATGGAATTCAGTCACTAAATCAGCTGAGAAATGGTTGTTATGAAACCTGTTGGAAATAAGGACTATACTGGTAGATTCACTGTCTTCTCAGATACTCAAACAAGACTTAAGTGATGCCATGAAAAGCTGTGGGGTTGGAGTTTGAAGTCATATAAGTGTGTTTTGCCTTTAGCATTCCAAGCTTTGGGACCTTGAGTAAGTCCCTTAAATTTCTGAACCTCAGTTTACCCATTTGCAAAATGGTAATGATAATGCCTGCCCATCTCTATTGTATTGCATAGGTTGTGAGAAGATGAATGTGGAGTTGCTTTAAGAAATTAAAGCTAAATAAATGTGTCAGTTATTAATGTCCTCATACCTTGCCAATGATATCTCTTCAAAGATGGATTTTTAAGATCGATAGAATTCATGGCTTCCTTCAAGTGGAAGACAACTTGAACTCAAGTATTTATTATTTTTTGATTACGAACATGAGACCTTTTGTTTAGGAAGAAAAATGCAGAATAAAAAGTTCTCTGTTTAATAAAGTTGAACAGTTTATTAGATCTGTTGAAAAATGGACATTTGTTTTCATCAGTGTTTCAAAATTAGGCTTCCCAAAAGGAACCAATTTGGAGATGTTTGCATAGAAACATCTGGATAGTGGGTTAGAAATGTTTAGAATGTGCCTGGTCTAAATGTACTTAATTTATTTTGGCTGGCTAAGTCTTTCCTCTAGAATAGATATTTAGGACTCACCTTTCCTTGGTTAATTCCTTACAATAACTAGCATCAGCTGAAGAGACTCATTCTTTTAATCAGAACGCCCAATCTGGCCATCTGTGTGAGTCAGTCTTTAATCTGAGAATTCTGCCAGGCAGAGAATTGTAAAAGAAAAAAAAAAATTGAAGTCAGGCCATGAAAATTCAGGATTCATTTGTGCCCAGCTAATTCACCAAGGAAAATAACCTTGGGGTATATTTATTGTAGAAGAAAATCAAGAATTCTAATGGATCGGGGTTAAGCCTTTGGAAAAAGAGAAGGATTCGTTAACAAGAAGTCCCTCTCTTCTGTCCAACCTTCCTGTGACCTGAAGTTATGGAAACAAAATGCTCCAAAGAACAAATACTGTTGAATGTTTGTTTGTGGTGGTTGAAGGGGAATGGCATTCCACAGAAATGGAACAGAATAACAGATGCCTTCTGGAAAGCCCAAGACTGTCCTCTTTCTCAGTGGTTAAAATGTTAAAAACTTAAAAACTGATTTTATTGGTCTAAATAAACTGCTTAACTTGCCAAACTCTTTGGAATAATAGATCACATATGTACACATTCAAATATAGACAATAATTATTAAGATGTGAATTAACTTAGAACACCTTTGAGCATCACACGCTCTCAATTAGTTTTCTTTGTGATACTTTCGTGTATTGGGAAAATATTTTTTTAAGAAGTTAGAAAGGAGGATTACTTTATTGACAACTCAGAAAGAATGCAATAATCCTTCTTGACTTCACTACCCTGCCCCTACCACCAGCCTGACCACATCATGGTCCTAAATCTCTGTTTCATTTACAAAATGTCTTGAAAGAATTGTCTGTACTTACTGTCTCCAGTTTCTATTTTCCCCTCTTCTCTCTTAAATCCACAGAATATGAACTAGCTCAGACTAATTGGTTATGTATGATTATTCTGTTCCTTTGGGTATAGCCATCAAGAGAGGCCAGAAAGGTTTTGCCATTCCTTCACCACCTAATTACCAGGTTACAATGAAAGCAAGTTTTGGAACACATCTGAACACACGTGCAACATTTACTAGCAAGCAGGCACAAATCTCATATCTTAGTCCACTTTTAGGCATTCTGATCACAGCTTGTTTGGAAATATCATTAAGGCAAACATGACAATATTCTAGAGGCATCATTCAGCCAGCCCAAATCCTCTGAATTCAAAGCTAGACACAGAGATCTCAGCAAGGGTGCTATCCCGAAGTGTGCAGGCTACAGGGTATGCCAGACTTTCAGGCCATCTTCATGCAAAGGGGGAGCAAAATATTTTAGACAATCCATATTATCACAACTGTCCCTATGAAAACTTATCCAAACCTTCAGAGTGATCATGAGAAGGGTGATCTTCTATCACACTGCTGTCAAGAGTGCTCGTGAAAATGTAGGTTAAAGGATGGGAAAGAAGACAAGAGGATCAAAGACTAAGCCTTGGGGAATAGAAACATGGCGTGTCAGAGACAGAAGTAAGCAATGAAGAACTGAGTTGCGTAGGAAAACCAGAGACTTCAGGGAAATTATCAATTTAGTTCATCCTTGTCTTTGCAAAATCAGCTCTCCAAATTTGTCAGGATGACACCGTATTCCTATTTGTCCAGGTTGAATTCAGAGCCATCTTTGGGTCTCCATTTTCTCTGACCCCTTAGGCTCATTCAGTGACTGAGACGGACACTTCTTGTTGTAATGTTTCTCATTGATTTCGTTCTTCTCATTACTGCTTCTCCAAGTCTTTATATCCCCACGCCTGACTTATAACGAAGGTCTGTCAACTAGTCCTTTAGCTGTTTGAATCCATCTAGCAAAGAGTCGGACACGACTGAGTGACAACTGAACTGAAGCACATTATTGTCAGAATCATCTTCCTAAAATGTCATTCTGATTTTTCTGTTTCTTGCTAAGAAGTCTCAGTTGTTTTGTTCTTGTTAACAACAACTCTCCAATCATATTTCTCCACTTTGGCGGACTGAGTTATCTCACCTTTTTGATTTTGCACGTACTTTCCTCCTTCAGTCTCCTCCTCATTTAGTGAAATCTTATCAGTCCTTCAAGACCGAGATCAAACCTTGCTTCCTTTGGGTTTAGACTGTGAAGCCAGAATGTGTGGATTCAAGTCTCAGCTCTGGTACTTACTAATTGTGTGATCTTGGACAAGTCACTTAACCTTTCAGTTTCCTCATCTGTACATGAAGATAATATCACTGATCTCATAAGCTGTTATAAAATTTAAATGAGGTAGTGTGCATAAAGTACTTAAACTAGCCAGTGGCACTTGATAAGCAATTTTCATGTTAGGTACATGGTGATTTTGATATTGATGATGATGACATGATGAGAAAGTAGGTCTTCTTTGACCATCTTACCCCTCTCAGCTCAGCATTTATTGACTAAATTATGCATTTAATAATTACTCATGTAGTAACTGGGCTTCCCGAGTGGCTCAGTGGTCAATAATCCATCTACCGGTGCCCGAGCTGCAAGAGCCACCGGTTCAGTCCCTGGGCTGGGGAGACCCTCTGGAGGAGGAGATGGCAACCTGCTCCAGAATTCTTGCCTGGGAAATCCTATGGACAGAGAAGCCCTGAGGGCTTCAGTCCGTGGGGTCACAGAGAGTCAGACATGACTGAAGTGACTGAGCACGCACACACACACATTTAGTAACTGACAGGATGATGTCTTCTCTTGGGTGGTAATTACCTTTGTTTTTAGAATGCAATAAAAATTTTAATATGTTTACCAACTCGTGGGATCATCTTTTAAACTTTTTAAGTATCATCTCCCCTTTTAGATGCTAAGCTTCTTCAGGAAATGAGGGGATCTGCCTGGTACTTTTCTGTAAAGGTGTAGGAGTCTAAAAACGTAGCTGACGTCTGATCCCTGAAAAGAGATTGATAGCGGTCACCAAGGGAAATCTGATTAAAAGGTGGAACCAAGTCCCTCTGCCATTTTCCTAAGACGAACTCAACCTGAGTAGATCCTGGGGCATATGCTGATGTCAAAAATAAGCATAAACCAAAGTTCCATTCCAATGAGTATTTTTTTTAGTGACTTTTTAGTTTGGACTTTGAAACAATGAAAGAAAGTACTGAAACATGTTCCTGTATTCCCTACAAGTATTCAACAATAGGCTTCATTGGCTGGGATATGTAAGTTTTTTTCAAAACAAAAGGTTTTTTTTTTTTTAAATCTTTCAGAAATACACTTTCTAGCTATAATTCAAAAATAACAACCAAGGATACAGGACACTGAAAAGGATCTCTGTTATTATAGCTGCTAGGACTTGGCTAGAATAAGGGAGAAGGTATCAAGGGGCACTGGCTGCCAAGAACTAATGATTCTGGTATTAATTGACATGTCTGGGCTAAATTGCCTTCAGAGACAGTGGTTACAATAACAAAGAGGTAATAATTATTTACTCCAAAGAGCAACATGCTCAGTCTTGGCAGTCTTATAATGAATAAAATGTACAATAGGTTCTTTAGATTTATACATAAGTAGAATCTGAGACACTATTCATTAAACCTAGGAGAATGTCTTCAAGTGACTAGGCCAAAAGCAAGTAAAAAAATTCAGGCGATAAATTTTGGAAATGTAGGTCAGCCAGGGCTATGCTCATCCCCTGTTTATGATTGTAAATAATCACCCAACCTTGTCTGACATTAATTTTCTAAAATGAGTATAATAGATTTTTTCCCCCCAGAGAAGAGATCGATTGCAAACTCACAGTGAGATCTTGAGATAGAACCACTTTGGGAATCAGTTTAACTATCTGTGGGCTTCCATGGCGGCTCAGCTGGTAAAGAATCTGCTTGCCAAGTGGGAGACCTGAGTTCGATCCCTGGGTTGGGAAGATCTCCTGGTGAAGGGGATGGTTACCCACTCCAGTATTCTGGCTGGAGAATTCCATGGACTGTACAGCCCATGGGGTCACAAAGAGTTGGACAGGACTTAACTCTCTGAGATTGGAGTTGAACTCATCTCTGCGGCACCTTGCTTGCTCAGTCACGTCAGTCGTGTCCGACTCTATGCGACGCCGTGGACCACGGTCTCTGAGGCATAGCCACTCCAATATACTCTGTCCAGTAGTGTATAACAGCATGGGCTTTCTTCGCTATTTTCCTTGGCTGTCTGTATTTTTTTCCAGGCTCCCTGAGTAGAGATTCTTCTCTTTCTTTGCTTCCTTCTTCCTCTTCCCTCGCCTTTCTTTCTCTCTTTCTCCCTTCCTGCCTCTCTTCCTTCCTCCCTCCCTCTTTCTCTTTCCTCATTCCCTCCTTTCCTTCCATCCTTCATTTCTTCCTCTGGGTCTCCTTCCTTTCCCCTCCTCCCTTCCCTCCCTCCTCCTTCTCTCATCCTTCCCTTCTCTCTCCCCATCCTTCCTTTTTCACCTCTCATTCTTTCTCTGTCCCCCACCTCCAGTCCCTGTAAATGCCTCAGTAGTCTTTGTGGCGGAGAAAGCAATGGCACCCCACTCCAGCACTCTTGCCTGGAGAATCCCATGGGCGGAGGAGCCTGGTAGGCTGCAGTCCATGGGGTCTCGAAGAGTCGGACACGACTGAGCAACTTCACTTTCACTTTTCACTTTGATGCATTGGAGAAGGAAATGGCAACCCACTCCAGTGTTCTTGCATGGAGAATTCCAGGGATGGGGGAGCCTGGTGGGCTGCCGTCTATGGGGTCGCACAGAGTCGGACACGACTGAAGCGACTTAGCAGCAGCAGCAGCAGCAGTCTTTGTGGAGGGCACTATGCTCCGTATTTTTTGTATGATGCCACTTACCTTGCTTGATAACTCTGTTCTTATCCTTATTTTTATGAATGAAGAATGCGACGCTTGGAGAAGTTTTGTAACCTGACTCATATGACAGGACAGTGAGTGGAAAAAGAGAAGTCACATCCAAGTGCCTCCATCTCCCAGTCCAGCCTCTCTCTACTGGCCCTTCTATGCTGCTGCTCTGTAGGTGGTCTTTCTCTTCTTATTTCTGTACCAAATCTCCAATCCAGTCTACCCTCTTCTTTCCACTTTGTTCAACTCTGCTAGCAAGAGTCACAGGCTTTAAATCCCCATGTGGATGTGATTATTTCTGTTCTGACACTTGATATATATTCTAGAATAAGGCCCCTTGAACTCTTAAGTAACCCCTTGGATTTCCAAAATGTCTATAGTCTTTGTAAGTTTTTCTTCCTATTAGTTCATAAGTTCTGCTTTTAAAGCAGATTTTCAGCGACTTTCAATCCTTTCTAAAAGTTACCTATTCCTTGAAAATCCACCTGCAAATGTTTCTTGTGTCCTTCATAGCTGACACGCTTTCCCTTGATATTTGAACTTCCTGTTTTGTCTCCTGCTTTAAAACTTTGTTTTTCACTTCTTAATCTTTTCTATAACCCTTTTCCATGTGTCAGTGTTATGCTTTGATGAAGACACTTGTCTTCATCATTCCAACGCAGAAGCAGAAAACCATTCTGCCACTTCTGAAATGAAAATGAGAACAAACCCACTGTACTCAAAAAAAAACTTTGGACTATAGTAAAATATCCAAACTATTTAAAAATCCCATTGGGACTAGAATGCTCACTCACTTATGAAGCTAGAGATGATGCCTTGTATCTCTAAGTAGATTTGAACATTAAAATCAGTCCTACTGGGTGCCACCATGGACTGGCATTTGGCTTTGATTGAAATGGTAAAGTTTGCTAATTAAAAAAACCGAGAGAGACTTTTAACATTGTCCATGATCTTAGATATTTTTGTATAGGTATACAATTAATTGTACCATCAGTCACAGACATATTAACCTCTCATAAGTAAGAGATGAATTATACATTTATGCCACGATAAAAAATAGTTCTCTTTCAGAAATATAAATGCAAGCTCCTTCCGCAAGGCCTCAACTGTTACCAATTGTTGTTTAATTTAGTGATGAATGCTTTTTGGAAAATTTATTACCAGAAACAAAGGTTTTCTCTCTTGAAGTATTTGTATGCTTTCCTTCGTTGGCACTGTATAACTCACTGTTTTCCTTTTGGTCTTGACTGCCAAGAAGCTTGGGGCCAGGCGTGGTGTTCAGTCACAGTAACCGTATTATCCTTTGTGGTTAGGATATTTGTTTCTTACTCCTTTTCTGGTTTTAATTTCTATTCAAACAGTATTTATGCCTGACTTTAGCAAAAACCTTTATCAAATCCCCCTACCGTCTTTTAATTAGGCAAGAAATCATAATACATAAATAATAATGGATTTACTTCTTCAGATAAAATACAGTTCTTTTGGATTTTTCCTAGGCTTCTAAGTTCTGCTTATCTGACAGTCATTTAGAACTTGGTTTAAGTTTGCATTAGAACATACATGCACACACACTCTATAGCAATGCTGTAACCGAGTCTTAAATTTCTTCCTCTAGATCAGGAAAGGAGGAAGTGGTTTTTCTGTTTGGTTCTTTGAATTTCTCATGGTCTCCAGCTCTCCAGAGACCAATCTACTGAGTCTCTTTCTTTCCCGCTTCACTTCCTAGTGGCTGACGTCTGGGAGTTGTGAGTGTGGGAGGGAGTGAGGACAGCTCCCACTTTCAGTCTTTCCCTGTAGCTTTTTGGACCAGCCAGGAGAAAATTCCCTTATCAGCACAGTCAGTCATTCCTCTCGAAATTTATTTATTTTTTAAAGTTAATTTTTATTGGAGGATAGTTGCTTTACAGTGTTGTGTAAGTTTCTATTTTATACATAGTATAAGTAGGCTATATATGTCAATCCCAATCTCCTGATTCATCCAACCCACTCACCTTTCTATCCCCTTTGGTATCCATATGTTTGATCTCTACGTAAGTGTCTCTATGCTGCTTTGCAAGTAAGATCATCTATACCATTTTTCTAGATTCCACATATATGAGTTAATATACAATATTTGTTTCTCTTTTTATGACTTACTTCACTCTGTATGAAAGGCTCTGGATCCATCCACGTCTCTGCAAATGGCCCAGCTTCGTTCCTTTTTATGGCTGAGTAATCTTCTGTTGTATATATGTACCACATCATCTTGATCCATTCCTTTGTTGATGGACATTTAAAATTTGTTTGTTTAGCTAAATTATTATTCTGTTTAGCCTAGTGAACCCAGAGTTCACAACCTGCTTAAGATTTCTGAGTTTTTGCCAATATCTTAAAGGAAAGTATCTATGCATGTAAGTAAGTAAATGTTAGTCGCTCAGTCACGCCCAACTCTTTATGATCCCATGGACTGCAGCCCACAAGGCTCCTCTGTCCGTGAGATTTTCCAGGCAAGGGTACAGGAGTGGGTTGCCATTTCCTTCTCCAGGGGATCTTCCCAACCCAGGGATCGAACCCAGGTCTCCTGAACTCCAGGCAGATTCTTTACCAACTGAGCTACAAGGGAAGCCATGTAGCATGTGCATGTGAATATATATATGTGTGTATACGTATGTATGTGTATATAGGAATATATGTATGTATTTATGTGTGTGTGTATATACACATATACTTTTATAATTTCAGATTCTTTTTGTATATCTTAAACCTACTGAAGCAAGATAGAATAATATTTAAAATAAATTTATAAATTCGTACTCATACAACCTATGTTAAAATGTAAAATCTTTTTATGATGAGCAGATGTTCATATTTATAGAGATTTGCTTATTTTCTGTCTCCATTTAAAATTATCTCTTTCCATCATCTTGCTTTGCTTTTTTCCTCTCATTACTAGATGTATCTTTTGCATTAGTTCAATGGTGACTTACTATGTTAATGTTGGCTTCATACCAAATGTCAAAGAGTCAAAAAGTTTTCTTGAAGAAACTTGCCCTGAGTTGTGGACCATCTTTTCTATCCAGCCTATCATTAATTTATAACCATGGGTGTTGGGTTAATTGCCATGAAATGTCACAACATTGAATTTGGCATCCTTGTCAGCAACTCTTGTCCATGAGAAGTGGCTACTTCAGCCTGTGGCTGAATGTCATGGACTTTAGTCAAGGAGGTATTTGCACTGTCTCTGAAGATCGGTTGTCTCAAGTTTGCATATTTTCAGGGCTCAAAGGATCCTGCCTTTTCCTTTCTCATCCTTTCCACCCTAATTGGACCTATGACTCCTGAGTGGGTCACAAGCACTCTCTCATCCCAGCCTGCCAGCAGGAATAGAGTCCTTTCCTTGAACTTGACTTGAATTACTGCTTCTCTTTGAAGGGTTTATCTTAACTGAATAGAACAAAGTTTATGCTGCTAGAGGAAGGTTCTGCTTCTGAACTTCCCACATACAATAAACTGCAGCCTCAGGGCTCACCCTCTTCCCTCCTCGCCTTGCCTTGCCTGAGCCCCCTGCTTCCACAGCTGGAACTGCTTGCTACTCTTCCCTCTGCAACCCCCAAAGGTTCAGTTGTAGCCAAGGCTTGGAAGTCTTACTCCTACAAAGTGGGAGGGTAGACGGCAACTCCAGCTCTCAAACAGGGATAAAAAAGACCTGGCTGACAGTCCCAGCTCGGCCATAAACTGCTTATGGGACCTCAGGAAAATGACTGAATCTCTGTGATTCTCTTTCTTCATCTATAAAATGAGGAAAACTGCCCTCACAAGGTACAAGGGAATGGAACGTGGAAGTGTGTACGGAGGAGCTTTAAATGCACTTTGTTATTGTGGTCTGTGGTGTTGGGGTGGTGGCAGGGAGTCATAGTTCACCTTGATGGGGGAAGATTCAGTGGCAGAGTTGGGAGATTCTTCTTTCAAGAAGAAGGAATTTAAGGCAGTTCCGGAAGAGTGAGTACACCTTGATTTTTGCTAAAGTATCCCCTTTACTGGACACTCTGTCCTCTTCTAATTCTCTGTGTCAGTTTCTCTAAGGACATTTTGTCCCCTGTTTTTAGGGTCCCATGGCCTAAAGACATTGTATTATATTACAGAATTCCTGGACCTTCAGAAAAGCTGTTTTGACAACTTAACCTGGGCCTGCAAAGCTATCCCTTGGAACCACTTCCATTCCTTTCTCTCCCATTCTGTTTAAATAAACACACCATTTATTTGGGCATATGGTTGTGTTAAATGCTAGAAAAATGATACACAGTAAATTTTTGAATCAGAGCTCACAAATAATGAGAAAGGTACATGAGGAACCCCAATATGAAATGTTTAAAGGCTTTAATTCTGGTGAAGGCAGTGCATTCTGAGAGTATGGAGGTGGAGAGGTTAAATTCTCAGTGCTTAGAGATGTGAACTAGAAGGCTTATGAAAGATGTGAGATTTGAATGGTAAGTAGCTAGCAGATGGGATTTTTTAAAAAAACTAACTTTGATTTACGATGTTGTGTTAAATTCTACTGGACAGCATAACGAACCAGCCACACATATATCCCCTCCCTTTTGGACCTCCTCCTCATTCAGGCTGCCACAGAGCGTACAGCCAAGTTCCTTGTGCTATGTGTTAGATTCTCATTAGTTATCTGTTTTATGTGTGTGTTTAGTCACTCAGTTGTGTCTGACTCTTTGCAACTCTCTGGACTCTAACCTGCCAGGCTCCTCTGTCCACGAGGTTTTTCAGGCAGGAATCCTGTAGCAGGTTGCCATTTCCTCCTCTAGGTGATCTTCCCAACCCAGGGATCAAACTCGCCTCTGCTGTGTTTCCTGCATTGCAGGTGGGTTCTGTACCTGCTGAGCCACTGGGGGAGCCCCTGTCTATTTTATACGTAGTATTAATAGTGTATATGTGTCAGTCCTAACCTCCCAATTCCCCCCCTTCTCTCCTTGGTATCCGCACATTTGTTCTTGTCTCTCTTTCTGCTTTGCAAATAAGATCATCTATACTGTTTTTTTGGAGAAGGCAATGGCACCCCACTCTAGTACTCTTGCCTGGAAAATCTCATGGATGGAGGAGCCTGGTGGGCTACAGTCCATGGGGTCGCTAAGAGTCAGACATGACTGAGCGACTTCACTTTCACTTTTCACTTTTAGGCATTGGAGAAGGAAATGGCAACCCACTCCAGTGTTCTTGCCTGGAGAATCCCAGGGACGGCGGAGCCTGGTGGGCTGCCGTCTATGGGGTCGCACAGAGTCGACACGACTGAAGCGACTTAGCAGCAGCATACTGTTTTTCTGGCTTCTTCAAATGAGACTTTCGATGAGTCTAATAAATGGGAATAGATTGGATTAATTCAAAGGGAAGGATGAATTTGAGAAGGTGGGATTTAAGACAGGGTAGGTAAGGGTAGCAAGAAGTAAGTCTAGAGTGTGGAAAGGTGGGTAGAAGGCCAAGTTGTAGAAGGGACATATTCTCACTCTAATTTTTCATCCCATATGAATGAGTTTACTAGTTCCTTGAACTTACATTGACTGTGGAAACAAGTCCCTTTAATCATATAGAATCCTACTTCCTATGAAACCCAATTATGGTGGCATTTGGTCCATGGGATCTTTCAAAGTCTGCATGGAGTGGAAATAAATCAATACTTTTATGCATTTAAATAATTGTGTTTTCGCTAATCTTTTCTCACCAACAACTGAGAGAAACTGGTAATCATGGACTTTAGTGGTGTCTTGTGGATTCAGCAGCTGCAGATAATGTGGCTTCTGATATTCCAAGGGGGGCCCTGTCTCTGACCAAAATGCTTAGGAAAAAAACGCCCAAGGATTATGCCAAGGCAATGGCAGAGAGCTGCAGTTGGATTCCAAGTTGTATAGTTGGATATTAGTATCTGTGATTGACAAAGTTTATGATTAGACTTTGAAATAAGTGCTAAAAGAAATCAATCCATAAACCTGCTCCCTCAATATTTAATATCATTTGTGAGGAGGAAGGCTTTCTATAGATTTATAACTTCATTTCTTCTCACTCAGATAACACCACTGCAGGCTATATATTCATCAGTTCTGAATATAAAATTAGGAATAATGAAAGGCAGAAGGAACTTTCTAGTGGGAATATAAACCGATAATCTTTCATAGACCATGAAATCCATGGTCTGAAAGAATTTTTTTTTTCCCTTTTCCTAGAAGATGAGCAAATTACCTTCTCCACCTACCAAATCCAGGGAAACATTCAAGTTGTGTTTAGCAGGTTAGAAAGGCTGTTTTAATGAAAGCCCCTTTTCCCTTTGAGCCACGCTTGTTTTTTGAAATATTCAGTGTAGTTGACAAACATCTCATTCATTTCCCAGATTTCCCAAGTGGTCATATAATAAGTGACATGCAATGTCAATTTTCAGTATCTTAGGTGGGCCTTGGCAAGGGAGAGTTTGGGGAAAAGAGAAATGCCAACGCTTTCCATTTTTCCCTTGTCCTGGAACAATTTCAGGGTTGACATCAGGTGTCCCATTCTGAAGGCTCATGGTGACTTTGTCAGCAAACTTAAGTGGGACTGGTGACGGGGTCCCCACAGCTGTCTGCCCTTATTACGACATCAGTATCCTTCTAGTTTCCACTGATGCGGCTGCTGAGTTGGAGGAAAGAAGCAAGGAAAGGATCTGGGTAGAAAGTGAAGTGGAAGTCGTCCAGTCATGTCCCACTCTTTGCAACTCCATGGACTATAGATACGCCATGGAATTCTCCAGGCCAGAAAACTGGAGTGTGTAGCTGTTCCCCTCTCCAGGGGATCTTCCCAACCCAGGTCTCCCACACTGCAGGCGGATTCTTTACCAGCCGAGCCATCAGGGACTCTGGGTAGGTAGCCTTTAAATACTAGGCACCTGGAGCCAAACATTTTTATCACCTCTGTGCTCCTATAGTGGTTAATTTCCTTTGTTAACTAGGCTGTGATGCCCAGCTGTTGGGTCAAACACCAGTCTAGATATTTCTGTGAAGGTATTTTTTAGATGGGACATTTAAATCAGTAGCCTTTGAGTCAAGTAGGTGTTTCCTCTATGTGGGCAGGCCTCATCAATAAGTTGAAGGTCTTACATGAGAAGCCTGAGGCCTGACAAAGAAGAAGGAATTTGGCCTTCAGACTGTCTGCAAACTTCAGACTGTCTGCTTTCCCTGGGGTTCCAGTCTACGGGGCCCCTCCTTGGATTCAGATGTGCCAGTCCTCACAATCCCATGCCCCTACTCCTTAAAAGAAATCCTCCCTAACAATAAATTATAAAATTAAAATTATATATAATTCTATCTATATCTATCTTTTTATCTTTATATCTGTCTGCCTATCTGTCTCCTGTGGGTTCTGTTTTTCTGGAGAACCCTGACTAGTACGTTCTTTTTTCTGTTTTTGGCTGTTGTTGCTTGTGTAAGAGTTGAGTGTTCCAGAGAGAGCCAGACACAGAACGATGCTCCCCCTTACCTAGCCACTTTCTCACTGGTCTTAGTTTCCTCATCAGGTCACGAGATCGACTGATAACAGTTAAGAATGACTTTGGAATGAAGCGTGCAGAGTCTGGGGCATGTTCTGTTTAGCTTCAGTTGCTCTCTGTTACCCATCTCTCTCTTTTAGCCCATTAATGTCATGTTCCATTTGAGGCTAGCTGTACTGCTCTTTGCTGGGAAGAAGGAATGTAAGCTGCTTTTATTAATGGGTTTCATGTTGTCCTGACCCATGCTTGTTTTTTTTTCCCCTGAGCAAAGGTGGCTGGAATTTTACAGATGACAGTGTAAGATGTCACTTTTTGATTTGTTTTACAGTGAAGTAAACTTGGTAGTTTATTCTTTAAATTCATGCTTGGTAACGGAACCATCTCCCTGCTCCATAGAACTTCCTGTGGTAATGGAAATGTACTTCCATGCTGTCCAGTATGGTAGCCACTAGACGCATGTGTCTGTAAGCACTTAAACATGTGGCTAACACGGCTGAGTAACTAAATTTTAAGTTTTATTTCATCTGAAGTCATTTACACTTGAAATAGCCACACAAGACTAGAATTTACCATATTGCGTAGTACAGATCCAACTGTTTCCAAATATCGATTTCTAGTATTTTTTTTTTTTTGAGTAGGAATTGGAAATTTTTATGTGAGCCAAATTTGAGGATTATAACTGGGGAAGAGCATCTGAGAGATCTGTGAAATACAGTATTTTTTTTTACTTATTTTTTTATTGCAGTATAGATGATTTATAATGTGTTAGCTTCTGCTGTACAGCAAAGTGAGTCAGTTATGCATACAAGATCCAGTTTGTTTTTACTTGAGTGTTTTAGTTAGGGTTCTCCAGAGAAATGGAACCAATAGGAGACATAGATATTCAGACTGAGGTAGAAGTAGAGATAGAGACACACAGAGATAGAGGTAGAGATATTCAAAGCTATGGTTTTTCCAGTGGTCATGTACTGATGTGAGAGTTGGACAGTAAAGAAGGCTGAGCACCGAAGAATTGATGCTTTTGAACTGTGGTGCTAGAGAAGACTCTTGAGAGTCCCTAGGACTGCAAGGAGATCCAACCAGTCAATCCTAAAGGAAATCAACCCGGAATATTCATTGGAAGGACTGACGCTGCAGCTCCAATATTTTGGTCACCTGATGCAAAGAGCTGATTCATTGGAAAAGACCCTGATGCTGGGAAAGATTGAGGGCAGGAGGAGAAGGGAGTGACAGAGAATGAGATAGTTGGATGGCATCACTGACTCAATGGACATGAGTTTGAGCAAACTCTGGGAGATGGTGAAGGACAGGGAAGCCTGGAGTGCTGCAGTCCATGGGGTCACAAAGAGCTGAACAAGACTTAGCAACTGAACAACAACAACAATAAGTAGAGATTAGAGATGGAGATAAATAGAGATAGAGAAAAGAGAGATAGAGATGGAGTTAAGAGCTTGAAATAGAAGTAAGAGAGAGAAATACAGATAAGAGATAGAGCTGGAGACAGATAATAGAAGATTCTTGTAGGAACTGGCTCATGCAGTTATGGAGGCTGTCTCATGATCTGCTGTCTGCAAGCTGGAGAACCAGGAAAGCCAATGTTGGAATCCAGTCTGAGACCAAAGTCACAGGAATCTGGAGACTGATGTTTGAGGGCAGGAGAAGATGAATGTCTTGGCATAAGCAGAGCAAGTTTGTCCTTCCTCCACCTTTCTGTTCTATCCAGGCGCTCAACAGATTGGGCAGTGGCCACCTGCAGGGGTGAGAGGTGATCGTCACTCAGTTTTACTGATTCAGATGATAATCTCTTCTGGAAAAAGTGCTCACAGACACACCCCAGAGTGATGTTTTTCTAGCTCTTTACACATCCCTTTGGGCTTCCCAGGTGGCTCAGTGGTAAAGGATCCACCTGCCAATGCGGGAGGTGCACATTTGATCTTCAGGTTGGGAAGATCCCCTGGAGGAGGAAAAGGCAATCCAGTCCGGTATTC
Organism: Oryx dammah; assembly: GCF_014754425.2. Taxonomy (NCBI): domain Eukaryota; kingdom Metazoa; phylum Chordata; class Mammalia; order Artiodactyla; family Bovidae; genus Oryx; species Oryx dammah. The sequence continues at coordinate 10,757,878 of NW_024070196.1, forward strand.
TTGTGTGGGAAAGCCCATGGACAGAGGAGCCTGATGGGCTATGTATAGTCCACGGGCTCACAAAGAATCTGACACAACTGAGTGACTAAACAACAACGGCAACACATCTGCTCTAAACCTTTTTTCTTGCTCTCTTGACATAAGAGGGTACCATGTTTGAATCTTAGGACTTATCTTAAAGTGAAAAATCTTTGCTTCCAAGTAAGTACCTACTTGTGCTCTGTGATATGCAGTGTAGTTCATTGATAACTCTTCAAAGTGCAAACGAACATCTGCATTTGTTTTCTGTTTCCTATCAATTAAGTCACTTTTCAAGATATTATTAATATCTTAATAGCATTAAACACCATAAATGTTGAATGCTGTATGTTTATGACTGCTGTATACTGTTCTATCATTGTTCTAGATAGCACAGTTCTATCATTATTTGGGGGAATGAAAGTTGTAGCATATGATAGAGGCATATGATAGTGGGTAGTGAATTTAACATTTACCCGATTTTAAATTAAATCTTTATCCCCTGTAGGCACTGGTAACCACAACCTGTATGATAGAGAAGTTGGAACACTGGTGTTATGAGTCCCTCACTGTCTTTTGATCTAAATCCATGGTAATGTCTTAGTTTCTAAAAGCAATTCTGAACTACTAAACTTTTCTGACCTGTGATGAGTGTTCATGTAAAGCAACTTATACAAAAGCTGACCTGTCTTTTTAGGACATAACTAGGTACTAGGTGGTAAATCACGTGACTTGGAGTTTTATTGGCAGAACTCTAAAATGCCATGTAAGTTTACAAAAGAATAAACACTCAAGTACATAGAAGGACATTGTGTTCCGTGATTTTGTCTTAGCATCAATCTTGGCACCTTTTTGTGCCCCTATCTGCATTCACTTTTCTTTCTCGTCTACTTCTAATTCATTTTACTTTATGCATTTTTTAAAGCTGTGTTTTGGTAATGAAGTGGGGCTAAAACTTAACAAATAATAGTTTGGACTACAAGTCAAGATTTAGTTAATTTGGATCAAACTTAGGAATTGCCATCAGACCCATGAGTTCATCCACTCCATTAGGTTAAGCCCGCACTGTATGCAAGTATTAGTACAGTGCTTTCCTCCCATGATCTTAATAGGGAGCAGATGGGGAGAAGACTGAAAGCCCAGGTTAAAATTTATCCTGGGCTTTGCAGTCTGACAATTTGAATCCTGGCTTGTTCATTTATTTGTATGGATGAGATGACAACACTGACTCAGAGGTAGCTCTCCATCTTTCAGAAAGGATCTGAGGTCTCTTCTGCTCCTCCTACGAGGTGGCTTGGCAGGTTAGAAGTACTCACAATGGAAGATTCTGATTACTGCGGCTGTATTCAAGATGTGATGTTATGATTTGGGGTGATCTGGTGAAGAAAGCTGAGCCCTGAAGAGTTGATGCTTTTGGACTGTGGTGTTGGAGAAGACTCTTGAGAGGCCCTTGGACTGCAAGGAGATCCAACCAGTCCATCCTAAAGGAGATCAGTCCTGGGTGTTCATTGGAAGGACTGATGCTGAAGCTGAAACTCCAGTACTTTGGCCACCTCATGCGAAGAGTTGACTCATTAGAAAAGACCCTGATGCTGGGAGGGACTGGGGGCAGGAGGAGAAGGGGACGACAGAGGATGAGATGGCTGGATGGCATCACTGACTCGATGGATGTGACTTTAGGTGAACTCCGGGAGTTGGTGATAGAGAGGCCCGGCGTGCTGTGATTCATGGGGTCGCAAAGAGTCAGACATGACTGAACTGAACTGGTCCACGTATCAGCGGCAGGAGCTTATGGGTGCTATTCTTTAACAGGTGCAATTCCAAAATGACTTACAAGCCAAAGCAGCTTGAGAAGACCCTTCTGTGCTCTGACTGGGGATCCAGTGTGTATCTGACTCCCCTGAAATACCTGCAGCTTTGTGAGTTCCCTTTCTTGAGAATTTCAGTGTGTAGGTTCTCTAACTGTACCGTGTGTACTCTACTGATGTACACAAAGTTTCTCCCAGCCTTTGCCCCTGTGGTGGTCTTCCATGTGCCAGGATTCAAATGTGCAGTGGCTGCCCAGACCCAGAACTGGCCCAGAGAGCCTGACCTTGAATGTAAGTAACCTCTGTGCCTCTTAGTATCCACTGCTTTCAACATGGGCTTATCATGGGTGCTTGACAGCTCCACAGCAGAAAATTGAAGTTACCTATCAGAGATAATGCTTTAAATTTTGTGTATTTAATTTCAAAGGTCTTTGGGGGAGGGCATTTATACATGCATATACACATATTCACTTCCATATGAATTATATTGATATTTACTAATATTCTACTCTTTAATATGATAAGTAAAGCAATATGGGATAATGAATGTTATCAAATATTTTCTGAAAACAACATTTTTAATGGCTATATTCTTTCCTATTAGATGAACATTGCATTACCTTTCGAGCCATTCTCTTATCTTCAGACTTAGGTTTTTTTTTTTCAATTTGTTGCCTTTTAAGTAGTAGTTCATTGAAACTATTTCATGTGATACAAATTATTTCTTGATATATACTGCTAAATTTAGTTCCAGAAAGGTTCTATTAATAATGTTCCCAGTGACAGCAGCTGAAGATAGCATCCAGTACCCTAGCATGTACTTAGAATTGACATTTAAAAGATGCCCATTTGGTGAAAAAAGATTAGTTAATTATTGTTAACTGATGAATTACTTTAATTGATTGTTTTAGTTTGTACCATATTTTCTTTTTTTAAAATGAAGTATAGTTGATATATGACATTATATTAGTTTCAGGTATATAGTATAATGATTCCATATTTGTATATATTGCAAAGAGTTCACCAAAATAAGTCTGGTTAACATCTGGCACCAAACATAGGTACAAAACTGTATTTCTTTGCATGGTCATGTGGGACTTGATAATTATTCTGTGAATTTGTAAATCTCTTATTTTTAAATATTGCAGTATCACATTTTTTGTTTAAAAAGAATTGTCTGTTACCTATAATCAGAGTTATAAATTTTTACTTCAGAAAATCAGAAAATACAGAAAACAGTATAGAAGAAATAAGTCACTCACAAGCCACTCAGGAGTCACTGCTGTTGACCCTGATATTTAAAAGTTCCTTCATATTCTTCTCTGTGCCTATGTAAATCCATGCCACGACCACCCACCCTTTCTTTTCTGTTACCAAAATGGAAGCACCTATTGTTTTTGTAATCTGATCTTTCTCATAGAAAAATACATCGTGGAAAGAACAGCATGATGTGATTAGGAACCTGGCCTTGGACATTTGGATTTGCATCTCAGCTTTGCCACTTGTCCCTGGGTTTGCATCTCAGCTTTGCCACTTGTTAGCTCTGTGACCTTCAGCAAGTTGTTTAATTACTCTGAATCTATTTCCTTATTTTTAGGGAAATGAGGACCTAAAATAATTGAGAATAATAATCAATGAGAATAATTTACAATCTATCCACAGAACTGTCATGAACAACAAATTAAATAGAGAATGTAAAAAAACTCCAAGAATAATGTCTGACACATAGTAACACCCAGCAAAAGTGAGATTTCATTATCTTCTCATCTCAACAATAGATTTATATGGCTAGGAGCATAACTACCTTCCATTCTGTCATTAGTGATACTTTCTTGTATCATCTGTTGTATCTGTATCATAGATTACTGAAACAACCCCCTTTTGCAGTCCTTCAACTGTAATTTCTCATTTTTAAACTTTACTGAATTGAGTGATGAGAGGATCAGTACAGAGTGAAAGAATGCTGACTTTTAAAATTAAAATTACTATGTCCCTGACTTCCCTGGCAGTCCAATGGTTAGATTATGCCTTTCCAATGCAGGGGATGTGGACTCGATACCTGGTTGAGGTACTAAGATCTTGGGTGCTGCATGGTGTGGCCAAAAAAAACAAACAAAAAAATGAATTACTATGTCTCTGTAAAGCCCAGCTCTGCCACATACTAGACAAATTACTAAGTCTTAGATTCTTCAGGTATAAACTAGAAAGAACAAATTCTCATAAGGTGACTAGTTATCTATTTCTGCAGAACAAACTATCCCCAAACTTGATGGTTTGAAATAAGCATTTTATTTGCTCATGAATGTATGTGTTCTGGACTCAGCTTGGTGGATCTTCAGCTTCTCTCACCTGGAGTCCCTTAACATGGCTAAAATCACGTGAGCACTCACCAGAAGCTGGATGGTCTCAACTGACTTCTCTCCCATATCTGGTGGTTGGTGGTGGCTGTTGGCTGACCTTGAATCATCAGTGGCTGAGAATTTTTTTAACATTGAGGCAAGATTTCAAAAGCAGATCCTCTATTTGCAGTGTGTGCTTTAATCTTGTTGGCTCAAACAAGTGAGAGGGATAAACCCAGAGTCACTTTGGGAGGGGCCGTGCCAGGCCATAGACACAGCAAGGCATGGCTAGTGGAACAGCCATTGTTGTAATGAATAATCTAGCAAGGTTACACTTTAGGCTTCTCTTCCTTGAAATGTAGATGATCATAAGAATATCTGCTTTATAGAACTATCATCAGAAGGCAATGGCAACCCACTCCAGTACTCTTGCCTGAAGAATCCCATGGACAGAGGAGCTTGGTGGGCTGCTGTCTATGGGGTCGCACAGAGTCGGACACGATTGAAGCGATTTAGCAGCAGCAGCAGAATCAAATGATCCCATGCTTATGTACTGTTTTTCACAGCGTCTGGCACATTGTAAGTGTTCAATAAATATTATTTATTATATTGAGTACTTGCTTTTTTCCTTGGGAAATTAATTGAGGTATGTATTTGATAAAGATGTTAGATTCCATTGGAAAATTACATATTTTTGGTATTGAATTTTTTCTTTAAAAGATTTGTATGCTTCCCATAATCAGAATTATACATTTTCATTGCAGAAAATCAGAAAATGCAAAAACTATGTAGAGGGAAAAATAAGTCACTTATAATCCACTCACTTTTAAGGAACTTTAGATATTATCCTTTTTGAAAATCATCATCATTCTGATGGGTGAAAACTCATTATTATCATTTAAATGTCTTTGATTATCTGTATTGTACATAATTTTTGTAGTTTTTAAGTTTTTTTTTTTAATGTGGACCATTTAAAAAGTCTTTATTGAATTTGTTACAATATTGCTTCTGCTTCATGTCTTGGTTTTTTGGCTATGAGCCACGTGAGGTCTTAACTCCCCAACCAGGGATCGAACTGGTACTACCTACACTGAAAGAAGTCTTAACCCCTGGACCACCAGGGAAGTCCCCATAGATTTCTGATCATATGCATTTCTTTAATGATTTGCCTATTCACTCTCCTTGTCCATTTAGAGGAAAATAGATGTTTATTTTGGAACAATTTTGCATTTACAGGAAAGTTACAAAGGTGGTACAGAAAGTTTCCTGTGTCTCCCATATAACATTTTGCCTCATTGTGGTCCATGGGTAACAGCTAAGAAACTAACTTTAGTACATCACTGTCAGCTAAACTTCAGACTTTATTTAGATTTCACTAGTTTTTCCACAAATGTCCTCTTTCGGTTCTAGGATCCAGTCCAGGGTATCACATTGCATTTAATCTTCATGTATCTTTAGTTGCCTATAATATGTAGCAGTTTTTCAGTCTCATTTTTTTCACGACCATGACATTTTCAAGAGTACTGGTCAGATATTTTGTGGAATATCTCCCACTTTGGGTTTGTCTGGTGTTTTCTCATGGTTCATTTGGGAAGGTAGGTGTTTGGGAAGAAAACCACAGAGGCCAGATGCCTTTTTCATCGCATCCTATCATGGGGTACATGCCTGTCAGCATAACTTAGCGCTGGGATATTAACCTTGATCTTTGTGTTCTGGTGGTGATTGCCAGGTTTTGCTGCAGTGAAATTACTATTTTTTCACTTTCCATACTCTGTTCTTCAGGAACAAGTCACTCATGCAGCCTACTCTTATGGTGGAGGTTGGGGAATTTAATGCCACCTCTGAAAGGAGAGGTGCATTTGCTCAGGCTGCCAAGTTTTCTTGGTTGAGGTGGCATTTGAGTGAAGACCTGAATGAAGAGAGGAAACAAGCCATGAGGATAGCTGAGGGATAGAGCATTCTAAACAGAAGAAATAGGAAGTGCAAAGGCGCTGCTATGAGTGCACGCTGGCTGTATTGTAGTGATTGCTACTCGAGCAGAATGAATGAGGTAAGCACTAATAAAGATGACATCATAGGTTGCCAGGGGCCAAATCGTCATGCAGATGATGAGAAATACTTGGGCTTTTCTTCTGAATGTAATGGGAAGCCATGGTGGTGAGGGGGTAGGGTCTAAACAGGTGTGACATGATAAGATTTATATTTTAAAAATTATACCCCTGGCTACTGTATGAGCAAGCAGCTTGAAGGGGTTGTGAGTGAAGGCAGAAATCCTAGTTAAGAGACTGTGGCAGTAACCCAGAGGAGAGGTGGTGTGGGTTGGGCCGGGCTCATACTGGTGGAGATAGAAGTAGTTGGGTTCAGGATATGTTTTCAAGCAGAAACAACAGAATTTGTTGATTTATTAGATATGAGGTGAAAGAAGGAATAGAATCAAGAATAACTTGAAGATTGTACCTTAGCCTTTAGGTGAATTAAAGATTTTTATTGAAAAAGAAAGCTCTAAAGAGGATCGGGTTTTGCAGAGGGATCCAGAATTGGTTTTTTGACATTGGATGCCTAGTGACATCATAGAAGAGATATCCAGTTGGCAAATGGACAAATGAGTCTTGCATTTAGGGGTGAGGTGCTGGAAGTCATTCATATGTACATATACACATACATGGGCTTCCCATGTGGTGCTAGTGGTAAAGAACACACCTGCCAATGTAGGAGACATAAGAGACATGGGTTCGATCCCTGGGTCAGGAAGATCCCCTCCAGTATCCTTGCCTGGAGAATCTCATGGACAGAGGAGCCTGGCAGTTTACAGTCCACAGAGTTGCAAAGAGTCAGACACAACTAAAGCGACTTAGCATGTTCACACATACACACACACACACACAGAGTTTTCTAGATTAAATGTGGTTTTAATATGCACATTTAATTTATGTGTAATATTATTCACTATTTCTGAAGCTAACAACCTCTGGGCATTTTTAGCTTATTATTTTAACTTCCCAAACATACTACTGTAATTTTTCTGTTCAACTTTAGAACTGCTAGTCCATGAAAAATAATGATTCTCTATTTTGTAAGAGAAAAGTTACTATTTTATACTTTTCTACTTTCTCAACAGTTAAAAACAAATGAAAAGGACTTACTAGGAGACTTTGGTATCAGTGGCCTTGTAATGTATGTTAGGACTGAATTAATACATTGCAAGTGAGAGACAATTCCGTATACAAACCAAATATACAAGGGGGCATTTTTGGTTTATTTAACTGGGAACTTCAAGTGGTAGGTCTGGTTTCAGACATGGCTGAATCCAGGGGTTCAGACCAACTCATCAGCTCTCTGTCTGTTGCTGTTTCCATCACAGTCTCTGTTTGTCTGACTCGCATGTCTCTGAGTGATAAGTATTACTTTTTACTACTCTGTTTTATTCTTAAACTCTCTCTATGGCAACACATCCCCAATGGACACACACATTCTTACAGCTTGGGATCAAAGTGCAACAGAGACATTCATGTCAATCTGTCAGAAAGGACTTGGGTGAACCCTTCTTGGGCTGTTCAGCAGTGAGGAAGATACATTTTTTTTGGATTGGTCATCTTGGGTGATATGTCTACCATCTACACCAGGGGATGTAGAGCTTTTTGATGGATGGACTCAACAGAATCACTTGGAGAGCCAGAGGAAATTTACCAAAAAAAAAACCAAAAACAAAAAAAAACCATGCCACACTGCCAGCCTGCCTGCAGCTGTGACAGTGATTCCACTACAGAGACTGGGTGGTATCTGTAATGTAGATGGTGAGCCTCATCTGTAATGTGAGGCTGTGATATAGATATGTAATATAGCAGTGAGATGACTTTTACATCCCCAAGAGTGACTCTGAACTCTCAGGATTTTTCAGTATTAAATCAATCTGGTTTAGTAATAAGTATTTTCATGCCCAGATAAATTTTTTTTTATTAAAGTATGATTGCTTTGCAATGTTGTGTTAGTTTCTGCTGTATACTAAAATGAATAAGCTATATGTAGCAGCAGCCTACACATATCCCCTCCCTCTTGAGAAGATAAATTCTTTTGTCTTGAAACATCTCCATGAAGTAAATGTGAATATGCACCCAGAGGTAAACTCACAGAAATAGAGATTTAATCAAGACCAAGGAGGTGGTTAGGGACAGAGGTAGGATCAGAAAACAGGCCTTATTCCTGGCTCTTTCCCTTATCAGCTAGAGAAGAGCTTTCCATGAGGACCAGGGAGCGTTCAAATACTGGGTAGGAAACTCCACTGTGAGTCAAAGCCTTTGGGACTGTACAGACGGCTTCAGGAGTGAAGCCTCGGTGCCTGAGCAACGTGTGTCTGTAGGGAGGCAGAAGGGAGTGGGAAGGGACCAAAGCTGGTTTCTCAGCATTTCACTCTTCCCAGAAGCATCTCATAGAGGCCACGTTGTTACAAAAATTAGGTTGACAGGATACTCTGGAGTTTTTCATGGACACAGCGTTCAGTGCAGTGTAGTGGTTAAGCTGGTAGGCTTTGGGTCACAGCAGTTTTGTTCATTTGCTACATTTACTAGCTCTGCGATCATTGACTAATTATTAATCTCATAAAGCCTTGGTTGCTTTACATTCAAATGGCAGACAATAATCAAGTTGACCTCAGAAGGTTATGGAGAGGATTATATGAGATAACACACATCAAGTGTGTAATACAGTGTCTGGGACACAGTAAATGCTCAGTAAATTTTGGCATTTTTGTTACCATCATTCTTTTCTTTAATATTTATTTGGCTGCATTGGGTGCTAGTTGTGGTATGCGGGATCTTTGTCACGTCATGTAGGACCTTTTATTGTGGTGCACCAACTCTCTAGTTTTTGCACATGAACTCTAGTTGTGGTGTGCAGGCTCTGGAGTGTGTGTGCTGAGTAGTTGTGGAATAGGGGCTTAGTTCCTTTGTGGCATGGGGGATCCTCATTCACCGAGCAGGAGTCAGACCTGTGTCCCTTGCATTGCAAGGTAGATTCCTAACCACTGGCCCACCAGAGAAGTCCCCATCATTATTATTACTGCTACTGTGTTACAGTTCTACCCTGTCATTACTGCCGCCACATTTGGGTCATCTGTGCCTCGATATATCCCAGAATTTAAGCATTTCTTCCAAGCAGACTCAAAGTTTATGGCAATGAATTTTTCTGGGGAAAGGAAGTGTGACACTCTTAGGTGAGTATCTCGATTTCCTGCATCTGATAGACTGACCTTGGTGTAGCTCTGAGCTCTGCTATTTCCTGGGCTTCCCTGGTAACTTACATGGTAAAGACCACCTGCAATACAGGAGACCTGGGTTTGATTCCTGGGTTGGGAAGATCCCCTAGAGGAGGGTATGGCAACACACTCCAGTATTCTTGCCTGGAGAATCTCATGGACAGACACTCTCGGGCAAGTATTTTGGATTTCTTGCATCTGATAGACTGACCTTGGTGCATAGCTCTGAGCTCTCCTGTTTCCTGGCTAGATGTAGGTTATGATCATGAAGATGGTTCCAAAGTTGGAAAGATACCCCATGGATGGTCAGATCTCTAGTCTCAGGGATCAGTGCCTTTTACTCAGCAGCTGACTGTCAGGAAAGACTGGCTCATATCAGTTCAGTTCAGTTGCTCAGTCGTGTCCAACTCCTTGTCACTCCATGGACTGCAGCACACCGGGCCTCCTGTCCATCACCAACTCCCGGAGTTTACCCAAACTCATACCCATTGAGTCAGTGATGCCATCCAACCATCTCATCCTCTGTTGTCCCCTTCTCCTCCCACCTTCAAATCTTTCCCAGCATCAGGGCTCATATAACTGATGAAAATTAAGAAATTTCCCAGTATTACAGATGAACACTTTCTAGCTTTGATATATTTTCAGGAAGGGGTTGTGTAGTTCCCTACCCTCTCTTTGGATTATACCCATTGTGATTTTTAGTAATCACATCAACGCAAAGGTTTACACAGCAACAGACTTTCAAAAGAACTTGGGGGAAATTGTAGCCTGTGATGATTAAGAACCAGAATCATCAAGGTCCTGTGATGGCATGATACTGGGGCTCAAGGGCCTCTGTTTTCTCAGGACATCTGAAGACACTTGTCCCTCTGACATAGAGTTCATGCCCAGAGGAAACACTGCCAGGCCATGAAGAGCCTTGTATATTACAATTTCAGGGGAGATACAGGTTCCCAAAGTGCCCTGAATTTGCACAGTTCCAGCTTTCCAGGTCTCTCCTCTGTCTGGATCATTCCAGTCCAGAACATGTCTTAGCACTCAGGGTGTCTGGAGAAATCTTCTGGGGGACAGGAAGGTAAGGGCTCTGGAGAAAGTGGCTTCCCATATTGTATTAGTAAGGAACTACTTCTGGTCAGTTCTTTCAGAAAATGATGGGCCCCTATTGGCTCCAAGAAATTTGCCCGATAGTAACGATTAGTCAGGCCCTCCCTCCTCCCCATCCTGGCTTCAACTCAACATTTATACTTGGACTATAGGATGAGCCATCTCTTTCTTCTCTTACTCTTTCCTCTCTTTCAAAATCCTTTTTCAAATTTAATTTTAGACTCAGGGATGAATTGCAAAGTGATTACAGAGATTTCTGATAGTTTTCACCTGACTTCCTGTAATGTTAAGACTAAACATAACTGAGATGTAACTGGCAAAGCTAAGAAATGACATTGATACAATATTCTTAACTAAGCCAAAGACTTTATTCATATTTCTTCAGTTTTCCACCGATGTCTTTTTCTGTTTTCAGACCCAGCCTAGGATCATACACTTACATGTCCTTCCTCCTTAGTCTTCTCAAGTCTGTGGCAACTCCTCTGTCTCTTGTCACCTTGAAACTTTTCAAGGGTACTGGTATTTTGTAGAATGTGCCTCAGTTTGAATTTTTCTGATGTTTCTTCATGGTTAGATTGAGGTTATGGATATTTCCTTTTCTCTTTGAACAGTTTGTTTCCTTCTTCCCTTTTCTTTTGGAAATATGGATATTGAATGTTGTAGAATCATTGTACCTCCATTAGTGAATGAAAAGGACATTGCAGTTGTATCCCCATGCAGGAGGAGAATAGATTGGGCTGAAGAAAAACTAAATGCCCTTTGAAGAAATAACTTAAATGAATAGAAAGCTCTCCTCAAGGAGAATCAACAATTACCTTTAGGCCAAGATGCAACTGTGAAGCTGTTTTGGATGTTCTCCTCTGTAAGAATATTTGGTTATCAAAGTGTTGGGTTGGCTTGTAAGAAATGGAGGTTTAATTGCCATTGCAAACAAAGATAGCCCAGGAAAAGGAAGTTTATAAAGTTACTATGCTTGAGGTTTTTCAGAAAGTGTACATAAATGTTGGATTAAAAACAGGTGTATTATGACATCTGTTATTTCCATGTAAGGCAACATTAAGTTTATTCAACAGATATTTATTACCCATTTTTCTTCACCTAGATACTGTGTTAAGTCTAGCTCATGATGCATTTAATATGATATTTGTAGAAAGCATGAGCGAATCCTATCTTCAGTTGATTCTCATTATTTGTGGTAGTTATGGTCTTTATAATGTTGCTGTGAACAGTAAATTCACAAATACCACAGCATTGCTCCTAGGGGGAACTATAAGATTAGGTTCCTAGGAAGCTCTGGTCATACATTTTTTGTCAACTGATTGACACATATAGAGTGGCTCAGACAGCAACGAATCTGCCTGTAATGCAGGATATATGGGTTTGATCCCTGGGTTAGGAAGATCCCCTGGAGAAGGAAATGGCAACCCACTCCTGGAGAATTCAATGGACAGAGGAGTCTGGCAGGCTATAGTTGATGAAGTTGCAAAGAGAATGGGTGACTAACACATTAGCAATAGCACTGCTTCTAGGGGAGGTACAAGGTTAGGTTCCTGGAAGCCTCTGGTCATGCAGTTTTTGGTCAGTTCATCAATACATGTCATCTTGTTTTATATGTGCTTCTGTCTAAAAACACCTTATTTAACATATATTGTTGAGGCATTAACATTCACAGCCAGCAGCACTGTAACTCATGTCTCCATGAAACTTATCTAACACATGTACTTTTCCCTTAAGGCACATCGTAGCCTTCTTGCACTTTCAGACACTAGGTGACACTTCAGCACTACACCAGCTGGCCATTTAATTTAAATTAATTCATTATTTTTATTTAACTATAGCTGATGTACAATATTGTGTTAGGTTTGGGTGTACAGTTTTAGATCTTTTCAGGTGATTACAAGATACTGAATACAGTTCCCTGTGCTGTACAGTGAATGCTTATTTATATAATAAAAACCATATGATTATTTCAATAGATGTAGAGAAATCCTTTGACAAAATTCAACATCCATTTATGATAAAAACCCTCCAGAAAGCAGGAATAGAAGGAACATACCTCAACATAATAAAAGCTATATATGACAAACCCACAGCAAACATTATCCTCAATGGTGAAAAATTGAAAGCATTTCCCCTAAAGTCAGGAACAAGACAAGGGTGCCCAATCTCACCACTACTATTCAACATAGTTTTTGAAGTTTTGGCCACAGCAATCAGAGCAGAAAAATAAATAAAAGGAATCCAGATTGGAAAAGAAGAAGTAAAACTCTCACTGTTTGCAGATGACATGATCCTATACATAGAAAACCCTAAAGACTCCACCAGAAAATTACTAGAGCTAGTTAATGAATATAGTAAAGTTGAAGGATATAAAATCAACACACAGAAATCCCTTGCATTCCTATATACTAACAATGAGAAAACAGAGAAATTAAGGAAACAATTCCATTCACCATTGCAACAAAAAGAATAAAATACTTAGGAATATATCTACCTAAAGAAACTAAAGACCTATATATAGAAAACTATAAAGAAATCCAAGAGGACACTAATAGATGGAGAAATATACCGTGTTCATGGATCAGAAGAATCAAAATAGTGAAAATGAGTATACTACCCAAAGCAATCTATAGATTCAATGCAATCCCTATCAAGCTACCAACGACATTTTTCACAGAGCTAGAACAAATCATTTCGCAATCTGTATGGAAATACAAAAAACCTCAAATAGCCAAAGCAATCTTGAGAAAGAAGAATGGAACTGGAGGAATCAACCTGCTTGACTTCAGGCTCTACTACAAAGCCACAGTCATCAAGACAGTATGGTACTTGCACAAAGACAGAAATATAGATCAATGGAACAAAATAGAAAGCCCAGAGATAAATCCATGCACCTATGGACACCTTATCTTTGACAAAGGAGGCAAGAATATACAATGGAGAAAAGACAAACTCTTTAACAAGTGGTGCTGGGAAAACTGGTCAACCACTTGTAAAAGAATGAAACTAGAACACTTTCTAACACCATACACAAAAATAAACTCAAAATGGATTAAAGATCTAAACGTAAGGCCAGAAACTATGAAACTCCTAGAGGAGAACATAGGCAAAACACTCTCTGACATAAACCACAGCAGGATCTTCTATGACCCACCTCCCAGAATATTGGAAATAAAAGCAAAAATAAACAAATGGGACCTAATTAAAATTACAAGCTTCTGCACAACAAAGGAAACTGTAAGCAAGTGAAAAGACAGCCTTCAGAATGGGAGAAAATAATAGCAAATGAAGCAACTGACAACTAATCTCAAAAATATACAAGCAACTCCTGCAGCTCAATTCCAGAAAAATAAATGACCCAGTCAAAAAATGGGCCAAAGAACTAAACAGACATTTCTCCAAAGAAGACATACAGATGGCTAATAAACACATGAAAAGATGCTCAACATCAGTCATTTTCAGAGAAATGCAAATCAAAACCACAATGAGGTACCATTTCATGCCAGTCAGAATGGCTGCTATCCAAAAGTCTACAAGCAATAAATGCTGGAGAGGGTGTGGAGAAAAGGGAATCCTCTTACACTGTTGGTGGGAATGCAAGCTAGTACAGCTACTATGGAGAACAGTGTGGAGATTCCTTAAAAAACTGGAAATAGAACTGCCATATGACCCAGCAATCTCACTGCTGGGCATACACAACGAGGAAACCAGAATTGAAAGAGACACATGTACCCCAGTGTTCATCGCAGCACTGTTTATAATAGCCAGGACATGGAAGCAACCTAGATGTCCATCGGCAGATGAATGGATAAGAAAGCTGTGGTACATATACACAATGGAGTATCACTCAGCCATTAAAAAGAATACAGTTCTAATGAGGTGGATGAAACTGGAGCCTATTATACAGAGTGAAATAAGCCAGAAAGAAAAACACCAATACAGTATCAGTTTAGTCGCTCAGTTGTGTCCGACTCTTTGCGACCCCATGAATCACAGCACTCCAGGCCTCCCTTTCCATCACTAACTCCTGGAGTTCACTCAGATTCACATCCATTGAGTCGATGATGCCATCCGGCCATCTCATCCTCTGTCGTCCCCTTGTCCTCCTGCCCCCAATCCCTCCCAGCATCAGAGTCTTTTCCAATGAGTCAACTCTTCACATGAGGTGGCCAAAGTACTGGAGTTTCAGCTTCAGCATCATTCCCTCCAAAGAAATCCCAGGGCTGGTCTCCTTCAGAATGGACTGGTTGGATCTCCTTGCAGTCCAAGGGACTCTCAAGAGTCTTCTCCAACACCACACAAAGGCATCAATTCTTTGGTGCTCAGTTTTCTTCACAGTCCAACTCTCACATCCATACATGACCACTGGAAAAACCATAGCCTTGACTAGATGGACCTTTGTTGGCAAAGTAATGTCTCTGCTTTTGAATATGCTATCTAGGTTGGTCATAACTTTCCTTCCAAGGAGTAAGCGTCTTTTAGTTTCATGGCTGCAATCACCATCTGCAGTGATTTTGGAGCCCCCCAAAATAAAGTCTGACACTGTTTCCACTGTTTCCCCATCTATTTCCCATGAAGTGATGGGACCAGATGCCATGATCTTTGTTTTCTGAATGTTGAGCTTTAAGCCAACTTTTTCACTCTCCACTTTCACTTTCATCAAGAGGCTTTTTAGTTCCAATACAGTATAATAACACATATATATGGAATTTAGAAAGATGGTAACGATAACCCTGTATGCGAGACAGCAAAAGAGACACAGATGTATAGAACAGTCTTTTGGACTCTGTGGGAGAGGGTGAGGGTGGGATGATTTGGGAAGATGGTGTTGAAACATATGTATTATCATATGTGAAACGAATCGCCAGTCCAGGTTTGATGCATGATACAGGGTGCTCAGGGCTGGTGCACTTGGATGACCCGAAGGGATAGGATGGGGAGGGAGGTGGGAGAGGGGTTCAGGATGGGGAACACATGTACACCCATGGTGGATTCATGTCAGTGTATGGCAAAACCAATACAATATTGTTAAGTAATTAGCCTCCAGAATAAATAAGTAAATAAAAAAACAGTAGTTTGTATCTGTTAATTTCATGCTCCTAATTTATTCCTCCCCTTTCCCCCTTTGGTAACCATAAGTTTGTTTTCTATATCTGTGACTCTGTTTCTGTTTTGTAAATAAGTTGATTTGTTTTTTTTTTAGATTCCACAGGTAAATAATATATGGTATTTTGTTTCTCAATCGACTTCACTTAGTATAATAATCTCTAGGTCCATCCCTGTGGTGCAAATGGATTATTTTGTTCTTTTTTATGGCTGAGCAATATTCCACTGTGTATGGAATCTTATCCATTCATCTGTTGATGGACACTTAGGTGGCTTTGATGTCTTGGTTATTGTTAATAGTGTTGCTGTGAACATTGGGCCACTGTTTTTCCACTTATATGTTCAAAATGTGTCATTTTGAGTTAGTGTGTTCATCTTTTGGGGATATAAACCCGGTAGCTGGATCCTTTGGTAACTGTATTTTTAGTTTTTGAAGGAACCTCTGTATTGTTCTCCATAGTGTCTGTTCTTCAATTTCCATTCTAGGTGGCCACAAAAATGTGAAAAACATGGCCTTAAATAGACCATGGAAAAGACATTTGTTCACAGTCTTAGTTACTTATTCCACCTTAGCCTGAATGTGTGGGTTGTACGTCAAAATGTTTCCTGCTTAGGGCATATTCACAAATGATCAGGAAAAGTCATGTGGGTGTTGTTTTGAGGTTCCAAATAAATTTTAGCTGGTAGGGAATTCACAAATAGGGAATTGTGGACAATAAGAATCCTCTGATTTCTTCATTTAGATTGTATGAAGTAGGAGTTATCTTTATTTCACTAAATAAAAAAATCTCTGAGGTTTAAGGTTGCTGAGTCATTTCTATAAACCTAGCCAGCTAGTCAGTGGGGTGGGTAGACAGTGAACAACGTTACTCTAATTCCAAAGGCAGTGTTTCCATCTTTACACTTTGTATCTCACTTCATTGGAGACAGTTGAGCTAATTCTAGACAAATTCTGAATTCAGCCAGGTGCTGTTCTCTTTCCTACTTAGAGTTGTGGTGAGACATCTCCCCTTAGATGTTTATCCCTAGACCAACCTCAAGCGGGACTGAAAGTCTGCTAAATCAAATACTTCTCTTCTGAAATATAAACTATATTTCAAATAGTCTCGATGCATCAACTTTTCTTATCTGTAACTTCTTATAATGTTCTTTGTTGTTTTATTTGCTGAGTCATGTCTGACACTTTTATGACCCCATGGACCCCACCAGGCTCCTCTGTCCATGGAATTCTCCAGGCAGGAATACTGGAGTGGGTTGCCCTTTTCTTCTCCAGGGGATCTTCCTGACTCAGAGATTGAACCTGTGTCTCTTGTACTGGCAGGTGGATTCTTTACTGCTGAGCCACTTGGGAAGTTCCTTTATAATTTTCTTACATGTAACATAAAACTTACTGGAGTTACAAGTTCTAGGAGAATAGTTACTATATTATCTTTATTTATATGACCTCTCTCTTTTCTCAGAAGTTTTTAAAACTTTTTCCTAAAAAGTTTATTTCCTCCTATTATAATAGTAATCCATGATGTTTCAGTGTATTTAAAAAATATAGAAAAGCCCCAAGAGTAAAATACAAGTCATCCATTTTTCTTATACCAAGAAAGACTCTTTATCAGTATTGGGTGTGACCTCTTTCCATATTCCCTCTCTTGTTTTCTATATGTCTGTTCAAATATATATACATATATTAAGAATTGGGATCTTAATCTACTTGTTATTTTTAACTTTTTTGTGTAAGAATGTATCTTGGAGATTTTATTTATTTATTTGTTTTTTGGCTCTCCACCACTGTTGGGATCTTAATTCCTCCGTCGGGGATTAAACCGGTCCCCTGTAAGGGAAGCACAGAATTCTAACCACTGGACTGCCAGGGGATTCCCGATATTTAGGAGACTTTATAGTGTCATTATATGGATATGCCATACTTTATCAAACTATTTAGATTACTTTCACATTTCAAGCTATTTCAAATCGAGCTTTAAGATGAATATTAGTATATATTCCTAATTATTATGTGGAAATAGAATTGTTGCATCAAAGTGTACAGACACTGTAACAGCATTTCCTTTTAACATTTATTTTTGATGTGGACCATTTTTGTAAAGCCTTTATTGAACCTGTTACAACACTGCCTCTGTTTTATGCTTTAGTCTTTTGGCCCCAAGCCATGTAGGATCCCAGTCCCAGACCAGGGATCCAGCCCACACTCCCCACATTGGAACGTGAAGTCCCAACCACTTGACCCCCAGGGAAGTCCCTGTAATGGCTTTTTGATAATTATTGCTAAATTGCTTTCAAGATGGTTATAGCAGTTTAATTTTCCTGCTAGCTATGCCTAGCAGGCCTGTGTCCTAGCCTTCTTGTAAACAATACATGATCTAGAGCTTTACGTTAAGCTGCTTTATTAGAGGCATACAAGTACCTTTGAAAAATGCATGAGCTCCTACTTTATTAAAAAAAAAGGGAGATTGTAATTTTAGAGTTCTCTCTCTATGAAATATGTTATTCAGATGCCATTCCTCCCAGTAGTAGATTATATGTACCACAAGGCTTCCCAGGTGGCACAGTGGTGAAGAATCCATGTGGTAGGAGATTCAGGAGACACAAGTTTGATCCCAGGTTCTGGAAGGTCCCCTGGAGCAGGAAATGGCAACCCACTCCAGTATTCTTGTGTGGAGAATCTCATGGACAGAGGAGCCTGGTGGACTTTGGTGGACTACAGTCCATGGGGTCACAAAGAGTTGGACACGACTGAGTACTCAAACACACTGAGAAGAGGAGGGCACAGAGGTGAACATCTTGGGAAACATGACAATATGAGTAGGGAAGCCAGGAAGATGCACCCAGAGAGGAGGAGACAGAGGAGCAGAAAGATGTCCGGAGAGCCTGGGGAGCAAGGAAGTCACCAGGACTGGGATGAGGCACTTGCCAGAAAGCTGTAAAGTTTCCATTACATAACAGTGTAAGTGCTTCAGAAAGTATTCAAAGAGTCAATAAGACTAGAGCTAAAAAAGTGTCCAAGAGCGAAAAGGGAGGACAAGAAGTCTGGCCGACCGTGGGCTGAGGAGGTGCATGCGTCAGCGACCTGTTTTTCCCATGGGCCTGTTTCTGTTTAGTTCCTGTCTGATTTTTTTGAGTGTGTGTGTGGGGAGTGAATGTACAAACATGGATTATTCTGGAAACAGCTGGCACAGTTTGCTTCAGGCCACCTGCTTTGGGGGGAAGAGCAATTCCATAAATGCAAAGAAGCAAATAATTGCAGATACTATCGGCCTGCTTTTGAATCACCATAAAAGGCCAATTCCAATTTTGTTCTAAAAATGGGCAAATGTTTTCAACAGACCCATCTTGCATGAGGTATTTTAAAGAAGACTTTTCATCTGTTCACTAGCGATGGAAACCCTTAACAGGAAGGAGTCGGTTTTCCTTGCAGTGAGGTGCTGGTCTTTCATTTTAGTCCCACCCCTGACCTGTGACAGCAATTGAAATGGCATTTTTTGTTGCTGTGAGGAGCATAAATCCACATTTGGGGTAGAACCTTGTCTTCATAAGTCCTTTTAGAAAGAACTGTAAGGACTCATGCTTTTGGCAGCGATGGAACAGACTTTATTGAGAGCAATGCACTGAATCCTACTGCCTGCTTTGATGCTTCCTAATGGCAGGGATATCCAATAGAAAGGAACACTTTACATTCCAGAGTGTCTCTTGGGACTAACTGGGAAGAGCTAACTTAGATCTTAGAGTTCTTCCCATTCTGAGCTTTCTCTGAATTTGCTTAGGAAGAGAATGTGAACTAATGGAACAATAATAATGACAGTGCTGCTATTCATAGCAAATGCTCACTGAGCCATTCCACTGTTCCAGGCTATGTGCAGAGCCCTGGAAAATGGTATGTAATGCAGTCCTCATCATGGTCTTTAGGAGACTTGAGCCATTACATTTTACAGATATGCAAATGAGATGTAGCTTCCCTGGTGGCTCAAATGTTGAAGAATTTGCCTGCAAGGTGGGAGACCTGGGTTTGACTCCTGGGTCAGGAAGATCCCCTGGAAGAGGGCATGGCAACCCACTCCAGTATTCTTGCCTGGAAAATCCCAGGGACAGAGGAGCCTGGTGGGCTACAGTCCATGGGGTTACAAAGAGCTGGACATGACTGTGACTAGCATACATAGTGAGATGCAGAGTAGTTAGGTACCTTGCCTGGAGTTGGTCAGATGATGAGAGTTGACCTTGAGTGTCACACCTTGGTCTCCCTGACTCCCCTACCCTCCTCAAATCCAGTTGCTACTGCTATGTCTGTAAAATGCCTGATAAAGTGCCTGGCACATAGATGCTCACTGGATGGTCCTTCGTTTCTGGGTGGTGATGGGCTGGAAGGGCAAGACTGCTCTTTTTAAAAAAAAAAATTTTTTTTTTGGAATATGATTGCTTTACAATGTTGTGTTAGTTTCTGCTGTACAATACAGTGAGTCGGCTATATGCATACATATATCCTCTCCCTTGTGAACCTCCCTCTCACTTCCCACATCCCACCCCTCCAGGTCATCACAGAGCACCCAGCCCCAGCCAAGCTCCCTGTGCTGTACAGCAGCTTCCCACTACTCTCTGTTTTACACATGGCAGTGTGTATGCATGTCAATGGTACTTTCAAAGCTGCTCTCTCTTGTCTGGTGGGATGGCCGCACACCATAAACACCGCCTGGACACTGGTCACTTGGACTGGAATGATAAGCATGAGGAGGGCAAAGGTTGCAGAGCTCTCTGGACCCTCTGGGGGATTCTAGAACATTATATAACCTTCTGAGTCACTCTTTGTCATATTGTGGTAATTCTTGATCACATCCTTAGCAGCAGTTCATGATTTTTGTTACTAACTCTTACATTTTTTAAAAAAAAACTAGTTTTTCTTAACCAATTGAAGACTGATTGCTGTGGTTTGGGTAGAATGAGGAGGTGTTTGAAAATAATGTTCTTTTTACCTGAAATTCTGCATGTGCTATGAGGTCAAGGAGAGGAGTTTCTTTCTCTCAGTTTGGAGTTGAATTGGGAACTGCTGATGAGGTACTGAGTGTCAAGTTCCAAAGGCAGAGGAGAAATGGACTCTTTTCCCCTCTGCACAGAGACATGGAATTTGCTTCCAGTGTTCAGAGGCCTGGGGGAAGATGGAGCAAGTCTAACTGGGAAAGCTAAAGGTTATAGTTTCTTACTGGCCTGCTCAGATTTTGCCTCTGTTCATGGGGTCAGGGGAGGCGAGGTTGGTGGAGACAGAGTGTCAGAGCTGTCCTTACTGGGTGGTGAAGTGGAATGGCGCCTCCTACAGGTAGGAGGTAGCAGCATTATGATAGCAGAAAGCCACTTGGGCTACCTAGGGCCTGACCATCAGGCTCTCTCATCACCCATCTGGGGCTGCCCAGGTGGCTCAGCGGTAAAGAGTCTGCCTGCCAGTGCAGGAGACACAGGTTCAATCCCTGGGTCAAGATCTCCTGGAGAAGGAAATGGCAACCCACTCCAGTATTCTTTGCCTGGGAAACCCTGTGGACAGAGGAATATGGTGGGCTATAGTCCATGGCTTCACAAAGAACTAGGTATGACTGAGCACGCATTACCCACCCAGCAGGGATGAAGGTTGTTTAGTTAGTTCAGTCGCTTAGTCGTGTCTCTTTGCGACCCCATGAATTGCAGCACGCCAGGCCTCCCTGTCCATCACCAACTCCTAGAGTTCACTCAGACTCACATCCATCAAGTTGGTGATGCCATCCAGCCATCTCATCCTCTGTCGTCCCCTTCTCCTTCTGCCCCCAATCCCTCCCAGCATCAGAGTCTTTTCCAATGAGTCAACTCTTCGCATGAGGTGGCCAAAGTACTGGAGTTTCAGCTTTAGCATCATTCCTTCCAAAGAACACCCAGGACTGATCTGCTTTAGAATTGACTGGTTGGATCTCCTTGCAGTCCAAGGGATTCTCAAGTCTTCTCCAACACCACAGTTCAAAAGGGTGTTTGACCCTTACTAAAAGTGGAAGTGCATTCAGGGTCACATATAATGACAGTCATTAAAAAAAACACACGCAAAACTTTTAATTTTATATTGGAGTAGAGCCAATGAACAGTGTTGTGATAGTTTCAAGTGGACAGCAAAGGGACTCAGCCATGCATATACATGCATCCATTCTCCCCCAAACTCCCCTCGCATCCAGGCTGCCACGTAGCATTGAGCAGAGTTCCTTGTACTATACAGTAGGTCCTTGTTGGTAATCCATTTTAAATATAGCAGTGTACACATGTTGATCCCAAACTTCCGAACTATCCCTTCCCCCCAGTCTTCGCCCCACTCCCTGTAGCCATAAGTTATTTCTGAGTCTGGGAGTCTGTTTCTGTTTTGTAAATAAATTCACTGAATAACAGTCCTTTAAAAACAAAGACCTAAAACCCTAATCACACATTTATATTTTAAACACAGCATGAGGGCCTGAATTTGAATTCTATATTGTAATTAAGTTACCTTCACCAGCTTTATATCGATCTATAAGGCCTCGGGGCTTCAACTACTTTGGGGCACAGCTGGCAACAGAAGAGTAAAATAAGCTCTACTGTCAGACTGATTGGGTTTGAGTCACAGCTTCGGGATTTACTGGTTATAGAGCTTGGACAAGTCGCTTGAGATCTTAGTGCCGCAGTTGCCTCATCTGTAAACTGCAGCAAATAGTAGTACCTACCTCATGGAGTTGTGCCCCACAAGAAACGCCACTGCAATGAGAAGCCTGCACCCTGCAACTTGAGAGTATCCCCACTTGCCGCAACTAGAGAAAAGCCTGCACAGCAGCGAAGACCCAGCACAGCCAAAGAAAGAAAGAAATGTTAAAGTATCCTATATACGTAGAATAAAGTATCATTCAGTCTTAATATTTCGGGCAATATGACTTCCTGGGTGACTCAGTGGTAAGGAATCTGCCTGCAATGTAGGAGACACAGCAGATGCAGTTTCGATCCCTGGGTTGGGAAGATCCCCTGGAAGAGATGACAACCCACTCCAGTATTCTTGCCCGGGAGGTCCCATGGACATAGGAGCCTGGCGGGCTACATTCCATGGGGTTGCAGAGTTGGACATGACTGACCGAATAAAACACACACACACACACACACACACACACACACACACACACACACACACACACACACACACACAAGCTTTATACCAAAACAATGGAAAGTCCACAGCGAGATATTGCTTCGCATCCCCTTGTATAGCTATAATTAAAAGTGGAAACCAAAAGCAAGATGAAAAATAATAAGTGTTGGCGAGGATGTGGGAAAGTTGAAACCCTCTTAACTTTTGTTGGTGAGAATGCAAAGTGCTTCCACTGCCATGGGAAATAGTTTGGCCGTTTCTAAAAAGATTCAACAGAAAATAACTGTATGACCCAACCACCCTACTACTAGTTTATGTATCCAAAAGAAGTAAAACCAGTTAAACAAATATTTTTATGTTAACATTCACAGAAGCATTATTCACAATAGTCCAAAGATGAAACCAAATATTCATCAAATATCCACCCCTTCTAAACCAGTGTGTCGTGTAAAACCATAACACAAGTGGTGATCTAAATAATGGCATTTTTGTGATGACTGACCTTAAAGTTGACTTGTTAGTGAGGAAAAGCAGCTGTCAGTTACTCTCTTCTTTTTTGAACACTAAATTAAGTGACCTTGGATTAAATTCCAAAGAACACTTTCATAATGTATGGAAAAGATTTTGGATGTGAACCCCATAAGCTGTATGCATTTTAACTTTAGACCTGTGCTCTCCCTTTAAAAAGAATTTTAAAATATATATGATATAAAACTGGGGGGCTCGAGCTTCTATCCCTGGTCAGGGAACTAAGATCCTGCATGCTCTGTGATGTATGGCTAAACCAAGCCTTTTTACTTGGACATTTATTTATTGTGTTTTAATTCTATAGCTATTTTTAAACATGTTCTCTTCTGGGTAAAAACCTGTAGTAAATGCTGAGTCATGACATTAAAAAAGAGCTAACAAAGTTTTATTGGCAAAAAAAGAAAAAAAAATCAGTCACTTGAAATATGTTAAAGTATTTTAATTAGCACTTTAATGTTAATTAAAGTGATAGCCAAGAATTTCCAAATTAATATCAACCTCAATGAAATTGAAATTATCCAAGAAAGTTGATTTTATTTGGAGAGGAATTCTTTGTTTGCTCTCTTTAGAGGCTAAGCAACCATAGAAGTTACTATCTTAGAAAGTCTCCCTAGACTAGAATCGGAAGCAGTTCCAAGGTTTTTGATTCTATGGTATTCCTGTATAGTGTCTAACTCCATTTAATATCTTAGACAAGCATTTATCAAATTAATCCTTTTCTAGTCTATGTGAAAGAGAAGGCATTATGAACTTACATGGCGGTAGAAATTTCATTATTGCCAAAGTAATCTCCATTTGCCATGGTGTCAGACTAATATAATAATGGTCTACTCGATCTTAGATGTGTGGATGTTGGTTGCAACTTTGAAAAAAAAATAAGAACCTAGGGTTTCACTGTTGAAGGTAATGGTCATCTTGTCATTTTTGTAATACAACTAAAAAAATGAAGTATAGTTGATTTATAATATTGTGTTAGTTTTGGCTGTACAGCAAAATGATTATAAATACACATATATACACACATGTTGTCTTCCCTCATGGCTCAGTAGTAAAGAATCTGCCTGCTAGTGAAGGAGACTTGGATTTGATTCCTTGGTTGGTAAGAACCTCTGGAGAAGGAAATGGCAGCCCACTCCAGTATTCTTGCCTGGGAAATCCCTTGGAGAGAGGAGCCTGATGGGTCATAAGAGTTGGACATGACTTAGTGAATAAACAACATACATATACTTCTCAGTTATTTGATTGTGCCTGACTCTTTGCGACCCCATGGACTGTAGCCTGCCAGGCTCCTCTGTCCATGGGATTTTTCAGGCATGAGTACTGGAGTGAGTTGCTTTTTCTTCCTCCAGGGAATCTTCCCGATCTAAGGATCAAACACTCATTTCCTGTGTCTCCTGCATTGGCAGGCAGATTCTTTACCACTGAGTCACCTGTGAGAATATATATATATATATATATACACCTGGGGGAGAGAGAGAGAGAGATAATATGTAAATATATATATGTGTGTATATATGTATATATATGTGTATACATATATATGCATAATATATACACACACATATATTCATGCTATATATGTAGGTATACATAAATAGTCTTTCTCAGATTCTTTTCCCTTATAGGTTATTACAAGATGCTGAATATACTTCCTTGTTCAGTTTGGTTCAGTTGCTCAGTCGTGTCCTACTCTTTGCGACCCCATGAACTGCAGCACGCCAGGCCTTCCTGTCCATCACCAACTCCCAGAGTCCACCCAAACCCCTGTCCATTGAGTCGGTGATGCCATCCAACCATCTCATCCTCTGTCGTCCCCTTCTCCTCCTGCCCTCGGTCTTTCCCAGCATCAAGGTCTTTTCAAATGAGTCAGCTCTTTGCATCAGGTGGCAAAAGTATTGAAATTTCAGCTTCAACATCAGTCCTACCAGTGAACACCCAGGACTGATCTCCTTTAGGATGGACTGATCTCCTTTAGGATGGACTGGTTGGATCTCCTTGCAGTTCAAGGGACTCTCAAGAGTCTTCTCCAACACCACAGTTCAAAAGCATCAATTCTTTGGCATTCAGCTTTCTTTATACTCCAACTCTCACATCCATCCATGACCACTGGAAAAACCATAGCCTTGACTAGATGGACCTTTGTTGACAGAATAATGTCTCTGCTTTTCAATATGCTGTCTAGGTTGGTCGTAACTTTCCTTCCAAGGAGTAAGCATCTTTTAATTTCATGGCTGCAGTCAGCATCTGCAGTGATTTTGGAGACCAGAAAAATAAAGTCAGCCACTGTTTCCACTGTTTCCCCATCTATTTGCCATGAAGTGATGGGACCGGATGCCCTGATCTTCGTTTTCTGAATGTTGAGCTATGGGACCGGATGCCCTGATCTTCGTTTTCTGAATGTTGAGCTTTAAGCCAACTTTTTCACTCTCCTCTTTCACCTTCATCAAGAGGCTCTTTAGTTCTTCTTCACTTTCTGCCGTAAGGGTGGTGTCATCTGCATATCTGAGGTTATTGATATTTCTCCCAGCAATCTTGATTCCAGCCTGTGCTTCCTCCAGCCCAGGGTTTCTCATGATGTACTCTGCATATAAGTTAAATAAGCAGGGTGACAATATACAGCCTTGATGTACTCCTTTTCCTATTTGGAACCAGTCTGTTGTTCCATGTCCAACTCTAACTGTTGCTTCCTGACCTGCATACAGGTTTCTCAAGAGGCAGGTCAGGTGGTCTGGTGCTGTGCAGTAAATCCTTGTTTATTTTATATATAGTAGTGTATATCTGTTAATCTCATACTCCTAATTTATCCCTCCCTCGCCTTTTCCCTTCAGTAACCTTAAGCTTATTTTCTGTCTGTAGGTCTGTTCCTGTTTTGTAAAAAGTTCATTTGTATTATTATTTTTAGATTTCATATGTAAGTAATATCATACAGTGTTTGTCTGTCTGACTTACTTCATTTAGTATGATCATCTCTGGGTCCATTCCTGTTGTTGCAAATGACATTATTTCATCTTTTTATGACTGAGTAAACACATACATATTTTATTGTATATGAGTACATATGTAATGAAATGTATTTAGCTATCCACACCTTCTTTATCCATTTGCTGATGGACTCTTAGGTTGCTTCCACGTCTTGGCTCCTGTAAATACTGCTGCTATGAATATTGGGGTGTGTGAATCTTTTTGAATCAGAGTTTTCATTTTTTCTGGATATATTCCCAGGAGTAGAATTGCTGGACCATACGGCAGCCCTATTTTTAGTTTAAGGGACCTCCACTTTCCATAGTGGCTGCACCAATTTACATTCTCATGAACAGGGTAGGAGCATTCTCTTTTCTCCATGCCCTCTCTGGTGTTTATTTTCTGTAGATTCTTTGATGATAGCTACTCTGAGAGTCCCTTGGACTGCAAGGAGATCCAACCAGTCCATTCTGAAGGAGCTCAGCCCTGGGATTTCTTTGGAAGGAATGATGCTAAAGCTGAATCTCCAGTACTTTGGCCACCTCATGCGAAGAGTTGACTCATTGGAAAAGACTCTGATGCTGGGAGGGATTGGGGGCAGGAGGAGAAGGGGACGACAGAGGATGAGATGGCTGGATGGCATCACCGACTTGATGGATGTGAGTTTGAGTGAACTCCGGGAGTTGATGATGGACAGGGAGGCCTGGCATGCTGCAATTCATGGGGTCGCAAAGAGTTGGACACGACTGAGCGACTGAGCTGAAGCGAACTGAACTCTGACTGATGTGAGGTGATACCTCATTAAAGTTTTGATTTGCATTCTTTAATCGTTAGTGACGTTGAGCATCCTTTCATGTGCCTTTGACCATCTGTATATCTTCTTTGGAGAAATGCCTGTTTGGGTTTTCTATCCATGTACAATTTTTCAAGCAACAGAAACTAGCCATGTACTTTTGAGATTAGGTCGAGAGGGTCATTTTGCCTTCCAACGATTAAGGGTATTGGAAGATCAGTTTGAGTCAACAAATTACCTCATACATTTATCTGAATATAAACTCAGAGGTAGGTTAAGGATTTAGCCTATAAATGGGAAGGCATGGAGAAATCCATGGAGAATGAGAAATCCATTCCATAGAGGAAAATGCTAGTTAATGAAAATAGTGAGCCCTTACCCATAATATAATTAAAAAAAAAAAAAATCTGTTTCCTGACTAATTTTTTTCCATGAGGCAATTTGTCAAATTTCCAACGTGAAGACATTTACATCAGTAGAAACTACTTCTCTTTTATTTATTTTATCATTGTTATTACTGTTTGTTAAATGCTAGTCATTAATTTCTGAATGTTTTAAATTCTAAATAAAGGGAAATTTAAAATTTTAGATGATTACTTTTATTGTATGTGAATAAGCACTTTATTTTATTATAATTTATTGACTATTTTTGTCAGTGCTGGGTCTTCATTGCTATGCAAGCTTTGCTCTAGCTGTGGCAAGTGAGGGCTGCTCTGATTGCAGCGGCTTCTCTTGTGGTGGTGCGCGGGCTCTAGGGAGTGGAGGCTTCAATAGTCGCTGCTCCCGGGCTGTAGCGCACAGGCTCAATAGTTGTAGCACACAGGCTTGGTTGCTCCATGGCATTTGGGATACTCCTGTGTCAGGGATCAAACCTGTGTCTCCTGCATTGACAGGCACATTCTTTACCACTGAGCCACCAGGGAAGCCCAGGCATTTTTGATAAATAGCAAATATTTAAATTTCCATCTTCATAAATTAGTAACATGTATTACATACATGAACACAACATTTTGAATGGTACTGATTTTCAACAAGAATGACATTTAGCTTTAAATAGGACAGAATATGTTTTGGATTATTGCATTTTTATATGTGGTATTCAATAGAATAAAAATACTTTTTACTCCATAAATTAAAAAGTTAGGCAGTCATTATGAGTGGCTTTTCTTTGAAACAAAGAGATATGTTTCTAGTTCAAACATTTGGTTATATAACATGCTTGTTTTCTTTGTTTTTCTGGTTGGGGCCATGATTCATGATATACGCATTTTGTGGCCCACAAATTCTTACCTGTATTTTAAAGTTCGGCATATATTGAGAGAGAGAGAGAAAATGCAATGGAAATCTTCAGAAATTAATCAAGATTAAGTAAAACCAAAGAGTGTAAAGTGTATACATTCAATATTTGTAAATAGTGAACTGCAAAAATAGTCTCTGGAATACATTAAATTGAGAAAACTAAGAATTGCTTGTTTATGTAGAAATCCCTTTAATTGTGGAGGGAGAAAAGTTTGTTGTTTCTGTATTATGTATTTCTATTTGTTGGCTTCTGTTCAAGAACACCGTCTCTTGGCACAAAGAGGGAAATGTAGATGTGGCAATATAAAGAAGAATTTTCTCCCTTTTTCATTAGTTGGAGTTTGGCTAAACATAAGGATGGATAGCAAGGATAGAACCCTGTTCCCATAGTTATTCACCTCTGCTGTAGAGGACAGCTGGTTTACCATCAGTCCTGGATATGTTTCGAATCAGGGACTTTGCTACAACTTTCCTAGAAACCATTCCTTCCTACCTTCCTTCATATAGTTATTTATTCATTGATTCATTCAAACAGCAAGTATTTATTGAGAACTGTGCAGTAGGTAGATATTCAATTCTCTGGAGATATGTTGGTGGACAAGACAAATAAGGTCTCTGTTCTTGGGGTTCCTATATTAGACAGGAAACAGAGACAAAAACAACTAAACAAACAAATGAACAATATTCCAATAGGGAAAAGTGCCACGAAGAAAACACAGCTGCAAAGAGAGAGGGATTGATGGTTCTGAAGGGAATGTACCATTTAGGAGAGGACCTGGGGAAGCGTCTCTGGGGAGGTGAGGTATCAGTTGAGTCATAAATGACAAGTTGAAGCAAATCGAACACCCTGGGAACAGGGTGTTCTGAGCAGAGGTAGCCGCGAGGTGCAGTGGCCCCAATAGGAACAAGCCCGGTTTATCTGAGGAACAGAAAGAAGGCTGGTGTGCCTGGAGAAGACTCAGAAGAGTGTTGAGGGAAGCCCACAGGTGGCATGACTTTATCACACAGTGTCTTGCTAAGTCACTTCAGTCGTGTCCGACTCTGTGCGACCCCCTAGACAGCAGCCCACCAGGCTCCTCTGTCCCTGGGATTCTCCAGGCAAGAATACTGGAGTGGGGTGCCAGGTCCTTCTCCACAGTGTCTTGGAGGTTGTGTTTTATTTGATGTAGGACACACACCCACACTCCTTTGTTTTTGCCAATATAGCATCAACACAGACAGTTGTAGAGTGAAAAAATCTGCTCCCTTCGTGGTTTCTTTCATTCAAGGAGAAAGAATCAGGTTATTTTTCTCACATTGAATTGATTTAAAAAAAAAAGCCCAGTTATTTATGCTTCAGATCGACAAAGCCTGAAGAGCATAAGAAGAAAGTGAAGAGTACAAGTATTTTAACACTTCATGCATCGCCATGAAGACACTCAGAGGCTACAGGGTGGTACTTCTTTAGCTCCCTTGAACTTGAGGTGTGCCTTTGGCCAAGTCCACATGGGCCAACTGTAACATAAGGCTTAGCACATCTTGCTCAAGAATGTTGGAGAATCTATAACTCAGTGTGTGTGATTCATGTTCTTCTGATGAAATTGCCATTGAACATTGATGCTGGTGAAACATGGACAAAAGCCCAGGAAAGTTCGAGTGTGGGCTTGTCCCATGAAGGCAGGTTCTGGCTCCTCACATACAGAGGATTGCAGAGGAGGAGTTGAGGTCGTCCCCTCTGCTGGGTGTTCAGTTAACAGCACAAGTTCAAGGCTGCTCAGGGATCATCTCCTGGGGATAGAGGAAGTATCTCCTTTTTATATAGAATCTTTTTTTTTTTTTTAATTTTTTTGCTGCACCATGTGGCTGGTGGAACCTTAGTTTCTTGGCCAGGAATTGAACCCATGTCCCCTGCACTGTAAGCTTGGAGCCTTAACCACTCAACCTCCAGGAAGTCCCTAGAATTGTTTTGACCACAACACCTGGAGAGCAACCAGTGAGTGTGATGTCAAGTTTGACCTTCATTTTCCTCAGAGTAGCTCTACACTCATCTCTTTTCTTTTTCGTTGATTATTCGTGAAAAATACTGGGAGTCTGGGGTTTAGTAAAAGGATGTATTTTCAACTTTGAAACAATCCAAAGTATTCTTTCCTCAATACCCTTTTGCTTGTTCCATTTCATATTCCAATAGCTTGTTCAGCAAATATTTATTTATAGTAACAAACTTGATGACAAAATCTACCTCCAAGATCACTTCCTCCATGATGCATTGCTTCACATTGTGTGGGCAAAGCGCTCTCAGAATTACAGTCCAACACAGCACATTGTTTGATGGCTGTGTTCCAACCATGAGAAGTTTAGGTGGATTCCATATGGTAGGATGGCATGGAGTAGCGGCAAATGCATAGGCCTTGTTTTCAGACAAGTTCATTATACGTGCTGAGACACTCCTGCTTTTTAAAATTAATTTTTCAATCATTTAAAAAAATTGGAGTATAGTTGAAGGACCAAGAAGCCTGATGTGCTGCAGTCCATGGGGGTGCAAAGAGTCGAACATGACTTAGTAACTGAACAACAGCAACAACAAATAGTTGATTTACAGTGTTTTGTCAGTTTCAGGCGTACACCAAAGTAATTCAGTTATACATCCATAAATATCCTTTTTTCCCCCCATATTCTTTTCCTTACAGGTTTTACAAAATGCTGAGTATAGTTCCTGAAAAGTCCCCTGTTTTGACATTGGTAAAATGGCAATAATACCAACCTGAGGGGTTTTGTGAGTTTAAAGTAGGTTATGCGTGTGTATAGTGCCTGATAAATAGAAACCACTAGAAAAAAGGCAGCCATTATTTTATTTTTGGTAGGGAAAGATAGCTTTTCTCTCTCTGATGTTTTCTTTTTCTATGTTAATATTTCTTCTCTACTACTACCACTAATCCAGAGTACCATTACTCTATTTTTTTAAAATTGAGGTATAGTTGATTTACAATGTTGTGCTGAAAAACTTCAAGTATACAGCAAAGTGATTCAGTTATATGTATATATTTGCAGATTCTTTTCCATTCTAGGTTATTATAAGATATTTGATATAGTTTCCTGTGTTACACAATAGGTCCTGTTGTTTATTTTATATATAGCATTGTGTATATGTTAATCCCAAACTCGTAATTTATCTGTCCCCCACCCTGGCTAGGGGCTTCCCTGGTAGCTCAGTTGGTAAAGAATCTGCCTGCAATGCAGGAGACCCCAGATTGATTCCTGGGCTGAGACGATCCCCTGGAGAAGGGATAGGCTGCCCACTCCAGTATTCTTGAGCTTCCCTGGAAGCTCAGATGGTAAAGAATCCTCCTGCAATGAGGGAGACCTGGATTCAGTCCCTGGGTTGGGGAGAGTCCCCTGGAGGTGGGCATGGCAGCCCATTCCAGTATTCTTTCTTGCAGAATCCCCATGGACAGAGGAGCCTGGCAGGCTATCGTCCATGAGGTTGCAAAGAATTGGACATGACCGAGCAACTAAGCACACAGCGCACACACCTTGGTTACCCCCCTTTGGCAACCATAAAATTGTTTTCTATGTTTGTGAGTCATTTTGTAAATGAATTCATTTGTTTCATTCTTTAAAGATTCTACATATAAGGGATTTATATGATACTTATCCTTGACTTACTCCTCTGAATATTATAGTCTCTAGGTTCATCCATGTTGCTGCAAATGGCATTATTTCATTCTTTTTTATGGCTGAGTAATATTCCATTGTATCTCATTTAATCCACTCATTAGCCTCTGGACTTTTCGATCTTTTCTGTCACTCTAGCTTCAGAATATTCCAGTCAGATATGCACATTGTAGTCCTGTGATCTTTACAAAAGGCAAATATGAGCATACTATTCACACCTTATTATCACCATTTAAAGCTCTGAGATTGAGTTCCTAGGCTCCTTGGATAAAGTGAGAAACTCCCTAAAATAGCCTATACAGCAATGGATGCTACATCTCTCCTAACTTTATCTTGCTTTGGACCTCTTTCATTTTTTAATCCAGTCACACTTTCTTCACATTCATAAAATAGTCCCAGCTCCCTGCCTTTACATGTGAACTTCCCCCAGGAAATTGCACCAGCTGATCTGTACCCTTAATTTTTTTTTTGGTAATCATTGTTCAGAATTAAGTTTAAGTGATCTCTCTGTTGAGGTGAAATTCCTGTAATACGAGAGCGTGCATCTTTCCTTCCTTGTACTTTTTTCTATTTTAGTTTTACACTTACCTGTATGGCTTGCTTATTTTATATTCTCCTCTATACACTAAGCATCTAAACAGCATGAATTTTCTCACCATTTATCCACAGCACCTATCTCAGTCCTGGGCACATGAAAGTTACTCAGTAAATAGCTATTTTAACATTATAACCTCTACGAGGGCAGACACAATGCTTGTATTGTTTACATGTGTATATCTGATGCAATAACTGTTTCTTGGATGACTTTATATGTTTTCAAAGCACTTTCCCACCCGCCTTGAAATTAAATGTAAGTGAACAACTCAAGTTTGCACTTCTCATAATTTGTAGCACTTGATCTGGAATGCAATACTTCTCTAAACCCATTTCTTATTTTTTAAAATTGGAGTATAATGGCAAATAGATGGGGAAACAGTGGCTGACTTTATTTTTCTGGGCTCCAAAATCACTGTGGATGGTGACTGAAGCCATGAAATTAAAAGATGCTTACTCCTTGGAAGGAAAGTTATGACCAACCTAGACAACATATTAAAAAGCAGAGACATTACTCTGTCAACAAAGGTCTGTCTAGTCAAGGCTATGGTTTTTCCAGTGGTCATGGATGGATGTGAGAGTTGGAGTATTAAGAAAGCTGAGCTCTGAAGAACTGATGCTTTTGAACTGTGGTGTTGGAGAAGACTCTTGAGAGTCCCTTGAACTGCAAGGAGATCCAACCAGTCCATTCTAAAGGATATCGGTCCTGTGTGTTCATTGGAAGGACTGATGTTGAAGCTGAAACTCCAGTACTTTGGCCACCTGATGTGAAGAGCTGACTCATTTGAAAAGACCCTGATGCTGGGAAAGATTGAGCACAGGAGGAGAAGGGATGACAGAGGATGAGATGGTTGGATGGCATCACCGACTTGATGGACATGGGTTTGGGTGAACTGCGGGAGTTGGTGATGGACAGGGAGGCCTGGCGTGCTGCGGTCCATGGGTTCTCAAAGAGTTGCACATGACTGATCCGGTCCCATCACTTCATGGGAAATAGATGGGGAAACAGTGGAAACAGTGTCAGATTTTATTTTGAGGGGCTCCAAAATCCCTGCAGATGGTGATTGCAGCCATGAAATTAAAAGACGCTTACTCCTTGGAAGGAAAGTTATGACCAACCTAGATAGCATATTCAAAAGCAGAGACATTACTTTGCCAACAAAGGTCTGTCTAGTCAAGGCTATGGTTTTTCCAGTGGTCATGTATGGATGTGAGAGTTGGACTGTGAAGAAGGCTGAGTGCCGAAGAATTGATGCTTTTGAGCTTTTGGAGAAGACTCTTGAGAGTCCCTTGGACGGCAAGGAGATCCAACTAGTCCATTCTAAAGGAGATCAGCCCTGGGTGTTCTTTGGAAGGAATGATGCTAAAGCTGAAACTCCACCTCATGCAAAGAGTTGACTCATTGGAAAAGATTCTGATGCTGGGAGGGATTGGGGGCAGGAGAAGGGGACGACAGAGGATGAGATGGCTGGATGGCATCACCGACTCGATGGACGCGAGTTTGGGTGAACTCTGGGAGATGGTGATGGACAGGGAGGCCTGGCGTGCTGCAACTCATGGGGTCGCAAAGAGTCGGACACGACTGAGCGACTGAACTGAACTGAACTGATAGTTGCTTTACAATGTGTTAGTTTCTGCTGTTCAGCAGAGTGAATCAGGTATACATACACATATACGCCCTTTCTTTTGGATTTCCTTCCCATCTAGGTCTCCTCAGAGCATTGAGTAGAATCCTTTGTGCTGTATAGTCGATTTTCATTAGTTTTCTATTTTATACACAGTATCAATAGTGTATATGTGTCAACCCAGTTTCCCAATTCACCCTCCCTTCCCCTCTTGAAAGTGAAGTCGCTCAGTCGTGTCTGACTCTTTACCACC
Organism: Oryx dammah; assembly: GCF_014754425.2. Classification (NCBI taxonomy): domain Eukaryota; kingdom Metazoa; phylum Chordata; class Mammalia; order Artiodactyla; family Bovidae; genus Oryx; species Oryx dammah. The sequence goes on from NW_024070196.1 coordinate 10,792,328, forward strand.
CCGTGGACTGTAGCCTACAAGGTTCCACCATGCATGGGATTTTCTAGGCCAGAACACTGGAGTGGGTTGCTGTTTCCTTCTCCAGGAGATCTTCCCAATGTGGGGATTGAAGCTGGGTCTCCCACATGGCAGGCATTGTAGGCAGACGCTTTACTGTCTGAACCACCGGGGAAGATATATTTTATCTCTGTGTCTGTGTCTCTATTTCAGCTGTGCGAATAAGATCATCTATACCAATTCTCTAGATTCCACATATCCACTTGTTTTTAAATACATTGTTCTTATCACAGTTTAACCAGCTTTCAATTCATTCTGTTGGATCTGAGTTTCATAAGGCTATATATGAGTATATGCATTGTAAAATGTAGATAAAGATCCCACATCTCATAAAGCAACTGGAGATCTACATCATTCGTTCTTATTAAGAGTCTGTTCATATTGGATACACTCACCAGAATGGTTCCTTAAGCTGATGAAAGCTTTGCAACACACATGCAGAACGTCTATAATATTGTCTGTATAACTCACCAAACCACATGGCCATCTCATTTTCACTAAGACTACAGTTTTAGCTGCTTGCTCATTAGACAAATTAACATATAGAATTGCTGTCATCTTCCAAAGTGAAGGAAGATCTACACACATCTGACTGCAAAAATTAACTACAGCCCCAAAGAGGAAAATGTTTCCAGATTCTTCTCCATCATTTTAGATGTAAGGGAAGAAGTATTTGAGCCTTAGCAGTCATCAGTTACCAAATGAGGATATTAATATCCATCTCATAGGGTTACTATGAGGATTTAAAATGAACAAAACTAAGTATGTGAGAAGATTTTACGAATCCGAGTTTATAAATATAAACTTATTTCATGGATATGTATGAAGATTAGCTAGTTTCTTCAGTTCACTTCAGTTGCTCAGTCGTATCTGACTCTGCGACCCCATGAACCGCAGCACGCCAGGCCTCCCTGTCCATCACCAACTCCTGGAGTTTACCCAAACCCATGTCCATCGAGTCGGTGATGCCATCCAACCATCTCATCCTCTGTTGTTCCCTTCTCCTCCTGCCCTCAATCTTTCCCAGCATCAGGGTCTTTCTAATGAGTCAACACTTCGCATCAGGTGGCCAAAGTACTGGAGTTTCAGCTTCAACATCAGTCCTTCCAATGAACACCCAGAACTGATCTCCTTTAGGATGGACTGGTTGTATCTCCTTGCAGTCCAAGGGACTCTCAAGAGTCTTCTCCAACACCAGAGTTCAAAAGCATCAATTCTTCGGCACTCAGCTTTCTTTATAGACCAACTCTCACATCCATCCATGACCACTGGAAAAACCATAGGCTTGACTCAGTTCAGTTCAGTTCAGTCGCTTAGTCATGTCCAACTCTCTGTGACCCCATGAATTGCAGCATGGAGGCCTCACTGTCCATCACCAACTCCCGGAGTTCACTCAAACTCACGTCCATCCAGTTGGTGATGCCATCCAGCCATCTCATCCTCTGTCATCCCCTTTTCCTCCTGCCCCCAATCCCTCCCAGCATCAGTCTTTTCCAATGAGTCAACACTTCGCATCAGGTGGCCAAATTACTGGAGTTTCAGCTTTAGCATCAGTCTTCCAATGAACACCCAGGGCAGATCTCCTTTAGAATGGACTGGTTGGATCTCCTTGCAGTCCAAGGGACTCTCAAGAGTCTTTTCCAACACCACAGCTCAAAAGCATCAATTCTTGGGCCCTCAGCATTCTTCACAGTCTAGCTCTCACATCCATACATGACTACTGGAAAAACCATAGCCTTGACTAGACGGACCTTTGCTGGCAAAGTAATGTCTCTGCTTTTAAATATGGTGTCTAGGTTGGTCATAACTTTTCTTCCAAGGAGTAAGCGTCTTTTAATTTCATGGCTGCAGTCACCATCTGCAGTGATTTTGGAGCCCCCCAAAATAAAGTCTGACACTGTTTCCCCATCTATTTGTCATGAAGTAATGGGACCAGATGCCATGATCTTAATTTTCTGAATGTTGAGCTTTAAGCCAACTTTTTTACTCTCCTCTTTCACTTTCATTAAGAGGCTTTTTAGTTCCTCTTCACTGTCTAAGATAAGGGTTGTGTCATCTGCATATCTGAGGTTATTGATATTTCTCCTGGCAATCTTGATTCCAGTTTGTGCTTCCTCCAGCCTAGTGTTTCTCATGATGTACTCTGCATATAAGTTAAATAAGCAGGGTGACAATATACAGCCTTGATGTACTCCTTTTCCTATTTGGAACCAATCTGTTGTTCCATGTCCAGCTCTAACTGTTGCTTCCTGACCTGCATATAGGTTTCTCAAGAGGCAGGTCAGGTGTTCTGGTATTCCCATCTCTTGAAGAATTTTCCACAATTTCTTGTGATCCACACAGTCAAAGGCTTTGGCGTAGTCAAAGCAGAAATAGATGTTTTTCTGGAACTCTCTTGCTTTTTCAATGATCCAGAGAATGTTGGCAATTTGATCTTTGGTTCCTCTGCCTTTTCTAAAACCAGCTTGAACATCTGGAAGTTCACAGTTCACGTATTGCTGAAGCCTGGCTTGGAGAATTTTGAGCATGACTTTACTAGCGTGAGAGATGAGTGCAATTGTGCGGTAGTTTGAGCATTCTTTGGCATTGCCTTTCTTTGGGATTGGAGTGAAAACTGACCTTTTCCAGTCCTGTGGCCACTGCTGAGTTTTCCAAATTTGTTGGCATACTCAGTGCAGCACTTTCACAGCATCATCTTTCAGGATTTGAAATAGCTCTACTGGAATTCCATCACCTCCACTATCTTTGTTCGTAGTGATGCTTTCTAAGGCCCACTTGACTTCACATTCCAGGATGTCTGGCTCTAGGTGAGTGATCACACCATCATGATTATCTGGGTCGTGAAGCTCTTTTTTGTACAGTTCTCCTGTGTATTCTTGCCACCTCCTCTTAATATCTTCTGCTTCTGTTATGTCCATACCATTTCTGTCCTTTATTGAGCCCATCTTTGCATGAAATGTTCCTTGGTATCTCTAATTTTCTTGAAGAGATCTCTAGTCTTTTCCATTCTGTTTTCCTCTATTTCTTTGCACTGATCACTGAGGAAGGCTTCCTTATCTCTCCTTGCTATTCTCTGGAACTCTGCATTCAAATATCTTTCCTTTTCTCCTTTGCTTTTCACTTCCTTTCTTTTCACAGCTATTTGTAAGGCCTCCTCAGGCAGCCATTTTGCTCTTTTTCATTTCTTTTTCTTGGGGATGGTCTTGATTCCTCTCTCCTCTACAGTGTCACAAACCTCCATCCATATTTCATCAGGCACTCTGTCTATCAGATCTAGGCCCTTAAATCTATTTCTCATTTCCACTGTGTAGTCATAAGGGATTTGATTTAGGTCGTACCTGAATGGTCTAGTGGTTTTCTCAAATTTCTTCAATTTGAGTCTGAATTTGGCAATAAGGAGTTCATGATCCAAGCCACAGTCAGTTCCTGGTCTTATTTTTGTTGACTGTATAGAGGTCTGACAGAATGTGGTCCACTGGAGAAGGGAATGGCAAACCACTTCAGTATTCTTGCCTTGAGAACCCCATGAACAGTATGAAAAGGCAAAAAGATAGGACACTGAAAGATGAATTCCCCAGGTCAGTAGGTGCCCAATATGCTACTGGAGATCAATGGAGAAATAACTCCAGAAAGAATGAAGGGATGGACCCAAGCAAGAACAACACCCAGTTGTGAATGGGACTGGTGATGGAAGCAGGGTTCAATGCTGTAAAGAGTAATATTATATAGGAACCTGGAATGTTAGGTCCATGAATCAAGGCAAATTGGAAGTGGTCAAACAAGAGATGGCAAGAGTGAACATCGACATTGCAGGAATCAGTGCACTAAGATGGACTGGAAGGGGTGAATTTAACTGAGATGACCATTATATCTATTACTATGGTCAGGAATCTCTTAGAAGAAATGGAGTAGCCATCATGGTCAACAAGAGAGTCCGAAATGCAGTACCTGGATGCAATCTCAAAAATGACAGAATGATCTCTGTTCGTTCCAAGGCAAACGATTCAATATCATGGTAATCCAAGTCTATGCCCCGACCAGTAACACTGAAGAAGCTGAAGTTAACAGTTCTATGAAGACCTACAAGACCTTCTAGAACTAACACCCCCAAAAGATGTCTTTTTCATTATAGAGGACTGGAATGCGAAAGTAGGAAGTCAAGAAACACCTGGAGTAACAGGCAAATTTGGCCTTGCAGTACCGAATGAAGCAGGGCAAAGGGCTAATAGAGTTCTGCCAAGAGAATGCACTGGTCATAGCAAAGACCCTTTTCCAACAACACAAGAGAAGACTCTACACATGGCCATCAGGAGATGGTCGACACCAAAATCAGATTGATTATATTCTTTGCAGCCAAAGATGGAGAAGGTCTCTACAGTCAGCAAGAATAAGACCGGGAGCTGACTGTGGCTCAGATCATGATCTTCTTATTGCCAAATTCAGACTGAAATTGAAGAAAGTAGGGAAAACCACTAGACTATTCAGGTATGACCGAAATCAAATCCCTTATGACTATACAGTGGAAAGTTTGTTAGGTAAGTCATTATGAAATTGAGGATCATTTCATACTATTTCCAGATTTTTGTCTTTTCTCTCTCTCCTTTCTTTTTGTCATTCTTGTCAGCACCCAGTGCTGCCTTCTTGGCTGATTTCCATAACTTTATAACACTACCCACTAAAATTTCTGTCCTTTTCTCTCTGATGTATTCTTCTTTCTATATCCAAAGTAATGTCTCTGAAATCTTTTAAGCTTTTCTTATTTTAAACCTTCTTCAACACCAGTGATGTGATTTTGTCTTATTCTCTTTTTTGCTTCTATCCCTAGACCCTGGAATAAAGTAAGTGTTAAACAAGGTTTTAGTATGTTTAAACAACAAAATCTGGTGGCCCAGAACACAGTCTGTTCTCCAAATTTGGACTCATTATCCCAGGAAGTGCTTAAGATGATCCATTGGGAGATAGAAAGAAACTATTAGGACTTAATTCCTAATTAGTTTTCAGATTATACTGTTCAAAGCTTTAATTTATATTTATATTTTATGCACATTTTGTAGTGGTCCATGTATGTACATCCAAATAAATAAGTCTATGTGTATGGGGAATGTATGCTCAAAAGTTTTTCTGTTCATACTGAATTGTTTTTTGCTGCAATAATGCCACAGTACAAATGATCCCACAATCTATGTGGTTTTCAGTAGCAAACATTTACTACTTATTAGGTTGGCTAAGGTCCATCTAGTCAAGGCTGTGGTTTTTCCTGTGGTCATGTATGGATGTGAGAGTTGGACTGTGAAGAAGGCTGAGCGCTGAAGAATTGATGCTTTTGAACTGTGGTGTTGGAGAAGACTCTTGAGAGTCCCTTGGCCTGCAAGGAGATCCAACCAGTCCATTCTGAAGGAGATCAACCCTGGGATTTCTTTGGAAGGAATGATGCTAAAGCTGAAACTCCAATACTTTGGCCACCTGATGTGAAGAGTTGACTCATTGGAAAAGACTCTGATGCTGGGAGGGATTGGGGGCAAGAGGAGAAGGGGATGACAGAGGATGAGATGGCTGGATGGCATCACTGACTCGATGGACATGAATCTGAGTGAACTCCGGGAGTTGGTGATGGAAAGGGAGGCCTGGTGTGCTGCGATTCATGGGGTCGCAAAGAGTCGGACATGACTGAGCAACTGAACTGAACTGAGGTTGGCTGGGATTAGCTATGGGGCCCTCTGGTTGGTTGTGACTTGTCTGAGGAGCTGGTTTGGATTTCTGTGTTGGATTTAAGGCTGCTAGATGTCTCACCTTATTCTAGGACTATCAGTTACTCAGGGAAACTATTTTTGTGGCAAAGCGCATGACTGTAAACAGCCTGGCAGAATCTCTCCCTGCCTCCTCAGTCCTCACCTGAGACTAGTGCTGTTTCTTCTGCCCACGGTTGACTGATAAAAGCAAAGCACAGGCCTAAGCCCCATGTTAGCGAGGATAGGCTCATGTATTCTTGCCTGGAAGGAGAGGAGAGGGTAATCATTTGCTGAACAATAATCCAGTTTACTGCATTTATGAAAAGCATGCAATAAAAGATATGTGTCCACTGGCTTGGCTGTAGAGCAGTGGTCCCTAGCCTTTTTGGCACCAGGGACTGATTTTGTGGAAGACAGTTTTTCTATGGACCCAGTGGTGGAATGGTTTCAGGATGATTCAAGTGCATTACAGTTAGTGTATTTTATTATTATTACATTCTGACATATAATAAGATAATGATACAGCTTACCGTAATGGTGCCAGTGATCTGGCTTGAGGTGGAGGACCTCAGGCAGAAATGCAGGCAATAGGGAGTGGCTGTAAATACAGATGAAGTTTTCTTGCTGCCACTCACCACCTGCTGTGAAGCCTGATTGCTAGGAGCCCATGGCCTGTCCATGGCCCAGGCACTGGTGACCCCTGCCCTAGAGGGTGAAGTTCAAGTGTCACATGGTGGCATTCCGGGACGAAGTCTGCCTTTCCCATGCTTTACATCTTCAGTGCTTCTCTTCACACACAGTGCTCTCAGCTGTCTATGCCAGTTGGGTGCTAGCCTCCATATGTGCTGTGAAAGTTGCCACCTCTGCCTTTTATGGACAGTAACCCTGACTCTGAGGCAGGTTGCTGCTGGTGGGGTTGAGTGAGTTCAAGTCACCACATCCACATCCAGCAAGGGGCAGTGTGGCTTGGGCCATAGTCAGGATCCTGGAGGTCAGCTTGACCTGAGAGCATTCCTGAGAGTACTTTGGAAGTGGAAGCTGTCAGTTTCAGTAGAAACTCAGTTTCAGTAGTTTGAGTCACTGGTCAAAGGAGTCCAGAGCCTTGATGCAAGGGATTCAGGCCAAGTTCTGGAGCTGGGTACAATTACTTGGTATGTGGGAGGCACTCAGGAAATGTTTAAGAGGTGTACAAAATTCATGTATGAGCACCTCAGACCATCTCCACTGCTGCCATGCTGGTCTGAGCCACTATTGTCTCCAGTCCAGGGTTTTGACATAGTTGTCTCTGTCTTCCTTTTCACTGGGAGATAGCCCCCTCACAGCGGTCTACAAGGTCCTCCATGATCCGGCCCTTCGTTTGATCTCTCTCCACGTCTCCTACAACTTGGCTTCCTCCCTGCTCTAGCCACAATGGCCTTCATGCTGTTCTCTGAAGATGTCATCCCTCCATCTCACCCATTCTTGCTCTCTCCTAGGTGGCTGGCTCAACCTACATGATATTCACCAGCGTCACACGACTTACTCCCTGGCTTCCTTCAGGGTGTCACTGAAATGTAGTCTTCCTGTGGAGGCTTTTTCAATTGCCCTGTCTAAAATTGCTCTTTCCTCACACAACTCCAGTCCTCTGCCATTATTGTTTTCTGGAGCACTTTGAAGTTTGAGAGATTTTTTTTTTAACTTTAATTTTTTATTATATTTTGTTTGGCTGCATCGGGTCTTAGTTACAGCATGTGGGATACAGTTCCCTGACCAGGAATCAAACCTGGGCCCCTTCCATTGGAGGCGTGGCGTCTTAGCCATGGACCACCAAGGAAGTCCTGAGAAACATTTTATCTGTCTATGGTCTGCTTCCCTCCATGGAGGGAAGCTCATAAAGGTGTTTTTGCTATTTTGTTTGCATTCGTGCTAAGAATAGTTCTTGCCTGTCAGATCTGCAGTCAATATTTGGTCAATCGATTAGTGAGAATTTCACCATCCTTCCTAGTGAATTCTTCCTCTCATTTCCCCAAAGCACTTTCTCTATACCTACTTGATAGTACATTATCATTCTAGCGATAGAGAATTAATCTGTACGTTGCTTCCCTCTCCCACTAGAATGGGTATCCAGTGCTGAATTTTGCATGAGCTCGATGTGTTACCTCCTCCAATCTATGATGCTTTGTTAAACCAAAACAGGAATGAAAGTGTAAAACTTTTCCACAGTCCTCTCTAAAGGCCACTAATGACATTCACCAGGAACTGTACTTTCACTCTAAAAGAATCCTGATAGGTATCATTTGCTCATACAGGAAAAGTTCATCTTACCTTTTTTATTTCACTTTAAAAAAATTATTTTGGAGTATAGTAAATTTACAATGTTGTGTTAGCTTCAGGTGAACAGTAAAGTGAATCATATATATATATATTTATATACCTCCACTCTTTTTTAGCTTCTCTTCCCTTATAGATCATTACAGAGTATTGAGTAGAGTTCCCTTCATTGTACAGTAGATCCTTATTAGTTATCTGTTTTATATATAGTAGTGTGTTTATCAGTTCCAATCTCCCAATTTGTCTCTCCCCCTTCCCTTCAGTAACCATAAGTTTTAATATGTTTTTAAAAAATGAATTGTATTTATGCTCTTAGAGACATTTTGTTATCGTTTATTTGCTTCTGCTGAACATCTATTGCTTCACATTCAAAATAAATCATTTCTTAAACACTAAGTAGTTGCATTCTAGCTATTTGTGTGGATCACAACAAACTGGAAAATTCTTAAAGAGATGGGAATACCAGACCACCTGACCTGCCTCCTGAGAAACCCGTACACAGGTCAAAAAATAACAGAACTGGACATGGAACAATTGATTGGTTTCAAATTGGGAAAAGAGTACATCAAAGCTGTATATTGTCATCCTGCTTATTTAACTTCTATGCAGACTATATCATGTGAAATACTGGATGAATCACAAGCTGGAATCAAGATTGCTGGGAGAAATATCAATAACCTCAGATATGCAGATGATATCACCTTAATTACAGTAAGAAAAGAGGAACTAAACAGCCTCTTGATGAGGGTAAAAGAGGAGAGTGAAAAAGTTGGCTTAAAAGTCAGCATTCAAAATAGTAAGATCATGACATCTGGTCTCATCACTTCATGGCAAATAGATGGGGAAACAATAGAAACAGTGACAGATTTTATTTTCTTGGACTCCAAAATCACTGCAGACAGTGACTGCAGCCATGAAATTAAAAGATGCTTGCTCCTTGGAAGAAAAGTTATGACCAACCTAGACAGAATATTAAAAAGCATGAAATATCACTTTGCCAACTAAACATCCATATAGTCAAAGCTGTGGTTTTTCCAGTAGTCATGTATGGATGTGAGAGTTGGACCATTATAAAGGCTGAGCACCAAAGAATTGATGCTTTTGAACTGTGGTGTTGGAGAAGACTCTAGAGACTCTTCTTGGAGGAGAGTCAAACCAGTCAATCCTAAAGAAAATCAGTCCTGAATATTCATTGAAAGGACTGAGGCTGAAGTTCCAATACTTTGGCCACCTGATGCGAAGAGCCAACTCATTAGAAAAGACCCTAATGCTGGGAAAGATTGAGGGCAGGAAGAGAAGAGGGCAACAGAGGATGAGATGGTTGGATGGCATCAGCAATTCAATAGATGCAAGTTTGAGCAAACTCCGAGAGATAGTAAATGACAGGGAAGCCCAGCGTGCTGCATTCCAGGGGGTCCCAAATAGTTGGATATGACTAAACAAATGAACAACAACATTTTACTGTAATATATAATATGTGCTCAATTTCTTAGTCATGTCTGACTCTTTGCCACCCCATGGACTGTAGCCCAGCAGGCTCCTCAGTCCATGGGATTTCTCAGGCAAGATGACTGGAGTGGGGTGCTCATTTCCTCTCCCAGGGATCTTCTCAAACCAGGGATCAAACCTGACCCTCCTGTATTGTCAAGTAAATTCCTTACCACTGAGCCACCTGGGAAGCCTGATATATAATATGTAACCTTATACATTCTGGTATAATATATTATAGTTTTTTTCTTGTTGTTACTATGGAAATGTTATTTAACTACTTAAGATTTAGAGACATAAAATATTATTTTCAAATGTTACAAATTTTTGAAAAAGGTGCTCTTTTACTTCAGAAATTAAAAACAAAATTAAAATTTTTGGTTTTAAAAAAGATTTTTTTGGAAAATTGTTAGAAAAAAGTAAAGAGAAACTTTGGCTGGCTAAATAAATTTTCTGGAGAAATAGGTGGAATGACAGAACAAAAAAGAAAAGAATTTCAGAACTAGAATACTCAGCAGAATGCAGCACGGATGTGTCATTAATGGAGCAGTGTGTTAATTTACCTTCCACCTCAACGTCAACCCTAAAAGAAGAATTTGAAGAACAACTTGAAGCGGAGAAAACACTGAAGAATGTTTTAAATTTAACATTCTATTTGCCATCCAGGTTCATGGCCATCTAATTTGAATATGAAACAAAAAAAACATGCCATTTTTATAGAAAATTATCCAATTTTTGTAGGAAAGTGTAACATTCCCAAAGAAACTGTAGGCAAGAATATTTCACATATGATTATTCACAAATTGTCCCAAATGTTGAAACTGATTAGATTATGGTTGTTTTACCTCAAAAGATTCTATTTTTTGGTCCATATTTTAAGTACTTTGGGGACGGAAAAAGATCCAGTAATGAATGAGAAAGTACTCAGTGACTGTCAGCTTTAATTACATATTTTTACTAAGTATGAAAAAAAATGAAATGCATGTCAACCGTAATGGAAGTATTCAAAACTGAAATCTTATATAGAAAAATTTTATAACTATCAATGCTACCAGAGATGATTTGAAAAAGAGAAAAATATTGGTGTACTATGGAGGCCTCTTAATATACATGATTCAGTTTTTGGCAAAGGTATGTTTTAACATTGAGAAGGTTTTTCAAGAAACTCTATGAGTGAGATGATGGTAATTTGCTGTATTTTGCAGAAACTATAGCAGAATTTTATATTATGGAAGACATCTGCATAGAATAAAAACACTGGCAACATAACATACTTCTTAGGAGATGGAATGAAAAAACCAAAATTATAACAGAATAGTTTGGATCAAAACAAATATAAAACATAATTTAATCATTTAGATAAAATCTCTAATATAGGCCAGGTAAAGAGAAATTGTTATTAGGTGTGTGGATTATAGAAGTGCATATATTTCCATATGTGAACTTTTGGATTGGGATTTCCCATGTAAATGAAATAAAGAAGACTTATGTACATTTCTTGTGGACTAAACCACTTGAAAAAGCATTTAATAAATGTAAAAAACAATTTGAGGGGCCAAGGCTGTAAGTATCTATAGAAAACTTAACAGATTACACAAAAGAGCCTTTAGTTTCTAATTTGTACATTCTTTACACTTGATAGTTAACAGTGCAGTTAAAAAAATTTTTTAACAACAATAAATTTTCTGTCTTTCAAGAACTAACCCACTACTTTTTTTACTTCAGTCAAACAGTAAATTGTATTTAAAATACATTTACTAAAAATTAAAAAACTTAAAAACCTTTGTCAAATAGGTGATTGGGAAGAAAATTGATAACATCATGTCATTAAAAACTAAGCGTGTTATGCATTTTTAGAAATTGCTAATGATTTTGCTGCTGCTGCTGCTGCTAAGTCGCTTCAGTCGTGTCCGACTCTGTGCGACCCCATAGACGGCAGCCCACCAGGCTCCCCCATCCCTGGGATTCTCCAGGCAAGAACACTGGAGTGGGTTGCCATTTCCTTTTCCAATGCATGAAAGTGAAAAGTGAAAGTGAAGTACTTCAATCATGTCGGACTCTTAGCGACCCCATGGACTGCAGCCCACCAGGCTCCTCCATCCATGGGATTTTCCAGGCAAGAGTACTGGAGTGGGGTGCCATTGCCTTCTCCGGCCAATGATGTTAAAGATACCTAACCATATAGGTGGCGCTTCCCAGGTGCTTCCCACTAGTGATAAAGAACCTGCTTGCCAATGTAGGAGATACAAGAGATGTGGTGTGGGGATCTTTGATCCCTGAGTGGGAAAAATCACCCGGAGAAGGGCATGGCAACCCACTCCAGTATTCTTGCCTGGGAAAATCCCATGCTCAGAGGAGTCTGGTGGGCTATAGTCCATAGGGTCCACAGATTTGGACATAACTGAGCACACACACACAAGTAAACATATAGATATATTGATAGTATAGATGAATAAAGAATAATAACATGCAATATGAATATAGTAAATTATAATAATGTAGAATAATAGTCTGTAGTAATGATATCATAATCATTGCTAGTTCTACATAATAATAACTTATGCTTCTCATTTTAAAAAGTTTTCAGTATCAAAAGACTTTTCTTATCATAGCCATCATCGAGTCCTCGCTCAGGGGTTTGCAGAAGGGTTAGACAGTAAAATTTTAGACTTTATGGGCCATTTGGTCTCTGTTCAGTCACTCAGCTCTACTGCTGCAGAGTAGAAGTTGCTGTTTGTTGTTCAGTCGCTAAGTTGTGTCTGACTCCTTGTGAGCCCATGGACTGCAGCACACCAGGTTTCCCTGTCTTTCGCCATCTCCTGGAATTTGCTCAAACTTAGTCCATTGAGTTAGTGATGCTATCCAACCATCTCGTCCTCTGTCGTCCCCTTCTCCTCTTACCTTCAGTCTTTCCCAGCATCAGGTGGCCAAAGTATTGGAGCTTCAGCTTCAATGCCAGTCCTTCCAATGAATGTTCAGGGTTGATTTCCTTATCTCCTTGCAGTCTAAGGGACTCTCAAGAGTCTTCTCCAACACCACAGTTCGAAGGCATCAGTTCTTTGGTGCTCAGCCTTCTTTATGGTCCAGTTCTCACATGGGTACAAGACTGTTGGAAAAACCATAAAAGTTGCTATAGACAATACAAAGCAAATGAGCAGGACTATGTTCCAGTAAAATTTTATTGGTGGATGCTGATATTCTAATTTCATAAAACTTTGAAATTAGGTGTTATGCAATACTGCTAACACTTTTTCCTATCATTTAAAAATGCAAAAACAATTCTTAACTTATGGACTGTATAAAACAGATGGGTGGGTCAGCCTTGGCCCTGGAGCCATTGTTAGCAGATCTCTGTTCTAGATGATGTATTTACTTTGAAATCTGTAGAAATGAGTTAATACAAATACCTAAAAATTTACAACTGAAATTGAGTGATGAACATGCTAACCTACTGATGGGATATCATTATGCAACATTCAATTTACTGCACACAGTTCCAGGTACATATCTGGCTGCCAGTTTATGTTTATCTCTGTCAGTATTAGTGCCAGTGGAGAATTTATGATCATATTGAAAAAAATTTACTAAACGTGCTTTAAGGTCTACAACATCACAAAAAACCGTAGTCTAGCTCAGCCACTGTTTCTACAGAATGAGACATAGTTACAAATAAATATCAAAATTGCTATAACAAGTTTCTTTGCCAGGGAAGAATGATGTATAATTAGTTCAGACAAATTGCTACATTAGAATTAATTGTAATTCTTTTTTTTTTTTTTTTACTATGTTTCAATTTTGAATTTTGTACTTTATGTTCAAGAGTTTGACTTGGGAATTGGATGAAGAATGACTTTACACCTATTGCGTTTGTTTTAACAGAAGTGAACACTATGGAAAGAGAAAGTGTTAGTCGCTCAGTCATGTCCAACTCTTTGAGACCCCATGGACTGTAGCCCACAAGGCTCCTCTGTCCATGGAATTCTCTAAGCAAGAATACTGGAGTGAGTAGCCATTTCCTTCTTGAGGGGATCTTCCCAACTCAGGGATCAAACCTGGGTTTCCTGCATTGCAGGCAGATTCTTTACCTTCTGAGTCACCAAGGAAGCCCAATAAACACTATACTACCTTAACAACTTTCACATCTCTTGCTGAGGAAGAGATTAAAAAACAAAACAAAACTCTGTGGATGTCTTGTGTGGACCAATGGAAGCCAGTCCTTGGTAGGGATGGAGAGTTGCATCCAGAACAGTCCTAAAGGAGAGAACTTCACAAAGATGCGCAAGGCATGGCTTCTGGCCTCAGGACACTTCTGGGATAGTCTGAAGATGTATGTTTTGCAGTCCTAACATTTATTTTAAAGCATTCCTCCCTGTTACTTTCTTCCATTGTTGTACTGCAGTGCAGTCCAGGGTTTTACTTAAAAACAAAAACAGCAATGTAAAATTTACCCTACCTAAGAGCTTACTCCTTGCAAGAAAAGTTATGACCAACCTAGATAGATAGATATTCAAAAGCAGAGACATTACTTAGCCAACAAAGGTCCATCTAGTCGAGGCTATGGTTTTTTCCAGTGGTCATGTATGGATGTGAGAGTTGGACTGTGAAGAAAGCTGAGCAACGAAGAATTGATGCTTTTGAATTGTGGTGCTGGAGAAGACTCTTGAGAGTCCCTTGGACTGCAAGAGGATCCATCCAGTCCATTCTAAAGGAGATCAGTCCTGAGTGTTCTTTGGAAGGACTGATGCTAAAACTGAAACTCCAGTACTTTGGCCACTTCATGTGAAGAGATGACTCATTGGAAAAGATTCTGATGCTGGGAGGGATTGGGGGCAGGAGGAGAAGGGGACGACAGAGGATGAGATGGCTGGATGGCATCACAGACTCAATGGATGTGAGTCTGAGTGAACTCCAGGAGATGGTGATGGACAGGGAGGCCTGGCGTGCTGCGATTCATGGGGTCGCAAAGAGTCGGACACGACTGAGTGACTGAACTGAACTGAACTGAACTGAAGAGCAATAAAGCAAAAATGGATGAAAAAATAGAAGCCACTCTGTCAGTATGCTGTGATGTGTAAAATTTTAAAATGTGTATGTTTTTTACTGTTTATTCTACCTTCTGTCATTAACCACACATGGTAGAACCCAGAAGCTTCGCAGACTGTGCTAGGATTAGCCTACTGTCTTAAGGACAAAGGTTAGTTAGGCTGACAACTTGTTATTTTTGACAAGACCTGTCAGCTCTGTGATCAACAAAAATGTAAACTGAAGAGGTCTTCAGGTATAAAAAGAAATTCCTCAAAGCTAAAGCTCATTGACTTTTAGAAAAAACAACAAAATCCTCTAGAATTGTAGAGTCAAACAAAACTTTTTAAAGAAATAAGCCTTGAAACTCGTGGAGGCTGTTTGAAGATAAAAGAAGAGTTGTTTATGAGCCAATGATGAAAGTATGTAAAGGGCCACAGGTATTTTGTAATACACATCTGGAGATCTCATTAGAATTTGAAAGCACCTTGGGGAAAAGTAGTTCTTTAAAGTGGGAAAGGTTGGCTGAGTTTGAGTGGAGTGAGTCACACCTGGAAGCAAGGATCTGAGAGAAGTTCTGCCCTGGTGGTAGTGTGTAGACTGATAGGAGTCAGTCTTACATGTCAATCTAGTTATTGTTTCTTATTATAAACCTTTTAAAATCATGACTATATAAAAGGTAAAGACCCAGTGCAACCATGCCTTTTAAACCTTTCATACGTTCTTGGCATTTCCCTATCTATTTGAAAACTTTTTCTGTTTCAGAATTTGTATGATAAATAGTTCAGTGATACAGTATCCAGTCTGACATTGTTTATTAATTTGTACATATCTTTTTTCTAAATTCTGGGTAAATTAATTTTCAAATAATAAGATGAACTTGTTGACCCTCACAGAACAAAAGACAAAACTATACGAAGTATGCTAGATGCTACTTGGCTTTCTTCCTACAAAAATGGCATAAGCTACCCTTAAAATATGATCC
The DNA here is from genome assembly GCF_014754425.2 of Oryx dammah. Lineage (NCBI taxonomy): Eukaryota > Metazoa > Chordata > Mammalia > Artiodactyla > Bovidae > Oryx > Oryx dammah. The sequence continues at coordinate 10,807,919 of NW_024070196.1, forward strand.
TGTATAAAAATTCCATGTAACTGCAAAAGGAGATGCTGAAATAAAACTAAGAGCTGAAATAGAAAAAATGAAAAATTAATAAAACAGCATTTAAGGGACTTCCCTGGTTGTCCAGTGCTTAAGATTTCACCTTCACCTGCAGAGGTCTCCGGTTTGATCCCTGGTTGTGGAACTAAGATCCCGCATGTGTGTGAAAGTGAAAGTCAGTCATGTCTGACTCTTTGTGACCCCATGGACTATACAGTCCCTGGAATTCTCTAGGCCAGAATACTGGAGTGGGTACCCTTTCCCTTCCCCATGGGATCTTCCCAACCTGGGATCTAACCCAGGTCTCCAGCATTGCAGGTGGATTCTTTACCTGCTGCGCTACAAGGGAAGTCCAAGAATACTGGAGTGGGTACCCTATCCCATCTCCTGCAGATCTTCCCGACCCAGGAATCAAACCAGGGTCTCCTGCATTGTAGGCAGATTCTTTACCAACTGAGCTGTCAGGGAAGCCCTGCATGTGTGTGGCACAGACAAAAGATGAAAAGCAAAAAAAGGCATTCCCATTTTAAAAAAAATCAACATTTAAATTCTAAGTTATTTCTTCAAAATAATGAATAAATTAGTAAAGTACTGACATGATTTATTTAAAAAACTTGTTTAACTTGATAAGAAAGGAGTAAATTTAGTTAAAATCAATGCAAAAGATCATTGAAAACCTGTTTTAAATAATTTCTGTTTTATTATTTCTGCTGCTTCTGCTCCTAAGTCGCTTCAGTTGTGTCCGACTCTGTGTCATCCCATAGACGGCAGCCCACCAGGCTCCGCCGTCCCTGGGATTCTCCAGGCAAGAGTACTGGTGTGGGTTGCCATTTCCTTCTCCAATGCATGAAAGTGAAAAGTGAAAGTGAAGTTGCTCAGTCGTGTCCGACTCTTAGCGACCCCATGGACTGCAGCCTTCGAGGCTCCTCTGTCCATGGGATTTTCCAGGCAAGAGTACTGGAGTGGGGTGCCATTGCCTTCTCCAGTTTTATTATTTCTAGTTTCATAGCATTTGGGAATACAATTTTAAATCACATAGTAACATTTTTCTGTTTCTTCCTCTCTGAATAGTCAGTTTATGTTCCTTATTTCTAGTGCTTATTTGAGTTACGTTATTTTTTATACTAGTTTATACTAATATATTTGATGATCAAATGATTAATTATAAAAAAAATAATGTACTCAAGCACTAGAAATAAGGAATATAAACTGACTATTCAGAGAGGAAGAAACAGAAAAATGTTACTATGTGATTTAAAATTGGTATTCTCAAATGCTATGAAACTATGAAATTCCAAATTTCCAAAAATAGATTCTTTAGAAGATGCATTTTTCTAAAATATGTTTCATAATTTATTTAATAGGGCAAATATAGTTTTGAATTTAAATGTAAGAATACTATAAACTGTAAAAGAAAAAAGTAAACATAGGCAAATTTTTTTTTATATAGGCAAATATTAAAGATAAACTATAGGAAACTTAGCAAGCAAAATATAGTCATACAGCAGATGAATAATATGCTCCAGTCAAAAAGGGTTACTACAACAAAGTGATGACTCTGTGTCACAAAGATACTGCTTATCAGATTAACAGGAAAGAAAACAAAATCCCTCAGTGTAAGCTAAATTGATTTCAAGAAGTTATTCAGTGAAATGTGCCATCTTTTCTTGATTCAATCACACAACTAAACTGTTAAAAATTTTATTTATTTAAAATTTATTTAAAGTCATTAAAATGGTTTTTAATACTATACATTTAGAATGAATATGTATTACATTCACTTATGGAATTCTAAAACTTGAACCAGGAATAGGATGAGGATAGAGTGCTATTTAGCATAACACTTGAAATGCTGGTATTAGCTCTTTGAGATGAAAACAAAGTCAGACATATAAATAAAGACAAAAATATTTTAGGAATGATTTTTTAAATAAAGTAATAAATTACAAAAGTCAAAAAATTTTGGAAATAACTGACACTGTTAGAAGTTACAAATGAATTTAGCAAAATTTCAGAATATAAGAAAGCTCTAAAAGCATTGTACATTAATTACTGTCTAGTTATTATTTATTATTTATATAAAAACACATACCCTCCATAATAAGGAAAAGGTTTACTGGAGCCCCATCCCACCTGGATGAAGGGCATTTCTCCTGTTCTAGCCCTTACAGCCTTCCTTTCTCCCATCCTTATGTTGATATAAAGAAATACTTGAATAAGTATGTAAATGGGGATAAAGAGACACATCTGTCTTGCACAAGAATTCCAAATTATTATTGTAGCTACTTTATCTTCCAAGAAGAAGGATCTGACTCCTCTGGCCTTAAGTGTAGGCTATGCATAGTGACTTCCTCCCCAAAACTACAGGATGGAAAGGGAGAAAATGATAACTTAAAATTAAAAAAAATTTTTTTCATTTTAATTGGAAGATGATTACTTTAAAATATTGTGATGGTTTTTGCCATACATCAGCATGAGTCAGCCATGGGTGTACCTGTTTTCTGCCATCCTGAGCTCCCCTCCCGTCTCCCTCCCCATCCTATCTCTTTGGGTTTCCCAGGGCTTTGGGTGCCCTTCTTCATGCATCGAACTTGCACTGGTCATCTAGGAAACGACAACTGTAGTGTGGAGACTCTGCCTGACAAACACTGCCTCATCCAGGCGGTCACAGTCAGTACAACCAGTGATGTCAGGGTGATAGCATGCACTCTTGATAGGATGCTGTGAAAATGGCATTTTACTTCTGTGGTCTGGTTCCCCCAAACCCAAAACATGAATGTAGTATGAGGAAAAAAAAATCAGAAAAATCCCAGTTGACAGATGTATTCATCTTCCTGGGCTGCCATAACAAAGCACCATGAACTGGGCAGCTGAAACAACAGGAATTGGTTTTCTTACATTCTGGAGGTTGGAGTCTGAGCTCAGGGTACCTGCATGGCCAGGTTCTGGGCGGGCTCTCTTCTCGGCTTGCAGATGGTGCCTCCAGTCTGTGTCCTCACACAGTGGAGAGAGCTCTGCTGTGTCTTTCCCTTTCTATGGGGTGTCAGCCCTGTTGGATTAGGACTCATATGGCTTCATTTACCTTTTATAATCTCCTCCTCTTAGGTCACAGTCACAGTTGAAGGTTAAGGCTTCAATAGATGAATTTTGTGAAGATATCATCCAGTCCATTGCAAGGGACTATTCTACAAACTACCTGACTGATACTTCTCAAAGGTATGGAGGTTATCAAAAATCAGGTCAGCCTGAGAAACTTTCAAAAGGGAGTCTAAGGAGACATGATGACAAGTGCAATCTGATGTCCTGATGGGATCCTGGAACAGAAAAAGGACATCAGGTAAAACTTAGAGGTAAGTAACCAAGGACTTTGGTTGATAATAATGATTTGATCGTGGTTCATTATTTGCAACCAGTGTACCATGTTGATATATTAGAATAGGGGAATAGGCATATGGGAACTCTGTGCCATCTCTGTACTTTCCTGGTAGAACATCTGAAACTGTTCTAAAAATAAACTTACTATGTTAATTATTATTATAATAAAAATTAAAGCTTATTATAATTTTCTGTTAGAACACCTAAAACTGCTCTAAAAATAAAGCTTATTATTAAAAAACTTTATGCCATTGGATTAAAAAGAGAAAACATAGTTACATTGAAATTTTAGGGGAATTCACAAATAAGAGAATGAAAGATTATATATCAGGAATACTAGAACAGTAGGGAATGGCATCAGTAATCGCTAAATGTAATACTGGGATAACTGGTGACTGGTATAGAGAAGAGCTGAATTATTGACAAAGGCACCAAATATTACAATGAAAATCCAGATTTTTATCACTGAGTAAGGCTCTAAATGGATAAAGAAGATCCTACTATATAGCATGGGGAACTATAGTCAATATTCTGTGATAAGCCATGATATAAAAAGAATAGAAAAAAGAATGTATATATAAATATACATATATGTGTGTATATGTGTATATACACACATGTATATATAAATATACATATATAACTGAATCACTTTACTGTATAGGAGAAATTAATATAGGATTGTAGACCAGCTATACTTCAATTTTAAAAAAGTAATTGCTATGATTTATTCAGTAATCCTGGATGAATACTTTGGTATTATGTAGCACTTGGATGATCCTTTCAGTTTTATTCAGTACTATTATTTTTTAGAGATCATGTACATTTCAGATCATCAGCAGTAATGTAGCAGATAGGTGAATTTCTGTTTTAGAGAGGATTGCCGGGTATTATACTCTCACAGGTTCTTAGGAAATTTTGTGGAATGTTTAAGAGTTACTAAAATTCATTTATGGAATATTTTCATGGAGAAGGAAATGGCAACCCACTCCAGTGTTCTTGCCTGGAGAATCCCAGGGACGGGGGAGCCTGGTGGGCTGCCGTCTATGGGGTCGCACAGAGTCGGACACGACTGAAGTGACTTAGCTTAGCTTAGCTTAGCTTAGCTTAAGGCATTAAAAATCAGAGAAGACAGGTGATACTTAACTCTCTTTAATTGTTGTTTTTTTAAACTGATCCTGATTTACATGATATACTTTCCCTTTGCCTAATATCCTAGTTCTGTTTATATTCTGACATTATTATATTATGTGTGTTCCTGTGTAAACTTTCTCTACTATCTTTGGGAACAAGCTAGGAAATTGATAATTGGATAATAATAAATCCCAGCTATTGAAGAAACAGGGATATCATGATAGATAAAATGAAAGATTCCAATATGGGTCTGCCTTTTTTCTGACCTATTCCGAGCTTATTTTTCTGACAAACCACACAACAACCCACACAGAGGTAAGAACTAGGGACTGAGCCGTCCACCTCAGGCTGGTCCAGACCCACCCTCACTCTGATCCCCTTCTGATTCCTCCATAGCAATCTGACCTCAGTCAATGCAGCCGGCCCAGTGTGTGCGCAGATTGGCCAGCTTCAGTGGCTCTCTCAGACTCGCTGTCATCATGAACTGTATGTGTGCCTGTCTGCCTGCTCAGCACTGCCCTGTGGACAACCCTGTTGGCTATGATGAGGTCTGCCAGACTCTGCCTGTATCCCCAGACTTGGACCTCAGACAAGCAGATTTAAATATATAAAGCTAAAAAAGTTCCTCTGTCCATGGAATTCTCTAGGCCAGATTATTCGAGTGGATAGCCGTTCCCTTCTCAAGGAGATCTTCCCAACCCAGGGATTGAACCCAGGTCTCCAGCATTACAGGTGGATTCCTAATTGCCTGAGCCACCAGGGAAGCTGCTATATAATGATAATAGGATGAAATTTCAAAGAAAACAACAGAATAACAAAATAATAGATAAATTTGTTAGAAAAATATATGTACCATGTATTTGTTGTTGTTTATTTGCTAAGTTGTGTCCAGCTATTTGCAACTCCACAGACTGCAGCACCCCAGGCTTCCCTGTCCTCATTATCTCGTGGGGTTTGTTCAGACTCATATCCATTGTGTGGATGATGCCATCCAGCCATATCATCTGCTGTTACCCCCTTCTCCTCCTGCCTTCAATCTTTCCCAGCATCAGGGTCTTTTCCAATGAGTTGGCCCTTTGCATCAGGTGGGCAAAGCATTGGAGCTTCAGCTTTAGCATCAGTCCTTCCAATGAACATTCAGGGTTGATTTCCTTTAGGGTTGACTGGCTTGATCTCCTTGCAGCCCAAGGGATTCTCAAGAGTCTTCTCCAGCACCATAGTTCAAAAGCATCAATTCTTCAGCTCTCAGCCTTCTTTATGGTCTAACTCTCATATCCATACATGTAAGTCAGTCAGTTCAGTTGCTCAATTGTGTCTGACTCTTTTCAACCCCATGGATTGCAGAAAGCCAGGCTTCCCTGCCCATCACCAACTTCCAGAGCTTACTCAAAACTCATGCCCGTTGAATTGGTGATGCCATCCAACCATCTCATCCTCTGTTATCCCCTTCTCCTCCTGCCTTAAATCTTTCCCAGCATCAGAGTCTTTTCCAGTGAGTCAATTCTTCACATCAGATGGCCATAGAATTGGAGTTTCAGCTTTAGCATCAGTCCTTCCAATGAATATTCAGGACTGATTTCCTATAGGATGGACTGGTTGGATCGCCTTGCTGTCTAAGGGACTCTCAAGAGTCTTCTCCAACATCGCAGTTCAAAAGCATCAGTTCTTCAGTGCTCAGCTTTCTTTATAGTCCAACTCTCACATTCATACATGACCACTGGAAGAACCATAGCTTTGACTAGACATACCTTTGTTGGCAAAGTAACATCTCTGCATTTTAATATGCTGTCTAGGTTGGTCATAACTTTCCTTCCAAGGAGTAAGCGTCTGAATTTCGTGGCTGCAATCACCATCTGCAGTGATTTTGGAGCCCCCCAAAATAAAGTCTGACACTGTTTCCACCCTTTCCCCATCTATTTCCCGTGAAGTGATGATAGCAGATGCCATGATCTTCATTTTTTGAATGCTGACTTTAAGCCAGCTTTTTCATTCTCTTCTTTCACCTTCATCAAGAGGCTTTTCAGTTCCTCTTTCGCTTTCTGCCATTAGGGTGGTATCGTCTGCATATCTGAGAGTCTTGAGGTTATTGATATTTCTTCTTGATTCCACCTTGTGATTCACCTAGCCTAGCATTTCACATGGTGTACTCTGCATGTAAATTAAATAAGCAGAGCGACAATAAACAGCCTTGACATACTCCTTTTCCAATTTTGAACCAGTCTGTTTTTCCAAGTCTGGTTCTAACTATTGCTTCTTGACCCGCATACAGGTTTCTCAGGAGGCAGTAAGGTGGTCTGGTATCCCAATCTGTTTAAGAATTTTCCACAGTTTGTTGTGATCCACACAGTGAAAGGCTTTAGCATAGTCAATGAAGCAGAAGTAGATTTTTTTTTGAATTCTCTTGCTTTTCCTAAGATCCAACAGATATTGGCAATTAAAATATAATATGAAAGTTATAGAGGTGCTATATAAATTTATATATGTAAATGTGTCATACCAATGTTGTTGTTGTTTAGTCACTAAGTCACGTCCGACTCTTTGTGACCCCATGGACTGTATCTCTCCAGGCTCCTCTGAACATGGGATTTCCTAGGCAAGAGTAATGGAGTCGGTTGCCATTGCCTTCTCAAAGGGATCTTCCTGACACAGGGATCGAACCCATCTCTCCTGCACTGGGAGGTGGATTCTTTACTGCTGAGCCACCAGGGAAGCACAGGTGCCGTTATATACCTATTTAAATATCGTAAATCAATGACAAGAGCAGAAAACCAGTGGCAGTTGGTGGGCACAATTATAAAGAGCTACCAGCATTGTAAATTGCCTTAGTCTTTTTGGAGAATAGTCTGGCATACGTTAAAGGAAAAAAGCTTTAACACTGTTTCTTTGTTTTCCTGTTGCAGTTCTGCTTCTAGGACTCTACCCATGGTGGTGATGTTCAGACCAGGCTCTGGGGAGTTCTAAAGGAAAAGAGGGTCGGGGAGCTTAGGGTTTAGAGATTTTCTTTTGCTACTGCTCATGTGTTGTGTATGTGGGAGTGTTTTAAATTAAAATTTGGGTAAACAAAGTGTTTGGATGAAGCTATAATTTAGTTGAAGCTAGTGCTCTATGGAGGTATCGCTCAAGAGAAAAATGTAAATTACATGACAATATTAAAAATAACTCAGTTTAAAATAGGAGAAAAGAAGTGTGTGTTCAGTTACTCAGTCGTGTCTGACTCTTTGCAACTGCATGGACTGTAACCCACCAGATTCCTCTCTGTCCGTGGGATTCTCCAGGCAAAAATAATGGAGTGGGTTGCCATTCCCTTCTCCAGGAGATCTTCCAGACCCAGGGTTTCCTGCATTGCAGGGAGACTCTTTATTGTCTGAGCCATCAGGAAAGTCCCAAATTAAGACACAAAGCCAAAAGCCAAAAAAAAAAAAAAAAAAGGCTAATAGCAATAGTATCACAAAGCAGCACCAAATAGTTATTCCAAGACACAAAAAAGGCAAGTATGTGGCCTATTTAGGCACAAAGGAGTATTAAATAAAGTGAAGAAAAGTCAGAATGCAAAACAATGCATGCATGATACAGTGACATAAGCATGTACTTATGTATGAACAGTGACAGAAGTTGGAAGATAATATAGAGAAAATATAAATAGAGCTTTTAATTCCCTTTTTCTATAAAATGATCAAGTGCAAACTTAAAAAAATTGTTCTTTATGTATATAGGAGAATATGGGATATTTCACCCAAACTTTCTTAGATGAGTGATCCAATTAAAATGATCATAATATACTTCTGTACAAGGGCAGTATACCTGCTTTTGTACCTTTCTGTAAAACTAATTAAGGATCTCTGAGCATGTTGGTTGAATCAGCTTGGCATTGTAAACCAGGTTCTCCACACATTCACAAGCATAAACAACAAAATGATGAATCTTTTCCATATGGGAGCATTTTAGCATTTCAAAGTCAACATCCAAAGGAAAAAACACACAGATGTATATGCAGCTGAAGAACAGTCCTATTTTTCTTTCTTGTTCTGGTAACGACATTTAAATTCTCAGTTTTGTCTGAGTTGGGTTGTTGGTCTCCATCATGGTCTTGATGAACCGTGATTTTAAGGTCTTCAGAAGAGTACACATGGTGACAAATTAATCTGACGTTTGAAAATGATGAAATGCAGTGGAAAAAAAACCCACTCAAGATAAAATAGTGAAAGTTGTGATAAGATAACAGAGTAATGGTGATAGAGGGCAAGGTTCAGTGAGAAACCTTTTTTAAACTGAGAGTCTAAAAACTGCATAGGACAAGATGATTTGGCAAATGCTTGGTGAGGAGACAAATCTGGACAGGAACTTCATAGAAAGGAACTGAGGTGTAGTCTGAGAACTTCATTCCCAGATTTAAGGTGGCTTAGACAGTAAAGAATCTGCCTGCAATGCGGAAAACCAGGGTTCGATCCCTGGATCAGGAAGATTCCCTGAAGAAGGGAATAGCAACCCACTCCAGTACTCTTGCCTGGAAAATCCCATGGATGGAGGAGCCTGGTAGGCTGCAGTCCATGGGGTTGCTAAGAGTCGGACACGACTGAGCGACTTCACTTTCACTTTTCACTTTCATGCACTGGAGAAGGAAATGGCAACCCACTCCAGTGTTCTTGCCTGGAGAATCCCAGGGATGGGGGAACCTGGTGGGCTGCCGTCTATGGGGTCTATTGAGTCCCACACGACTGTCGCGACTTAGCAGCAGCAGCAGCAGTAGCAGTAGACGGTAAAGAATCTGCCTGCAATGCGGAAGACCTGGGTTCAATCCCTGGATCAGGAAGATTCCCTGAAGAAGGGAATAGCAATCCACTCCAGTATCCCTGAGTGAAGAATTCCATGGACAGAGGAGCCTGGTGGGCTATAGCCCGTGGGGTCGCAAAGAGTTGGACACTGAGTGATTAACACAACAACAACCCGGATAGAAAAGGGAAGATTCAGGTGAAAGCTGCTGGCAGAGACTGTGGACTCTTGGGAAAAAGAAATGTTCACGGATTCACTTTCTGTCTCTAGGATCCGTGGTGAATTATCTAACTTCTCTGTACCTTGGTTTCTTCGTTTATAAATGGACAAAATGACTCTACCTATCTGACAGAGTTGTGAGGATTAAATGAGGTTGTACAGGCCAGGCATGAAGTATGCTCTCAATAAGTGTTAGCTATTGTTATTTTTGGCAGAAATGGGGATTGCAGGAGTTTGCTAATGATTGCAAAATTCCATCATAAAATTGAGAGCTCTCCAGATAATCTGGGTTACAGAAAACCTCACAGCCTGCTGAATGAGGGCTACATTCCTACTTGTTAGGGCATGCGAGAGATTGGTGGAACACAACCAAGCTGTTTACATTGCAGAAGTCAAGTTCACTGAGATGCAAAGGCTGGCTACAGGCATATTTCTCTGCATGTAGCATCTGAAAAGAGTCTCTTATGATTTATGAGGGTCCTGGTTAGGTCTTGGTTCTGACCCCAGTGACTTGCAATAAAAATGAACCCAAAGCACATGGCTGGCCATTTGATCTGCTGATAATGTTGTTTTGCTAAAGCTAGGGAGGGGAGGGATATAAGAGGGGAAGGAAAGAGGATTGCTACCATTTTTTCCTTAACTTTGGAAATAAAGCAAAGCAAAACAGAGAAATATATGTCCAAAGATTTTAAAAAATCCTTAAAAGAAAAAGAAAAATAGGAAATAATTTTTTGACTGGCAGTTTTAATTCAACCCTAAAATTCCTGTCTACATGCTAATTTCGGAGAGTAAATTTGACAATTGGGAAACTCATAATGAGACCAGTGGTCAGACTCTTGGCTGAGCCCATTAGAACCCTTCCATGACAACTGGATTCTTTCTAGCATTTATTTCTCTTCTTCTTATGATAGTCTTTATCCAGAGTCCTTCATCTGGCAATGGTAAGCTGCTTTTTTTAAAAAAATAATTTTTTTTTGTTTATTTGGCTGAGCCGGGCCTCAGTTGCAGTATGTGGTTCCCTGACCAGGGATAGAACCCAAGCTGCTGGACCACCAGCTAAGTCCCACGCTGCTTCTTCATATGATTTTATTCATCCAATTTTTCATAGCTCCATTAATCCTTTTCTGAGGCCCTATGTCCTACTGACTGACTCTTCAAAAATAATCATTCCTCTTATGTACATTGAAATGATTTACCTTGGTATCTTACAAAAATTTGTTTTTTTTTTTTTTTCACTGCTAGAATATCCAGCCCCTCTGTCACATCCTGCAGTCCAAATACAAAGTGTCCCACAGATGTCATCTCCTCCATGGAGCCTTTCACTCACTACCTCCTGACCTTCCCCCAGTGAAGGAATAGCTGGAATTCCCCAGAGCAGTGGTCCCCAGCCTTTCTGGTACAAGGGATCAATTTCGTGGAAGATAGTTTTTCTGTGGACAGGGTGGAGGATGGTTTTGGGATGATTTAAGCACATTGCATTTATGATGCACTTTATTTCTAATATTATTACATCAGATCCACCTCAGATCATCAGGCATTAGATTCTGGAGGTTGGAGACTCCTGTCCTGGAGCAATTAAGCCTAACTAGTTTTCTGGCATTGACCTCCTCCTGTGTGTTTAAATTCTTTGTATTTATCTTCTCTCCCTTACTGCACTATTAAGCAGGCTGAGGGGTAAAAAAGAAAGAAAGAGCTAAGTCGTATCCAACTCTTGCGACCTATGGACTGTAGCCTGCCAGGATCTGCTGTCCATGGGATTTTCCAAGTAAGAATACTGGAGTGGGTTGCTATTTCCTTCTCCAGGGGATTTTCCTGACCCAGGAATTGATCCCAGGTCTCCAACCTTGCAGGCACATTCTTACTGACTGAGCTACATGGGAAGCTCAATGACTTGATGATCAATATTTGATGAATGAATAAATCTTTTACTTAAAACAATGTCTAACTTATATGTACTGTATAAGGTATCAAGCAAAGTAAAATAAAGGGACATGGTGTCATATGTGCAAATGTTATTGCCCCTTAAAAAGAAATCATCCATTGATTGTATACAGATGTCAAGATCTACTGAATAACAGAGATTTTATAAGTAAAAGGAAGTATAGCTTTTATAGATTTTATTATTCTACGTGCAAATAATACTATGTTTCCACTTAGCTTTTCCATTTATAGTTTCTCTATATTCAGAAAAAAGACTGGAAAGCTGTAGCTTCATACTTCTGCCATTAACTTTTTGCATCATCCTGGGTAAATGATGATAGCGAAATGTTTAGTATAGAGAATCCAGTCACTTCTCTCCACCCTTGCTGGTCCGAGCCGCTGCCATCTTCTCATTCTGGAATGCTGCAGGCACCTGCTACTGGGCTCCACTGCCGGTGAAGAGCCTGCTAGGCTTTGTCCCTTCCTGACAGGCGCTAGAGAGGTCCCTCCCCAGGGAGAATCAGGTCATGTCACCCTGTTGAGTCACGGCCATGACTCCTCATTTCACTCTAAGAAAAACCAAGATCCTGCTCATGTCTTTAGGGCTCCTCTTGATCTCTCTGGTCCCTGCTTCCCCTGAGACTTCTTCTGCTACTCTCCCCTTGAAGCTCCATCCGCACTGGCTCTCCAGCTCTTGCCTTTGCCCACCTTAGAGACTGGGAGCTAGCTGTCCCTCTGCCCTCAAATGCTTTTCCCCAAACATATGAATGGTTAGTCTCCCCACTCCTTCAGGTATTTGCTCCAAAGTCACCTTCTTGTGAGGTTAGTCTTTTTAAAAAATTTGTTTATATATATTTGGCCACACCAGGTCTTAGTTACGGCACTTGGGATAGTCAGTCTTCATTGCGGCATGCGGGATCTTTGGTTATGGCATCTGAACTCAGTTGTGGCATGTGGGATTGAGTTCCCTGACCAGGGATTGAACCTGGGCCCCCTGCATGGGGAGCACGGAGTCTTAGCCACTGGTTCACCAGAGAAATTGCTTATGCGGTCATTCTTGAACAACTTATTTGAAATCGCAAGCGTGGCCCCTCTTCCCCTCCCAGCTGTCTGGGAGTCCCTTCCCCCCTTGCTCTATTTTTTCCCCTAGCACGTGTCACTTATTATTTTTAAATGACTGTATCGCTTATTTAGTATTTTATTGCTTCTTGTTTGTTTCTCGCTCTAATTCTAGTAAGCTCCATGTACATTCGCTGATACATCCCCACTGTCTACTGTGCTTGCTGCAGAGCAGATGCCCCTAATATGTGTTAAAGGAAAAGAAGAGCCCTTATAATGTGCCAGGCACTGCTAATCTTCCTAGCCCTTTACGACTTAAACCTCACAGCAACTTTCTGATATGAATATTTTTATAACCCCCGTTTTAAGTTGAGGGAACTGAGGTTTTTAAGGGTTAAAATGCCCAAGGTCACATAGTTAGTCATAGAATTAGAATGCAAATCTGGGTGATCTGACTTCAGATACTATTCTGTCCCTGTCCTTAGCTCCACTGGGCCTCAGCCTCTTTGATGTTTATTTTTAAACTTGTTTCTTAAAATTTATTTTACTACAGTTGATTTACAGTGTTGTGTTAATTTCTGCTGTACAATGACTTAGTTTTTTATATATTATATATATATTCTTTTTCATATTCTTGTCCATTAAGGTTTATTACAGGATATTAACTATAGTTCTCTGTGTGATACAGTAGGGCCTTGTTGTTTATTCTCACATTCGTTTTAATCAACATTATTATCACTCGTAATTTTAAGAGTCAAAAAGCCCTACACAATCAGTAATGAAAAATGATTTCCTTGTTACCTCTCTCTCCCCCTCCCCAGAAGCAAACACTGATAACCCATAGCTGATTTTGGTTTTGGTATTTTCCTCCATATTCCTGAATAATATGCTACCATTTCTACTCTGTGATTTTTCCCTCCAGTTTTAGACATTATCTATTGACTTTTCATGTTGGAAGATGAAGATTTTAGCCCTTTTCCCTCCCCTTCCTTCATACGCACACACAAGTACGTACGCACTATATTTTTTTCCTAACCCCCGACCTCCCAATATAGTTATAGGATATATTTTGTTGGAATCAACAGGAAAGGTTATGTTGTTATTACCTCTGTAATTTATTCATAGATGAATTATATGCCTGTGCTGGGTTTTCCTTCTTTGCATATCTTTCTGTAGTCCCTGGAGGTGTCTTGTTTGAAATTTGCTTTTTAAAAATAATTGTACTTATCATGTTTCAACACCAAGGCCTTTGCCACTTTAAAAAATGTTGAGTCCTTGAATATCTTTAATATTTGTATTCTGTCCTGACACTTGAATGATGGTGTGGCTGCTAATAGAAATTTAGGCTGGAACTAATTTTTTCCTTCAGAATTTTGAAAGCATTGCTCCATTAATTACTGGTGTTTGCCTGCTTTTATGTCATTTGAGGCTGTTTTGCTCTCAGATTCCTTCATAGTTGACTTTTTTTTTTTTCCTTTCTCTGAAACTGCAGTTGCTCTTCTCTTTATACCCAGGGTTCTAAAACTGCTCAGTGATGTTCCTGGTGTGGCTCTATTTTCACCCAACATGCTGGACACTCAGACCCATGTTCTTCAACTCTAGGAGTTTTTCAACTGATGATTTTTCTCCCTTTATTTTTTTCCCCCTTCTCTTTCAAGAAATCTAGTATTCTAATATTAGATTTTCAGAATTTGCACCACTTCTCTTATCTTTTCTATTGTATTTTCCTTTTGATGTACTTTCTAGAGATATTTTCATCCTCATTATCCAACTATTAAACTATTGAGTTTTTTTTAATTTGGTGGTGCCAGGTCTTAGTTGTGGCATGTAGGATCTTTGTCATGGATGTGCAATCTTTAGTTGTGGCACACAGGATCTAGTTCCCTGTATCGGGATTGAAATCTGAGCCCCTGCACTGGGAATGCAGAATCTTAGCCACTGGACCATCAGGAGCGTCCCTAACCTAGTGAGTTTTTTATTTCCACTTACTTGTCCAGTTGCTGTGTCATGTCCGACTTTTGCAATCTCATGGACCATGGCATGCCAGGCCTCCCTGTCCTTCACCATCTCCCGGAGTCCACCCATGTTCATGTCCATTGAGTCGGTGATGTCATCTAACCATTTCATCCTCTGCCGCCCTCTTCTCCTTTTGCCTTCAATCTTCCTACTCAGGTCAGAGTACAAATTCTCCCATTTACCTGGGATGGAAGTTGAGGATATTTTCCGAGAGGAAGTGGACTGTTGGCCTCCTGAAGGAAGCATTTGGACTTCTGTGTCTAGCTCTCACATGGACCATAGCAGAACTGCAATAACATACAAGAGGGGAGCTGTCCACAAGAGCCAGGTGAGTGAATACTATTCATCATACTGGAACTGTAAGCCAGGGCAGGTCTAGGAATAGATTCCCTGGTAGGCATATCTACTTGAGATGCTTAACTGGAGATCCTTCCATTTCTTCTGATGATTGTATTAGATCCAGATTCTGGCAAAGGGTTTAACCTGAAAATGCATCAAGAAGCCTTAACTTTGAGTATGGAGTTGCAAGAACTGGGAGCCTGAAGGAGCATTCGCGTGTTCATTTCTCTGACTTGGACACCGTGCTTCAGAATGCTCCTCCTCACTCCCTTCTGGTTTCAGAGGCATTGATAGGATTACTGCTAAAAGCCTGTAATATGCTTTCCCAGTTATTTCAAGTGAGGTCTCTCCGCCACCTCCCTGTCCTGCTAGTAAAATAGAGTGGCTCTCTAAAATGATGGAGTTTGCTGCCAATAAAATGAAACAGGTTTGTAGACCTCAAGGAAGTTGCGAGGTAAATATTTACACATGCAGCTGAGTTTTCTGAGTGTTGTTGTGTCCTTGATCTTTGTGGAAAGCTGCAACTTTTTGCTCACAGTTTAGTATATCATGGAGATGTGAAAGTGGGCAGATGTTTGGTTCCTAAGAGAGTGCCTTGCTGCTGGGCCTTATGCCAGTTGGCCTGGTGGGTTATGCTTCACTTGCTGGATTTCAGTCCCATGTCTCATTCTTATATTTTTTCATTCTGAAAGCCTTAGAGATTTGGATTGCTTCTATTCCTTGTTTTTTTTTCCCCTCCCAGGACTGGTTGCTGAGTAAGATGCTATCTTCCCATCTTGCTCTTTACTTATTGTCACCAAAAAAAAGCACATGGGTTCTTTTCATTTAAAAAATTTATGGCTGATCCCTTCTTGTTTGGGGGATGGGCCCACTCAGCCAATCTGTAATAAATTCAGTAGTTCATTTCTACTTAGAAGATGAATAAGCATTATGTGGATTTGTGTTTGCTAAGTGAATGAAAATATTTGCAAAATTGATAATTGTCATCTGACATGTTGTCAGATGTCTATAGGTTCCCCTGGAGGCTTCCTGCCAGTTGCTTCTTCCATCTTTCCTTAAAATCTTTTTGACTTGGGCCCCTGAAAATTGTTGATTCCCTGGTTCACATTTTCCTGTTTTTTTTTTTTTTTCAAGTTTGCTGGTAACACTTTCTCTAGAGCAGTGCTTTTCAAACTTGAGCATGCAAAAAATTACCTGGAGAGCTGGTGGAATCACAAATTCCTGGAACCAGTTCTGGGATGACCCTGATGCCATTGGGCCAAGGTCCACGCTGGTCTATAGCATTAAGAATTGGTGCTGGACTTCCCCGGTGGTCCAGTGCTTAAGACTTTGCCTTCTCATGCAGGGGGTGTGGGTTTGATCTCTGGTCAGGGAACTAAGGTACCACATGCCTCAGGGCCAAAAAAAAAAAAAAAACCAAAAACCCAAAACATAAAACAGAAGCAATATTGTAGCAAATTCCATAAAGACTTTAAAAATGGGCCACATCCAAACAAAAAACATTCAAAAAAGAGTTGAAGGATAATTGCTTTACAGAATTTTGCTGTTTTCTATCAAATCTCAATATGAATCAGCCATAGGTATACATATATCCTCTCTTTTGAAACTCCCTTCCATCTCCCTCCCCATCCCATCCCTGTAGGCTGACACAGAGCCCCTGTTTCAGTTTCCTGAGCTACACAGCAAATTCCCATATCTATTTTACATATGATAGTGTAAGTTTCCATGTTATTCTTTCACATCTCACCCTCTCTCTCCCACGCTTTGCAAAATCTTTGTGACAGAGACCATGTGGAGCTAATTTGTAGTATAATGTTTCTCTCCAGCAGTACAGCCAGGTTCCCTTTCCCTTGGCTAAGGAAAGGGAGGAAAACTCTGTTACAGAGGATATAATCTATGTACACTCCGGGCTGGGTACCGTCAGGTATTTCTTTGGATGTTCACAAGAACTTGTGGCATCGATATGGCTGGTCTCATTTCATAGAGAAGTTCAATAACTTACTTCTCTATCACCAAGCCAGGAATCAGGGAACCAAACTGTAACCCAGGCTGTGTACTAATCCCCAGAAAGCACTGTCCTCCTGACCCAAAACCACCTGCTTGTGTTGAACCTCTCCCTAAAGGTTCTCTTTCAATTCAGAGGAGCACCTTCAAGGAGACTAGTAACTGTTCAACAAAGAACTTGTTCAGACAGAGCGCCTGCTCTCCTTCTAAGAGTCTCTGTGATTCACTCAGTTGCCCTCTGCCCCCGTGAAAATGCTCTGCAGAATTACAGATCAGCAAGACCAGAAATAGCTCGTTTCCAAAACATAGTTACAGACAATTTCTACCGACAGAAGAAAGTGATTTTCTAATATGCCTACAGGAGAAATTAGGTTAAATCTAGTGAAAATCAGGAGATAGGTCTAATTAAATGTGTGTTTTATGTCTTCCTTCCAATTCTTTATTTACTTAATATTAGATGATTCTATAAGGATAAATTTGCATTTACTCATAAAAGTGCATGTAATTGCTATTATTATTTTGGTGAACAGAGTAGTATTCAGACAAAGATAAGAGATTGTTGCAACTCATTAAGACTGTCACAAGTCATGATTTATTTGGAGCTTGTTTGTGTCCTGACATAGTAAGCTGTGGGCTTTCTGTGTCCAGGGACTGAGTGTGAGGCAGTATTTTTCAGCTTCTTTAGCTTCCAGGAGTTCTTTGCTATTTTTGATTTAGGGAGATAGGTAATAATCTTCCCAATGTTCTGTTTCAATCACTGCAAGAATTGAGAAAAAAGATACTGTTTGAGCCTCTCATTCTCTCCTCTCCCTTGCAAATCCCTTCCTTATTCTCCCTCCAGGTTTTGGGTCAAGTGTAAACTTCATAAGCCTCACAACATCATTGGAGGAGCCACTCCAGTGTTCTCCATACAACCCACTCCAGGATTCTTGCCTGGAAAATCCCATGGGCAGAGGAGCCTGGCGGGCTACAGTCCTTGGGGTTGCCAGGAGTAGGACACAACTGAGAGCACATGCACGCACGTCACCAGCCTAAATTATTGCCTGGCCATGGAAAAAGAGAAGGTCTAGTTTCAAGAGTCTGACGATTTTGGCCCCCCAGGCTAGTTGTGTCATATATTTATGAACTTGGGCAAGTCACTTCTCTTTACTGGGGCTTACTTTCGTTATCTGTAAAGTGAAGGGATTTTGCTAAAGATTTCTAAGATGTAAAGTTACACGAAACTAAAATTTATATAGAGACATTTAAATTTCACTTTGAATAAACCAGTCATTCACGTTGTGACAACTTCTTGGTAAAAAATTTTTTTTCAGACTATAGTGAGTTCATCAACTTCAAAATCAACTTATAAAACAAAAACAAAAACAAAAAACAACCTAAACAGACATTTCTCCAAAGAAGACATACAGATGGCAAATAAACATGTGAAAAAATGCTCTATATTGCTCATTATTAGAGAAATGAAAACCAAAACTACAAAAGTATCACCTCACACCAGTCAAAATCAGTTCAGTTCAGTTGGTCAGTTGTGTCTGACTCTTTGCGACCCCATGAATCATAGCACGCCAGGCCTCCCTGTCCATCACCAACTCCCAGAGTTCACTCAAACTCACGTCCATAGCGTCGGGGATGCCACCCAGCCATCTCATCCTCTGTCGTCCACTTTACCTCCTGCCCCCAATCCCTCCCAGCATTGGAGTCTTTTCCAGTGAGTCAACTCTTTGCATGAGGTGGCCAAATTCTGGAGTTTCAGCTTTAGCATCATTCCTTCCAAAGAACACTCAGGGCTGATCTCCTTTAGAATGGACTGGTTGGATCTCTTTGCAGTCCAAGGGACTCTCAAGAGTCTTGTCCAACACCACAGCTCAAAAGCATCAATTCTTGGGCCCTCAGCTTTCTTCACAGTCCAACTCTCACATCCATACATGACCACAGGAAAAACCATAGCCTTGACTAGACAGACATTTGTTGGCAAAGTAATGTCTCTGCTTTTGAATATGCTATCTAGGTTGGTCATAACTTTCCTTCCAAGGAGTGAGTGTCTGAATTTCATGGCTGCAATCACCATCTGCAGTGATTTTGGAGCCCCCCAAAATAAAGTCTGACACTGTTTCCACTGATTCCCCATCTATTTCGCATGAAATGATGGGACCAGATGCCATGATCTTTGTTTTCTGAATGTTGAGCTTTAAGCCAACTTTTTCACTTTCCTCTTTCACTTTCATCAAGAGGCTCTTTAGTTGTTCTTCGCTTTCTGCCATAAGGTTGGTATCATCTGCATATCTAAGGTTATTGATATTTCTCCTGGCAGTCTTGATTCCAGCTTGTGCTTCTTCCAGCCCACTGTTTCTCATGATGTACTCTGCATAGAAGTTAAATAAGCAAGGTGACAATATACAGCCTTGATGTACTCCTTTTCCTATTTGGAACCAGTCTGTTGTTCCACGTCCAGTTCTAACTGTTGCTTCCTGACCTGTATACAGGTTTCTCAAGAAGCAGGTCAGGTGGTATGGGATTCCCATCTCTTTCAGAATTTTCCACAGTTTCTTGTGATCCACACAGTCAAAGGCTTTGGCATAGTCAATAAAGCAGAAATAGATGTTTTTCTGGAACTCTCTTGCTTTTTCAGTGATCCAGCAGATGTTGGCAATTTGATCTCTGGTTCCTCTGCCTTTTCTAAAACCAGCTTGAACATCTGGAAGTTCATGGTTCACGTATTGCTGAAGCCTGGCTTGGAGAATTTTGAGCATTACTTTACTAGTGTGTGAGATGAGTGCAATTGTGCGGTAGTTTGAACATTCTTTGTCATTGCCTTTCTTTGGGATTGGAATGAAAACTGACTTTTTCCAGTCCTGTGGCCACTGCTGAGTTTTCCAAATTTGCTGACATATTGAGTGCAGCACTTTCATAGCAGCATCTTTCAGGATATGAAATAGCTCCACTGGAATTCCATTACCTCCACTAGCTTTGTTCGTAGTGATGCTTTCTAAGGCCCACTTGACTTCACATTCCAAGATGTATGGCTCTAGGTGAGTGATCACACCATCATGATTATCTTGGTCGTCAAGCTCTTTTTTGTACAGTTCTCCTGTGTATTCTTGCCACCTCTTCTTAATATCTTCTGTTTCTGTTAGGTCCGTACCATTTCTGTCCTTTATTGAGCCCATCTTTGCAAGAAATGTCCCCTTGGTATCTCTAATTTTCCTGAAGAGATCTCTAGTCTTTCCCATTCTGTTCTTTTCTTCTATTTCTTTGCATTGATCACTGAGGAAGGCTTTCTTATCTCTTCTTGCTATTCTTTGGAACTCTGCATTCAGATGCTTATATCTTTCCTTTTCTCCTTTGCTTTTTGCTTCTCTTCTTTTCACAGCTATTTGTAAGGGCTCTTCAGACAGCCATTTTGCTTTTTTGCATTTCTTTTCCATGGGGATGGTCTTTTCCCTGTCTCCTGTACAGTGTCACGAACCTCCATCCATAGTTCATCAGGCACTCTATCTATCAGATCTAAGCCCTTAAATCTATTCTCACTTCCACTGTATAATCATAAGGGATTTGATTTAGGGCATACCTCAGTGGTTTAGTGGTTTTCCCTACTTTCTTCAATTTAAGTCTGAATTTGGCAATAAGGAGCTCATGATCTGAGCTACAGTCAGCTCCTGGTCTTGTTTTTGTTGACTGTAGAGAGCTTCTCCATCTTTGGCTGCAAAGAATATAATCAATCTGATTTCGGTGTTGACCATTTGGTGATGTCCATGTGTATAGTCTTCTCTTGTGTTGTTGGAAGAGGGTGTTTGCTATGACCAGTGCATTTTCTTGGCAAAACTCTATTAGCCTTTGCCCTGCTTCATTCCGTATTCCAAGGCCAAATTTGCCTGTTACTCCAGGTGTTTCTTGACTTCCTACTTTTGCATTCCAGTCGCCTATAATGAAAGGACATCTTTTTGGGGTGTTAGTTCTAAAAGGTCTTATAGGTCTTCATAGAACCGTTCAACTTCAGCTTCTTCAGCGTTACTGCTTGGGGCATAGACTTGGATTACTGTGATATTGAGTGGTTTGCCTTGGAAACGAACAGAGATCATTCTGTTGTTTTTGAGATTGCATCCAAGTACTGCATTTCGGATTCTTTTGTTTACCATGATGGCTACTCCATTTCTTCTAAGGGATTCCTGCCCACAGTAGTAGATATAATGGTCATCTCAGTTAAATTCACCCCTTCCAGTCCATTTTAGTTCACAGATTTCTAGAATGTTGATGTTCAATCTTACCATCTCCTGTTTGACCACTTCCAATTTGCCTTGATTCATGGACCTGACATTCCAGGTTCCTATGCAATATTGCTCTTTCAGCATTGGACCTGCTTCTATCACCAGTCACATCCACAGCTGGGTATTGTTTTTGCTTTGGCTCCATCCCTTCATTCTTTCTGGAGTTATTTCTCCACTGATCTCCAGTAGCATATTGGGCACTTACTGACCTGGGAGTTCCTCTTTCAGTATCCCACCATTTTGCCTTTTCATACTGTTCATGAGGTTCTCAAGGCAAGAATACTGAAGTGGTTTGCCATTCCCTTCTCCAGTGGACCACATTCTGTCAGACCTCTCCACCATGACCCGCCCGTCTTGGGTGGCCCCACAGAGCATGGCTTAGTTTCATTGAGTTAGACAAGGCTGTGGTCCTAGTGTGATTAGATTGACTAGGTTTCTGTGATTATGGTTTCAGTGTGTTTGCCCCAGTCAAAATAGCCATCATCAAAAAATCTATAAACAGTAAATGGTGGAGGTGATGTGGAGAAAAGGGGATCCTCTTGCACAGTTGGTGGGAATGTAAACTGACAGAGCCACTGTGGAGAAGGGCATGGAGAGTCCTTAAAAAGCTAGGAATAAAACTACCATATGACCCAGCAATTCCACTGCTGGGCACATACCCTGAGAAAACCATAAGTCAAAAAGACACATGTACCCCAGTGTTCATTGCAATACTATTTACATTAGCCAGGACATGAAAACAACGTAGATGTCCAACAACAGATGAATGGATAAAGAATATACAATATACAATGGAATATTACCCAGCCATAAAAAGGAATGAATTTGAGTCAGTTGTATTGAGGTAGATGAACCTAGAGCCAGAAAGTTAAGTAAGTCGGAAAGAGAAAAATAAATATTGTATATTAATGCATATAAATATATGGAATCTAGAAAAATGGTTACTGGTGAACCGATTTGCAGGGCAGGAATAGAGTCGCAGACATAGGGAGCAGATATGTGGACATAGTAGGGGAAGGAGAGTTTGGGACAAATTGAGAGAGTAGCATTGAAACATATATCACCATATGTGAAATAGACAGCTTGTGGGCAGTTGCTGTACAGTGCAGGAGCTCAACCCTGTGCTCTGTGATGACCTCCAGGGGTGGGATGGGGTGGGGTTAGGAGGGAGGTTCAAGAGGGAGGGGACATATGTGTACCTGTGGCTGATTCGCAGTGTTGTATAGCAGAAACCAACAGAATGTGGTAAAGCAATTATCCTCCAATTAAAAATTTAAAAACATAAAAAAAAAACCCAGAGCCTTTTAGGTAGTTAATTCAAGTATTCTAGCCTGTCTCTTAATTATTAAGTGTTTGGGCAGAATAATGGAATACTGGGCAAATCGGTTCTTATATTTCTCACTTAAGAGCATTGCTATCAGGACATGAAAGCTTTGCCATTTGCTGGTGTCGAGGAAAAAGTTATCAGTGCTTTCAGGCAGTTACTTCAAATGAGAATCTAAAGTGTCAGGGAATCAGACCACAGGACCACTCTGTTCAGCTGTGCCTTTAGGCCCCACTTTCAAAAGAGAACCTCTAGATGAAGGCAAAAGGAACTCTGAATGTAGGGTGGGGAAAATTGGGAAGAGCTGAACAACCCGTAGAAATCAAACATGTGATTTCTATCTTTCCATGGGATCAGATAAGCTCAGGACTTTTTCCAGGCCATTCCAAACTTGGACATTAAGTAAATGATGACAATTTGAAGAGGTGCTTCCAGGGCCTCTTTGAATATGATGGTTGGATGGGAGCCTTCCTGATGCTGGGGACCAGATAGGATTGCTGTGAACTTCCCAGAGTTCCATCCTGTAACCTGCCTCCTGAAGGCAGACAGAGTGGTCCAGTCTGCATGGAAAGCCCATTAGTATCCAGGTCAGTTTAGAGTTAAAAAAAGACAGGGTGCTCTACAATGTGAGTTTCTGAATATTTCACCACATTTCATTTAAGTCCACTTGACTGCTACTAGATCCAGCAAAGTCCTCTTGAGGAGCCTGGGCTGGCATCAGTGAGAACCTCTACCTTGGTCCTAACTTAACATCTCTGGAAGAAGACTGGGATTTGGGTTAGAAAACAGTGGACACTTGGCTGAGTCCAGGAGTGCTGGTCAAGAATGGGAGAACATGCTCAGGTGTCAGACTTCCTATGAGATCCAGGAGGCAGGATCAGAGGACATTTGATCAGAGGACATTTTCAAAGAAGCGCTTGATGTTATTTTAAGGAGCACCAGAAATTCAAAGCCAAGTTAGTGAACATATGGGAGAGCACAGTCCAAGCTGATGGGATGAAAGGAGAGAAGGAAACAGAGACTGGTCAAAATTGAGTATCACTAACAAAGAAAGAGGAAGAGAGGGTCAGGGGAAAGAGACCCACCCAAAGGCTGGCTGCTGTTCTGGTTGGATCTTATTGACCCAGCTATGTATTGGGCAGCTCTGGGAAACCACCTCTGAGAGGGTATTTTAAAGAGTGTTTAATGGAGATATAATTCACATGCCATATCTTTTGTTGATTTAAAGTGTACAGTTTAATGGTTTTTAAATGATGTTCACAGAGTTGGGCCACCATCAGCACAATCCAAGTTGAGAATCTTCTCATCACCCAAAAAAGAAAGAAACCCCATATCCATAGCATTCACTTGCCCTTAGCTTTCCCATCTGCACTCACCCCCAGCCCTAGACAAACCCTAATCTACCTTTTGTCTTTATAGGTTTGTCTGTTCTGCACATTTCATATAAATATGGTCTTTTGTGACTAGCTTCTTTCACTGATGGGGTCATTGAAATCCTATTTTCTCTACAGAATCTATGCTCCTCTTAAAATAAGTGTATGTATTATTACTGAATTTAGAGCACTTTTCCCCCTTATAAAGTATGTATATATGGAAGTGGCCTTGTTAAGACAATGCTATAGTAAATGGAGAATTATATTGATCTCTAGTTTAAAAAATTCTCAAAGTATGTATGTGCATGTGTGCATGCTAAGTCACTTCAGTCGGGTCTGACTCTATGCGACTCTATGGACTATAGCCCACCAGGCTCCTCTGTCCATGGGGCTCTCCAGGCAAGAATAACTGGAGTGGGTTGTGATTTCCTTCTCCAGAGGATCTTTCCGACCCAGGGGTCAAGCCCACGTCTCTTATGTCTCCTGTGTTGGCAAACAGGTTCTTTACCACTAGCACCACCTGGGAAGCCCGAAAGTATGTACAGATAGCATTAAATGAATTTGTTCTTTTTTGGATGGTTCCTATCACGAAGACCTCCAATGTAATTATGATTGAACATACATGCCATTATTATCTGAAGGGTAGAAGATGTAGGTGATTAGTCTAATGTGTACAGATCCAGTGACCTACGCTAGGTAGAAGAACAACAGCACAACAATAAAACACCTCCAAGTCTCTGATATCCGTTTGTTTATTTTGTCTCTTATTTTGTTCAGTTATCTGAACTTTTTGGTTGGTTGATTCCTGGAAAGAGGCTTTATAGTAAGTTAGGGGAGAAGCATCTGACAATAGTGTGTAAAAGCAGAGATAGAAATATTGGCTTTTCTATCAACTGGGTCTTTAGAGTGTGGATTTTTGAGCTGAGTGAATCCTATTTCCCGTTTCCTGTATCCATCTGCCTCCTCAAGCAGAAATCGTATCTCAGTTGAATCTTTTCTTTTTTTGGAAATGGACAGGCAAAGGAAGGCAGGACTGGGAATTGCTATAGAAAAATTATTCTGCCTACTTAGTAATATGGCTTAACCCATGCAAACTTGATATACGTCCAAGAAAACAAATATACAATCAAACAAAAGGACCTGGCAAAAATCTTGCTGTAACAACAACAACAAAAAATGTTTACTTTGTAAGTGAAGGCCATTTAATTAATGAACTATTAGCTACAGGAAACACTAGCCTGAGAAAAGCAAAATATGAGGATAGTGATGAGGCATTTAACACCAGAACAATCCTGAGATATAACTTGGTACCAGAGTGTAGAAGGGAGAAGATTTAAATGCTGGGAAAGTCATTGTCCCCTGGGATCAACCCCATCTGTTTAAGCCATAACTTTCTCGGTTATGCCTTTCCTTCCTTTATATCCTTGAGAGATAAATCATGCCTTTGTTGTTAATGAGAACAGCTGGATGCCTGTGACTAAGGGGTCAGCCTGCAGGAAGCATTGTTGATATTGGATCATAATTTCCTGCAGAGAGGAGTGGCTTATGTGGAGAATCTTCTTTTCTACATACATTTGCTAAATGCCTGTTCATGTATTTTGCAAAGAGCTCCCATGAGAATTTTTTAATGTGGCATCTTGGGTTTCTCTCCCGATTCTGGCCATGAACCTTTGCATGTACTCATATCTTACTGATACATGCCAAGAGCAAGCTGCCTGACATAGAAGAGAACTAAGAACAAGTTCTGAATGGGTCTGGAATGACAGCACAATCTAGAACTCACTGTTCCTTAGTCTCATTAGCTTAATTTCCTCAAAGAGTGTTCAGTTCCTTTATGAGCAATGCTTAGAACCCAGTTGCCATGGTCCAGGATGGAATCCTTGATTTTTTTACTGACGATTCAGTGATGGAGCATCTCTGATTTCAGTGATGTTCTGAAGCAGAAAGCGTCTGCTCTGAATGCTCTCGGATTCTCAGTCAGCTTTTTTCTCTATCTGCTTTGTTCACATTACCATGTGTACAATCAGCTGCCAGATGCTGACTCGCCCAGGGTCCTGGGAACATACCCGCCTCGTTTTGATCTCTCTCTATTCACTGTTTGTACAATTTCCTTTCAGACTTGAGTTTAATGAACCTTTCCCTTTCCTGGCTTTATAATCTCCTTTCTTCTACCCTTCTCCCTCCCCCACTATTCTTGTCCTTCCCTCAGCCCGCTGTCTAGCTGGAATTTGTTTGATTTCTCTTTCCCTTCTCCTTGTTCTATGTGGAAGCTCCAGGCTAGGCTCCCTTAAACATTTATGAACTTAGTTCATGTGTTCGAGTTCCTTTGGATAAGTCAAGCTTGACCCCATCCCATATTGGTTAAACAAGACTTGCTTTGAGTACTTTGGTATCACGTATATAATATACCCTTCAGATTGTAGGGCCATACATTACATTCAAGATGTAGAACAAAGAGACTGACATGTAGACCATATATTTCATGTTCAAAGTCAAAGAAGTAAAAATATCAGGATATTCTAGGTGAGGACCATGCTCCAACTTCTACAGTGTATGTGACTTTGCTTATAATCCGCATTATCATTGGTATTCTTACCATTTCTCACCCTTCAACCCAGAGAAGAGTAGGAGGGGAGGAAGAAGTGAAAAAAAATTAAGAAAAATTGAAGGGACACAGCTGTGGTGTTTCCTATTAAAATGCCATATGAACTTGAATTTGGAGTTTAATCAATAACTTCTAAGATATCATCTGCCTTTTATACTGCACATCTGATTCTATACATCTAGTTGTACACTGTATTTATTTGGTCATGCATCTTGGTTTTCTTGAAACCTCTTGGTACTTAACTCTCTTGGAATATGTACTGCTTTTGGTGACTGATCACAGTGTATCTTGGCAGTGGTTGGAGGCTCTTTGTTATGGATTCAGTTTTTTTTTTTTTTTTTAACAGTTCAGACAATGAAGTATGAGTCTCCAGTGCTGCTAAGTATTTTAGGGGATAGGGTGGGGAGTGAAATGAATGAAAGGACAGCTAGCCTGAGACTTGCAGAGTGCAGAGGCAAGAAAAGAGAAGAAAGTTTCCTGTTTCGCAGAGAAAAATTTGGACAGAGTTTGAACAGGGAATAAGCAAAAATAACCAAATGTAATTTTATAGCCAACTTCCCATGTCTTCATGTCTGCAGGATAACTTAAAATCTTTTCATTATATTTCCCTTGCAACTCAATTTGCTGATGTTCCAAGAGAGATAGAAGGAGGGGTGGGAAAATTCATTTTTCTGATTGGAATACATAGGTTCATTGTGCTTTTAAGGTTGCAGTGCATTCACATGATAGTGGTAGCCATTATGTACACGTGCATGCTATGTTGCTTCAGTCGTGTCTGACTCTTCGTGACCCTATGGACTGTAGCCCGCCAGACTCCTCTGTCCATGGGATTCTCCAGGCAAGAATACTGGAGTGGGGTGCCATGCCCTCCTCCAGGGCATCTTCCTGACCCAGGGATTGAACCTGCATCTCTTAACATCTCCTGCACTGGCAGGCAGGTTATATAATATGTGCACATATTTGCATTTTGAAGTTTCATTCTTTTTTCATTGAATGAAAGATTCTTTAAATTCTATAGTGCTTTACAATTTTCAAAAGTTTGACATATGATTTCATATCTATTAAAGTGTTTTTTGGCCACACCTCAAGGCATGTGGGATCTGAGTCCCTGATCACGCATCAAACTTGTGTTCTCTGCATTGGAAGCATGGAGTCTTAACCACTGGACCACTAGGGAAGTCCCCATTAGGATTTTTTTGATGACATAATCTGGGCAAATGAAACATGAAGATCACAAGCAGAATTTCCACATTGTATGTACGTGATAAACAGTATGGTACATCCAGCAAGCGTTTCACAGGATGCCACCAGATGGGCACATTGTTGTGGAATAATCTCCCTAGATTAGGCTTACCTTCCCTGCTACTTCACTGCCCCAGGAGACAGAGTAAGATAGCAGTGGGCAGAGAGAAGGCAAATTCAAGTATCTTGGCTATTAGAAATGAGTGAATGAGAATGAGCCTAAAAGTTGGCAAAGTGGCACCTTCTCACCAAATGCCACCTGCATGCCACCCTCTTCTGCTGCTAACTCTATATTCTGGCACCTCTTCCTCCCACAACAGGGTTGGAATGAACTCGGAACTGGGACCACTGGCATGCTTTCCATATCACCCCAAGATAAGGCTCCCAGGCCTGCCCTAACTCCACATTATCCACACTGATGGTGATCAAGTTTTGTTAAGGACAAATCAGGGCATGAAACTGTGACAGGTAAAACTGTGCTTGTTGGCAGCCAAAGAAGGGATTGAGGCCATTCAGAAATAGGATTAAATGCCAGTCTACAGTTTGACCATCAGACTCCCCTGCCTTCATTCCCTCTTCTGAATTCAGGACGCTGGCAAGACACTGGCAGGGGAGAGTCGTAGGCACTGCAGGTCCTAGACAACTGCCAAGCATCCTATGGGGGTGCCCACCATTGGACAAACCACGCACATGGAGCTTCCAGTAAGGACTTGGCTGCTGACTTTTAAGTATAAACGCTTCCCTGGTAGCTCAGCTGATAAAGAATCTGCCTGCAATGTAGGAGACCCTGGTTACATTCCTGGGTCAGGAAGATCTGCTGAAGAAGGGATAGGCTACCCACTCCAGTATTCTTGGGCTTCCCTGGTGGCTCAGATGGTAAAGAATCAATCTGCAATGTGGGAGACCTGGGTTCGATCCCTGGGTTGGGAAGATTGCCTGGAGAAGGGAATGACAACCCACTCCAGTATTCTGGCCTGGAGAATTCCATCGACAGAGGAGCCTGACAGGCTACATGGAACTTCCAGTAAGGAGGTGGTGGCTAACTTTTAAGTATAAAGACCTAAGCAAGAGGAAGGGCAATTTAAAGACAGAAACTCAAATAAATAAACAGAAAAATAAGTAAGGGGGAAAAGTTTTATGCAAGGCTTACCAAAAAAAAAAAAAAAAGTAAAGAAAAAAAGAGATTAATATCCTCAGAAAGATAATACCATTTATATACATAAAACAAAAATAAGAGCCTCTTAAAAAGCACTTACTGTATTAGGGAAAATAAAAGTAAAGCACATTAAAAACAATTCAATAGAAGATTTAGAGGATATATTTGAGGACTTCTAGAAGTAGGAGCCTGGTAGGCTGCAGTCCACGGGGTCCCGAAGAGTCTGACACGACTGAGCAACTTCATTTTCACTTTTCACTTTCATGCATTGGAGAAGGAAATGGCAGCCCACTCCAGTGTTCTTGCCTGGAGAATCCCAGGGACGGGGAGCCTGGTGGGCTGCCGTCTATGAGGTCGCACAGAGTCGGACACGACTGAAGCGACTTGGCAGCAGCAGCAGAAGAAGTAAGAACAAAAGCCAGGAGTGAAAAGTAGGAAGGAAAAATAAGGACAGTATAAGGTAATGAAATCTAAAATTTAAATAATAGGCATTCCAGAAAGAGGCCACAAGGAAGTAGGGGGAAATATCATCAAAGACTTATACAAAAAATTTCAGAATTAAGGAATGTGAGTTTTTTGATGCAAAAAGCCACTGAATACCTCATATAATGATTGGAAAAAAAGAATTATTCAGGAAATAAGAACATGAAATTTTAGTAATATAAATATCACATATTAAAAATTTTTTAAAGTTAATTTCTATTTATTATTTTCTCTTTACTTTTTTGACCCCCTTCACCCTTATCTCTTACCTCCCAACCTCCTCTGGCAACCACGAATCTGTTGTTCTCTGTATCTACGAGGGTGGGATTTTGTTATTTTTTGTTTGTTTTTGAGTTTTACATGCAAAGGTCATACAGTATTCATATCTATCTATCTGATTTATTTCACCTAGCATAATGCTCTTGAGGTCCATCTGCATAAGTGCTAGATCACTCAGTCGTGTCTGGCTCTTTGTGACCTCATGGACTGTAGCCTGTCTGGCTCCTCTGTCCGTGGGATTCTCCAGGTAAGAATACTGGAGTGGGTTGTCATGCCTTTCTCCAGAGGTCCATCTATATTGATGTAAATGGCAAGATTACATTTGTTTTTATGGCTGAATAAAATTTTATTGTATGAATATATCACAATTTCTTTATTCATTCAAATATCGATGGACACTTT
Organism: Oryx dammah; assembly: GCF_014754425.2. Classification (NCBI taxonomy): domain Eukaryota; kingdom Metazoa; phylum Chordata; class Mammalia; order Artiodactyla; family Bovidae; genus Oryx; species Oryx dammah. Next base: position 10,837,911 of record NW_024070196.1, read on the forward strand.
GGTTTTCTCTATATCTTCAGTTCAGTTCAGTCACTCAGTTGTGTCCGACTCTTTGTGACCTCATGAATCGCAGCACGCCAGGCCTCCCTGTCCATCACCAACTCCCAGAGTTCACTCAAACTCATGTCCATCGAGTCAGTGATGCCATCCAGCCATCTCATCCTCTGTCGTCCCCTTCTCTTCCTGCCCCAAATCCCTCCCAGCATCAGGGTCTTTTCCAATGAGTCAACTCTTCGCATGAGGTGGCCAAAGTACTGGAGTTTCAGCTTCAGCATCAGTCCTTCCAATGAATACCCAGGACTGATCTCCTTTAGGATGGACTGGTTGGATGTCCTTGCAGTTCAAGGGACTCTCAAGAGTCTTCTTCAACACCACAGTTCAAAAGCATCAATTCTTCAGCACTCAGTCTTCTTCACAGTCCAACTCTCACATCCATATATGACCACTGGAAAAACCATAGCCTTGACTAGATGGACCTTTGTTGGCAAAGTAATATCTCTGTGTTTTAATATGCTGTCTAGGTTGGTCATAACTTTCCTTCCAAAGAGTAAGTGTCTTTTAATTTCATGGCTGCAGTCACCATCTGCAGTGATTTTGGAGTGCAAAAAAATAAAGTCTGACACTGTTTCCACTGTTTCCCCATCTATTTCCCATGAAGTGATGGGACTGAATGCCATGATCTTCGTTTTCTGAATGTTGAGCTTTAAGCCACCTTTTTCACTCTCCTCTTTCACTTTCATCAAGAGGCTTTTTAGTTCCTCTTCACTTTCTGCCATAAGGGTGGTGTCATCTGCATATCTGAGGTTATTGATATTTCTCCCGGCAATCTTGATTCCAGCTGTGTTTCTTCCAGCCCAGCATTTCTCATGATGTACTCTGCATATAAGTTAAATAAGCAGGGTGACAATATACAGCCTTGATGTCCTCCTTTTCCTATTTGGAACCAGTCTGTTGTTCCATGTCCAGTTCTAACTGTTGCTTCCTGACCTGCATACAGATTTCTCAAGAGGCAGCTCAGGTGGTCTGGTATTCTCATCTCTTTCAGAATTTTCCACAGTTTATTGTGTTCCACACAGTCAAAGGCTTTGGCAAAGTCAATAAAGCAGAAATAGATGTTTTTCTGGAACTCTCTTGGTTTTTCGATGATCCAGCAGATGTTGGCAATTTGATCTCTGATTCCTCTGCCTTTTCTAAAAGCAGCTTGAACATCTGGAAGTTCACGGTTCACGTATTGCTGAAGCCTGGCTTGGAGAATTTTGAGCATGACTTTACTAGTGTGTGAGAAGAGTGCGATTGTGCGGTAGTTTGAGCATTGTTTGGCATTGCCTTTCTTTGGGATTGGAATGAAAACTGACCTTTTCCAGTCCCGTGGCTCCATATCTTAGCTGTTATAAATAGTGATTCAATGAGAATAGCAGTGTGTATATATTTTTAAGTTAATGTTTTTGTTTTCTTTGGCTAAATACCCTTAAGTTGAGTTGCTGGGTCACATGATAGTTCTATTTTCAATTTTCTGAGGAACCTGCATAGTGATTTCCATAGTGTTGACATCAATTTATATTCACACCAAGAGTGCTCATGTGTTTCCTTTTTCCACATCTTCCCTAACAATTGTTATTTCTTAAATTTTATAATGCCATTCTAATAGGTGTGTGACAATATCTCACTGTGGTTTTGATTTGCATTTCTCTGATGGTTAATGATGTTGAGTATTTTTTCATATACCTGTTGGTCATCTGAAGAAAAATGTCTAACAGATCCTCTGTTCAGTTTTGAATTGAGTTTTTTTTTGGATGTTAAATTGTATGAGTTCTTTATATAGTTTGGTTATTAGCCCCTTATCAGATAGATCATTTGCAAATTTTCTCCCATTCAGTAGGTTGCTTTTCATTCTGTTGATAGTTTCCTTTGCTGTGCAGAAGCTTTTAAGAATGATGTAGTCATAGTTGTTTTTGTTGCTTTTGGTATCAGATTTAAAAATTATCACCAACACAGGGACCTATATTCAATATCTTATATTAAGCTATGCTGCTGCTGCTAAGTCACGTCAGTTGTGTCCAACTCTGTGTGACCCCATAGATGGCAGCCGCCAGGCTCCCATCCCTGGGATTCTCCAGGCAAGAATACTGGAGTGGATTGCCATTTCCTTCTCCACTGCATGAAAGTGAAAAGTGAAAGTGAAGTCACTCAGGTGTGTCCGACTCTTCGCGACCCCATGGACTGTAGCCTACTAGGCTCCTCTGTCCATGGGATTTCCCAGGCAAGAGTATTGGAAAGTAATCTGAAAAAATATAATTGAATCACTTTGCTGTACCCTTGAAACTAACACAATATTGTAAATCAACTATCCTTCAAATTATCACCAAGACTTATATCAAGGACTTTACCATTTATTTTTTCTTTCAGGAGTTTCAAGGGCTTCAGGTCTTACACTCAAGTTTTTAATCCATTTGAGTTAATTTTTGTGTATGATGTAAGACAGTAGCATAAGTAGCATTATTCTTTTGCATAAGTCTGTCCAGTTTTTTGTATGATGTAAGACAGTAGCATAAGTAGCATTATTCTTTTGCATAAGTCTGTCCAGTTTTTCCAACACCATTTATTGACTCAGTAGGTCTGGGGTAGGGCCTGAGAATTCTAACAAACTCTCAGATAGATGCTGATACTAGTATTCCACCAACCACACTTAAAGTACCATTGACAGATCTCTTGGGAAAACAATTTTAAGAGTTCTTTGGGCAGGATCCAATTCACTGCAGGATTTGACTTTTAGTAATACCTATCTATCTACACATATTTTTTTCTTTCAAGATAGATAGGATAACAGTTGGTTTTATGTGTCAGTTTGACTGGGCTAAGGGATGTCCCGATAGCTGGTGAAACATTATTTCTGAGTGTGTCTGTGAGGATTTTTCCAGAAAAAAATAGCATTTGAATGTTTAGACTGAATGAAGAAGGTTGTCTTCACCAATGTGGGTGGGCATCATTCAGTCCATTGCCAATCTAATAGAACGAAAAGGTCTAGCTAAAGGCAAGTTTGCTTATTTTTTAAATTTTTTTGCTTCAGCTGAGACATCCATCTTCTCCTTCCCTCAGCTCTTTGTTCTTGGGCCTCTGGATTCAGAGTGGGACTCAGGCCATTATCACCTCTCCACCCTTGGCCCCACCTCATTTTTGCACCTCTAGACTCAGACTGAATTGCACCACCAGCTTTTCTGATTCTCCAGCTTGAAGATGGCAGACTGTGGGACTTCTTTTCCTCTGCAACTTCGTAAGCCCATTACTTATAAATCTCTTATTATCTATCTGTGGATCTATCTATGGTGTGTGTATCAATTTTCTTTCTTTGTAATGTATGTATCTGCCTCTCATCTATTAATATCTCATGTATTTATCTGTTTCTTGGTAGAACCTTGACTAATACAGATAGAGAGATGGATAGCTAGATAGATAAAACACTCTTTGGACAAAAAAAGAAAGGGAGGAAAGAAAAGGAGTAGGGAAAGAGAAAGGGAAGGAAGAAGAAAGGGAAGAAAAGGAGGGAAAGAAGGAACTCAGAACGCAGAATCTTTTCAGCCCTTTACCCTGTCATGCGTGGTAAATACTGTTGACCATATTGCCCCCTGCCACTGATGTCCTTCTTCAGGGTCCAGACCTATAGAATGACATTTTTTTGGCCATGAAGCTTGCAGGATCTCAGTTCTCTGACCAGAGATCAAACCCAACCCCTCCACAGTGAAAGTGTGGAGTCCTAACCACTAGCCCACTAGGAAATTTTCCTAGAATAACTTTTTATTGCTCCTTTCCTGTAGATCACTTAATCTGATGATATCTCTGCCATTCCTGCAGGTGATCCCAGACATTTCTTATGTGACCCAAGGACCGGCAATACTGCAGGTAGGCAGGAAATGTCTGTGGATGAAGGTGGCGCCTGAGGAGCCTTCCACATAAGGTTTCTCAGCATCTCGGCCTCCCTCTGGTTGTTGCTCTTCTGCCCTGCCTGTCACATGTGCAAGCTAACTTTCAGAGAAACTTCTGGGAAGTTTTGGAGACAGTAGAAGGGAGACTGTAGGGACATTTGTTGCACCTGGTTTTATGGATTATCAGAAGTACTTAGGATGAACTATCTCAGTGGCATTTTGTGAAAGTCCATCTTAAAGATTTCAGTTGCTTTTCAATTTTATTTTTTTGGGTGGTGTTGGATGAATGTCTGTCTGAATCTGAGATCATGTCAACACTTACTTCCAAACAAGCCTTGTGGGAACTGTGAGTAAACAGGAAGCGAGATTTGACCGTTTCACATTATGTAATGATGGTTTTTTTTGATTTGCTTGTCTTTTGGTTGTGGTTACTGGGCAGATCTGTGGAGAGATTGCTCTCAGATTAGAGAGTCATGTCAGTGTATCTGACATAGCTGGCTCTTTGTGTCCTCATGGTCACTGCTGACTCAAAGGACACAAGATGATCAATACACATTATTTGTTTCTCACTGAACATGATTTCCCAGGAACCCTCCTTATTTTCACTATCGTTTTTTGTGGGGGTTCTTTCACCACAGATACTCACTTCTGTGGTTATGTCTTGGACCTTGTCAACTCCAGAAATTGCAACACCTCTGAAATCTCAAACTTTACGTAATCTTTTATCCTCTTAGCTCATCCCCTCAAGAACCCCCTCAGCGGGGCATTTGTCTATCAGCAAATCCACTCGGTTCTCCCAAGTCATGTCCCTGACCCAGCCACTCCTCCCTGTCTTCATGCTAACACATGGGCTGAAGCCACCATCATCTCTTGTTTATGTCTTGTTTATACTGGTTACTGGTCTCCCTACTTCTGTCCTTACTTCTCTAGAGTTTATTTCTTACAGTAGCCAAAGTCATCTTTTTCCAGCGTAAATCAGGTCATTTTACATGCTTATTTAAAAGTTTCCCACAGTTTTCCCAAGCCCTTGGAATTAATCCAAACCCCTTACAGTATATAGTTAACCACCAAAGATTCATGCTGCTTTTCCTCAGTGTAGAATTGTTTCTGGAAATGGCTGCCCACGCTTGTATTTTCCAGCCTTCTTGTTTCTAGGTGAGAACATTTGATTAGTTCTCACCAATGGAGTGTGAGCACAGGGATGTAGATCCCTTTCAGGCAGAGACGGTAAAACATCAGGATGCTCACTGCTCCCTCTCTCTTCCTCGGTAAATGTGGAGGTCATAGGTCATATAGCAGCATCACAAGGTAGCAGGAGTTTGGATCCTTGAGTTACTCTTTGGAGGAAAGCTGCCAGACCAGAAATATTAACTTGTGATTTTAGCAATCTTTTTTTTTTTTTTTTTTTTTTTTTTAGTGTGACTCTGCTGCCAACAAATTCCCAACTGTGCTGGCTGTCTCCCTGCCAAATGAATGGTCTCAGACCAGCTAAACCACAAAAGAATTCCACTACTTATGTCTACTTACTAGGTTCCTGCTAGTTTTAAAGGTGACTATTTCACACTTCTTTCTCTTGTGTAGCCCTTTTAGCTGCAAATAACACCTTTTAGCTAATCAGCTAGACTTACACAGAAGATCAACCAATCAGGAAAGACCTAATAATCTTCTTTTTAAATTTAATTTTTATTGGAAATAATTGCTTTACAATGTTGTATTAGTTTCTGCTGTATAGTAAAGTGAATTAGCTATATATACACATATCCCGTCTTTTTTGGATTTCCTTCCTATTAGATCACCACAAAGAATTGAGCTATACAGTAGGTTCTCATTAGTTATCTATTGTATTCATAGTAGTATATATATATTATATATATATATATATATATATCAATCCCAACCTCTCAGTTCATCCTATCCCCCTTTGCCTTTACCTCCTGTTGCTGCCCATATGCTGGTTCTCTACATCTATCTTTATTTTGCTTTGCAAATAAGATACCATTTTTCTAGATTCCACATATATACATTAATATATATTTGCTTTTCTCTTTCTGACTTAGCCCTAGTCTTCTTACCACCAAGCCCATAGACCCACCAGCATGAATACCCAATCACGTCTTCTCTGTTCCCCACGGATGAAACCGATAAGGTGTCATTATCCCATCATAGTCATACTTGCCCGTGAGGTCTGGACCCTATCCTCTCTCAAGGACTTCCCTTCTTTATTTTTTCTCTCTCCAGCATGATCAATATTTGCCTCACCCTCAGGAGCAAACAAACTGTGTATATCTCAACCTAAAATACAAAACAAACAAGCAAAAGACCCCGAGTCCCCTCTCTATACTTCTGTCTCCTCTAGTTATGGTCTTGTTTCTCTGCCCCCCTTTACAAGCCATAAATAAAGTGATTTCCACATGGTTCATCTACCTCCTCACTTCCCATTTGTCCTACAATCCTTTCCAATTTGGTTCTGATCCAGAAAACTTCACCTACATTGCTTTTTAAAAATATCATCAGTAGCCTCTGCATTGTCGAATCCATTGAGATTAATATGTTCTCATTTTATTTGATCTTTAAAAATTTTTTTTCTTTTAAAATTTATATTTATTTATTTGACTGCACCAAGTCTTATGCAGCATGTGAGCTCTTAATTGAGTTGTATCATATCAGATCTAGTTCCCTGACCAGATTGAGCCTGGGCCCCCTGCATTAGAAGCCCAGCGTCTTAGCCACTGAACCACCAGGGAAGTCACCTTATTAGATCTTTCGACTGTATACAGCCAGTTGTGTGCCTATGCTTTCTTAAAACTCTCTAATTTTTTGGTATCTGTGACTTTACACCCTGGTGTTCCTCCATCTCTTTCTTAGTTTCCTTTATAAGTTCTCTCTCTTCCTAACCTCTAATGGAGGGGCCCCTTGCTCAGATCTTGGTCCTGTTTTCTCTCCCAGCCACATTCTCTAATTAAGGATTAATTTCCAAAATATACAAATAGCTCATACAGCTTAATATAAAAAACAACTTAATTAAAAAATGGGCAGATGACTTAAATAGATATTTTCTGGAGAAGGCACTCAGATGGCCAACAGACACATGAAAAGATGCTCAATATTGCTATTAGAGAGATATGAATCAAAACTACAATGAGGTATCATTTCATATCACTCAGAATGACCATCATTAAAAAGTCTATGGGCTTCTCTGGTGGCTTGGATGGTTAAGAATCTGCTTGCAAAGCAGGAGACCTGGGTTCAGTCCCTGGGTCAGGAAGATCCCCTGGAGAAGGGAATGGCTACTCACTCCAGTATTCTTGCCTGGGAAATCCCATTTTCCAGTAGTCATATATGGATGTGGACCATAAAGAAAGCTGAGTGCTGAAAAATTGATGCTTCTGAACTGTGCTGTTGGAGAAGACTCTTAAGAGTCCCTTGGACTGCAAGGAGATCAAACCAGTCAACAGATGACCAGTGCAGGTTCGATACATGAAGCAGGGCACCCAAAGCTGGTACCCTGGGACAACCTGGAAGGATAGGATGGGGAGGGATGTGTGAGGGGGCTTCAGGATGGTGGGACACATGTATACCCATGGCTGATTCATGTTGATGTGTGGCAAAAACCACTACAATATTATAAAGTAATTAGCCTCCAATTAAAATAAATAAATAAATTTTAAAAAGTAATCTTGAAAAAAAAGTCCTAAAGGAAATCAGTCCTGAATGTTCATTGGAAAGACTGATGCTGAAGATGAAGCTCTGATACTTTGGCCACCTGATGCGAAGAACTGACTCACTAGAAAAGACCCTGATGCTGGGAAAGATTGAAGGCATGAGGAGAAGGGGATGATAGAGGATGAGATAGTTGGATGGCATCACCGACTCAGTGGATGTGAGTTTGAGCAAGCTCAGGGAGTTGATGATGGACAGGGAAGCCTGGCTTTCTGTAGTCCATGGGGTTGCAAAGAGTCAGACATGACTGAGCAACTGAACTGAACTGAACTGAATAAGTCTACAGATAATAAATGCTGGAGAGGGTGTGGAGAAAGGGAACCCTCCTACACCACTGATAGGAATGTAAATTGGTGCAGCTACTATGGAGAACAGCATCGAGGTTCCTTAGAAAACTAAAAATACGGGACACATGTACACCCGTGGCTGATTCATGTCAATGTATGGCAAAAACCACCACAATATTGTAAAGTAATTAGCCTCCAACTAAAATAAATAAATGAATTTTAAAAAAAAAACAGGCTAAAAATACAACTACTGTATGATCCCTCAATCCCACTCTTGGGCGTATATCCAGAGGAAACTTTAATTAAAAAATATACATGCACCCCAATGTTCATTACAGCATTATTTACAAGAGCCAAGACATGGGAACAACCTAAATGTCCACTGACAGATGAATGGATAAAGAAGATGTGGTATCTTTATATAATGGAATATTATTGTTGTTATTGTTTAGTCACTAAAGTTGTGTCCAACTCTTTTGTGACCCCATGGACTGTGGCCTACCAGGTCCCTCTGTCCATGGGATTTCCGAGGCAAGAATATTGGAGTGAGTTGCCATTTCCTTGTCCAGGGGATCTTCCCGACCCGGGGATCAAACCCACATCTCCTGCACTGGCATGTGGATTGTTCACCACTGAGACACCAGGGAAGCCCATAATGGACTATTAATCAGCCATGAGAAAGAATGAATGGGTCTAGAGATGATAGTGTTGAGTAAGTCAGTCAATGACAAATATGTGATATCACTATGTGTGGAATCTAGAAAATAATACAAATGAACTTATCTACAAAACAGAAATAGGCTCACAGACAGAGAAACAAACTTACGGTTACCAGAGGGGATAGTGGCAGGGGACGGGAGAGATAAATTAGAAGTATGGGATCAACATGTATATACTACTATATGTAAAATAAGTAAACAACAAGGACCTACTGTATAGTACTGGAAGCTGTACTCAGTATCTTTTAACAACCAGTAATGGAAAAAAATCTGAAAAAGAATATATATATGTGTGTGTGTGTGTGTATAACAATCACTTTGCTGTATACATGAAACTAATACAACATTGTAAATTGACTATACTTCAATAAAAAAGGGAAAAAATGAACTATATTCTAGGCCCATCTAACTATATACTTTTAAAACTTAAAAATTTTTTCCAGCTATCTACTTTTCACACATGTACTTGGATGTACTCTTGTTTCCTCTTTCTTAACAATTATGTCATGAGTCCTGTCAACTGTATGTCCAAAACAAATCTTGAAGTCATCCTTTTTCCCCAGTTCTACTGCCAACGCTCTAATCTACATCACCATCATCTCTGACTTGAATTATTAGAATTGACCCAGTTTCTGGTCTCTCCGTTTCTATTCTTGGCACACCCAGTGTTAATCTTATCTTCTACAGCAGTGATGGCCATGTATGTTAACGTCCATGCTTTCAGATATGTGTGCATTGAAAGAGTAATATGCTTTTGTGAAAACAGGGTGCACCAAATATATAGACATGGCAGCCATTCCAAACTCACATCAGAAGACTTACCCTAATAATATACAGTTTGATAAGAATATTTGAACTCAGGACTATCCTGGGAAATCTAGGTCAACACTTTCCTGCCATCATAAGCAAGAACTCTGTGTGCACTGGGCTGCTGCCAGGAATCTGGCACTCGAACTATAACTTGCTCCTTTAAAATGTCAGAATAAGGACACTTATTTCAGAGAAAGAAAGTTCAAAGCCAGTTCTACCCAAGAGGTAAAAATGGAACTGGTCTAAGTCAAGGCTCCATTTTTCTTTTCTCAGAATTCCCGAGAGGACTTCTGGAAATGCAGTGTGGACAACTATAATTCTTCAGATTTTTCCATTTTATTCTTATGTTAAAGAGATTCTATACCTTGACTCTTATATCAGCCTTTAATGTAGAACAATCCACCCACATCTCAGTGGGTAAAACCACTATGCATTAACCTCACTGCCCTGGTGGTAACCGATGTTGATTGCTCAGGGTGGGCAGTTCTTCTGGCCTCTCCTGGTGTCATTCACGTGGCTGCCATTTTCTGACGTCCTGACTACAGCAGGATGATCTCTGTTGGCCTCACTCACCTGTCTGGAGATTAGAGCTGACCACCAGCTGAGCCTCTTCTCTGGTTAACTTCTCATCCTCAAGAAGGCCAGCCTGTGCTTCTGCCTGTGGGGGCAGTCCTGAAACTAGAACCTGAGAACAGAAGCTGCCAGGCCTCTGGAAGTGCAGAGAGGAAGTCACACACATGAGTGGCATTGGTCTGAGCCGGTCAAAGGGCCAACCCAGGTACAAGGGAAGGAGAAATTGACTCCACCTCTTGGTGAGGGGGCGAAAGTCACTGCCAAATGCTCACAGAGGATGGGAGGAACTGTTGTGGCCAGCCTGTGTGTGCTTAGTCACTCAGTCATGTCCAACTCTTTGTGACCCCATGGACTGTAGCATGCCAGGCTCCTCTGTCCGTGGAATTCTCCAGGTAAGAATACTGGAATGGGTTGCCATGCCCTCCTTCAGGGGATCTTCTCTACCCAGAGATCAAACTCGGGTCTCCTGCATTGCAGGGAGATTGTTTACCATCTGAGCCACCAGGGAAGCCTGCCCACAACCTACAAAGCCCCAGTATTTTACTTCCTTAGAAGAGCACTTTCTCGGAGTCACTTCCTGTGTATAAATATTTTAATATCTCTGTATGTATGTCTTAGTAAGTTTGGGCTGCCATGACAAAATGCCATAGACTGGGTGACTGGTAAACACACAAATTTATTTATCATAATTTGGAGGAGGGAAGTCTGAGATTGGGGCATCATCATGGTTGGGTTCTGATGAAGGTCCTCTTCTGGGTTACAGGTTGCTGGCTTCTTGCATCCTCATATGGTGGAAAGAGGGCAAGAGAGCTCTGGGTGGTCTCTTTTATAAGGCCACTAATCTCATTTATGAGGACTCCACCCTCACGACCTAATCACTTTCCAAAGGCCCCATGTCCTAATACCATCACAGTGGGAGTTAGGATTTTATCATCATATGAATTTGGAGGGGGAGCAGAAGAAACATTTTGGGCTTCCCAGAGGGCTCAGTGATAAAGAATCCACCTGCCAATGCAGGAGACGTGGGTGGGGAAGATCCCCTGGAGAAAGAAATGGCAACCCACTCCAATGTTTTTGCCTGAAAAAATTTTATGGACAAAAGAGCCTGGTGGGGTACAGTCCATCAAGCCACAAAGAGTCAGACATGATTTAGCAACGAAATAACAACAACAGAAACATTTAGTCCATTACAATGTGTGTGAATATATATGTAGATATGACTGCTATAACTCAGAAATGTACATATATATATATATAAAACATACCTTTTGGAGAAGGGAATGGCAATCCACCCCAGTATTCTTGCCTGGAGAATTCCATGGACGGAGAAGCCTGGAGGGCTACAGTCCATGGGGTCGCAAAGAGTTGGACACGACTGAGCGACTGATAAACACACACACACACACAAAACATACCTATAAGGTACACAGATATAATTTACTGATATGTAGGTACATATAGTGGAGCTATGGCAAAGAATATGCCTGCCAGTGCAGGAGACATAAAGGATGCAGGTTCGATCCCTGGGTTGGGAAGGATCCCCTGGAGGAGGGCATGGCAAGCCACTCCAGTATTCTTGCCTGGAGAATCCCACGGACAGAGGAGCCTGGCGGGCTCTAGTCCATAGGGTCGCAAAGAGTTGGACACGCACAGGTACGTATAAACAACATTTGGACAGGAGTCGACTGTGGGTTGTTTTTTGTGTTGTCTAACATCATTTGTAAAAGGACTTCTGCCATAATATGTCTTAGAAGTTGCTTAACTACTAAATACATAATATATTTCTTTTGTTCAAATAAGAAATGCATAATTCATCACTGACTTTTGCTTACTTTGGCTTCCAGAAAGTTCAGAATTGAACTTAAATGTCATCACTTGTTTTTTATATTAGCTTAGACATGATTGTTTTCTACTTAGAATTAGTTTTCTTTTTTCTTTTTAAACTTCCTTATTGTGCCCATGTATTACTTATAAGCTACTTCAGTCATATTTGAAATGAGACAAGGTACAATCCAAACATTTAAAAATACATGAATGTGCTTTTTGTAGTTCCACTTGAGAGAGTGATGTTAATGCATTCTGGAAAGACTGGAGAACCATGTTAGGGTTATCTCACATTGTGAGAATTGTAAGGTTAGCTTATGCAATAAAATAGTTCGAATAGTGGAGGCGAGTCCCCCAGAGAGCTACTGGGCTCAAATGCCTATGGTTTAATGCGTTATTTTTCTCACTCTTCACAATCAATCATCTACAAGAGCTCATGGTGAGTCATCCTTAAAAAACAAACAGTCACAGACTTCATATCCCCATTTTCAATCTGTTCTCCAATTCACCTCTTTCTCATTTCTAACTCAGAAAGGAGTCTTCTTGGGGGAGAAAATCATTAATTTGGTTATTGGGCAATATTGGGTTATTATCTTATGTATAAACATTTCCTTAAAGAGAGGTATTATTTTCACTTTTGATCCTTGCCAGTACTTTCAGGTACATTTTCTGAAATATTAACTCACATGCTATGTCGCTTCAGTTGTGCCCAACTTTTTGTGACCTCATAGACTATAGCTCACCAAACTCCTCTGTTCATGGGATTTTATAGGCAAGAATACTGGAGTGGGTTGGATTGACTCCTCCAGGGATCTTTCTGACTCAAGGATTGAGCCTCTGTCTCCTGTGGCTCCTGAATTCCAGGTGGATTCTTTACCATTGAGCCATTAGGGAAGCACGGTTAACTCACAATAAACTCACAACTCATCCTTTTGGTGCATAATATTTTTCTTTGATTTAAGTGTGCGTTCTCTTGGGGATTCCCTGGTGGGCCAGTGATTAGGATGTTGCACTCTCACTGTTGAGGGTCCCTGTTTAATTCCTGTTTGGGAACTAAGATCCCACAGGCCTCCTGGATCAGCTTAAAAAAAAAAAAATAGTGCATTCTCTTGCTTCTTTTAGAATGGAAGTGCACAGAACTCAAATGGGTATGGGGGTGGGGGGAATACTGTTATGAACATTGGAGAGTATCTTTTCAAATCAAGAATTTTCATCTTTTCTGGGTACATGCCCAGGAATGGGATTGCCAGCTCATATAGTAGTTCTATTTTTAGTTTTTTAAGGAACTTCCATACTGTTTTCCAATGTCCATCAACAGATGGATGAAGACTATGTGGTGTGTGTATATATATATATATATATATATATATATATATACACACATATACATATATATATACATATACATGTATATAACTTCCCTGGTGGCTCAGATGGTAAAGCGTCTGTCTACAATGCGGGAGACCCAGGTTTGATCCCTGGGTTGGGAAGATCCCCTGGAGAAGGAAATGGCAATCCACTCTAGGACTATTGCCTGGAAAATCCCATGGACAGAGGAGCCTGGTAGGCTACAGTCCATGGGGTTTCAAAGAGTAGGACACGACTAAGAGGACTTTACTTTCATACATGTATATACCCAGTAATATTACTTAGCCATAAAAAAGGATGAAATATTGCCATTTGCAGCAAGATGGATGAACTTAGAGTTTATTATACTAGATGAAGTAACAGGGGGAAACAAATTTATGATTTGTCACTTATATGTGGAATATAAAAAATAATACAACTGCATTTATTTACAAAAAATGAACTCACAGACATAGAAAACAAACTTATGTTTACCAAAGGGGATAGTGATGGTGGTGGGAGAGATAATAGTCTGGGATTAACAGTTATACACTACTGTACATAAATTAGGTAAACCACAGGGGCCTACTGTATGGCACAAGGAGCTATAGTCAATATCTTACAATAACCTGTAATGGAAAATATCCTTTTTTCCGTTAATGGAAAAGATCACTTTGCTGTGCAACTGAACCTAACACAATATTGTAACTCAACTATACTTCAATCAGTTCAGTTCAGTCGCTCAGTCATGTCCGACTCTTTGCGACCCCCTGATAAAAACTAATAAACCACGCACACACATACTTGATCTAGGCACATAGCCCCTCCCCTTAAACCTTTGCAATTTCTTAAATGATAAATAGGAGCATTTTCCATTTAATATTTGGTCTTTAGCCCTGAGATCATGATACAGCTTCAGAGAGATGAGGATGAAAATAATGTCTTTTGCTTTTCATAAGCCCCTTTCAATCACGCCTGAATTTTTGTTAATGAGGTGGCTTTTGGAAAGCCTCTAGATTACCATAGGATGGGGCTATTTGCCAGGGGAGCCAACCTTGTGACTAGAGAAACTTTCAACCACCCCCTCACTCCCCTTTCAGGGAAGAAAGAGGGGCTGAAGGCTGAATTAATGACCGATGATTTAATCAGTTGCGCCTCCATAAAAATCCCTGTAGTACCTACCTGGTGCCGAGAGCTTCTGGGTTGAGGACGATGTGGAGATGCTGGGAGCGTGTGGAAGCTCTGTACCCTCTTCCTCCACACCCTGTCCTATATGTCTCATCCATCTAATCTGAGTTGTATCCTTTGTAATAAATCAGTAATCTATCAATAGTAGGTGGTCAACCTAAATCAAAAGGTAATTTGAGGTAAAATCGAATTACCTGAAATTGACTTTATTCAGGAATAGCAGAGGAGTTGCAGCTTGGGACACTCATGCTGAAGCAGGCTCCAGGCGGGTCCTTTGAGGCTGTAGTACATGCTGAGTTGCTCAGCCACACCCGCCAGGCTCCTCTGTCCATGGGATTTCCCAGGCAAGAATACTGGCGTGGGTTGCCATTTCCTCCTCTAGAGGATCTTCCCCATCCAGGGATCAAACTGCAGTGCCTCCTGCGTTGGCAGGTGGGTTCTTTACCACTGAGTTACCTGGGAAGTCATTGAGCATGTAGGACGGGCTATAATTATAGACAAGGAATGCAAAGAGGAAGAAGTCCACCAAAGTCCAAGGAGTAAGTTCACTGACTAAGAGGACGGGGAGAGATTCTTGGCGGACGTTCATTGGTCAAGAGACAGGTCTTAGCTGAAGGCGTTTACAGCACATGAGTCTCAGTTCTTGTTTCGTTTCATTAGGGCATATGCGTGAGATTCTCCAGGTCACGTGCTCCGCTTCCATTTTAGGTTGAAATCCTTTCACAAGGTAAACTGCTTTCTGGAGTACTGTGAGCCATTGTAACAAAATGTTGAACCCAGGAAGGGATTGTGGGAACTTCCCATTTTTAGCTGGTTGGTCAGAAGCACACGTAATGATCTGGACCTTAGATTGGCATCTGAAGTCTGGGCATGGAGTGGGGGTGGCAGTCTGGACTGATCCCTTAACCTCGCGATCAGACAGGAGCTCCAGGTAGATGGTGTCAGAATTGAGTGGAATTGCAGGACACCCAGCTGGGGCGTATAGAGAATTAGAGAACTGCTAGGAGGGGAAAAACCCTCACACACTTTGGTGGCCAGAAGTATTGCGAGTAGAGTGTTTGAGAGGAGAATTTTTTTCAGGGACTATAGCAGTTTAGTCATTTAACAATTCAAGCACACTTCGCATATTTAGGGATGGCTTGTCTGGCAAACTCTTTCAGTGGGGGGAAAGTTACTAACCTGTAAGGAAGCCGATCGCCTGGAGTGCCTAACATAGATGCCAGCTGCTCACTGGATTCTCAAATAGGCATTTGACGAGCCTGTGTGCTGTCATTTTGCCCACGTCTCGCCAGGACTGTTGTCTAGTTTCCCAGATTAAAGTAGCACAGTAGAACAAGGTTGTGAGTGGCTTAAAGAAGGTTCGCTGAGAAGCCCAAGAAGTCAGTTTGATGGTGTGATGATGACAGAAGCAGAACCAAGGAAAGCAGACAAACAAATGCAGAATGCGTCATGACCTCAGGCGAGGAGCATAATCAGAGATAACCTCGGAGGAGCTTTCATCTCTAGGACAGCATTCCATTCTACCAAGGCACACAGTTTACTGTTCATTACTGTGGCCCTGAGTTGCCAGAAAATTGTTATACTATACTCAAGTAGTCAGTTTAAAAAGACATGGAAATATTGGGAGAGGGTAGGGTGATTTGGGAGAATGGCATTGAAACATGTATACTATCATGTAAGAAACGAAGTGCCAGTCTATATTCGATTCAAGATACAGGATGCTTGGGGCTGGTGCATGGGGGTGATCCAGAGAGATATGGGGTGGGAGGTGGGAGGGGGATTCAGGATTGGGAGCTCGTATACACCCGTGACGGATTCATGTCGATGTATGGCAAAACCAATACAGTATTGTAAAGTAAAATAAAGTAAAAATAAAAATTAAAAAAAAAATGTTATTATTAGTCTCCATGCCTTACAAATCTCAAGTTCAGTTAATGGGAAGATTCGCTGTGTTCTGTGGCTGTCGTCATCCTTTGCTCACGTTTTAATCATGCATCTGCTGCTATATGCCAGACACTGAGCTAGGAGCTAGATCTTTAGTGGTGGACAAAACTCACACCACTGCTGTCTTGATGGAGCTTGCAGAATTGTACTAGAGACGACCAGTTAGTAAATAGGCAAAACCCCTAAACACATAATTTAACTCCTATAAAATATTACAAGAGAAAAGAACATGAGGAATATCAGAGAACCCCAAGGGTGGGAATGAGGAGGTTTAGAACATGATTATTTATTTACAGTCACCAGGGAGGGCCAGAGAATGCCACATACAGGAGGAAGGCAGGAATGTGAGCATGGGGAGGAAGCAGAAACAGTGGGCAAGGGGTTTGAGAGAGAAAGAGGTTGGCAAGGTAGAAGAGCTGCAAAGAGGATGGTGTGGCAGCAGAAAGTCACACAGAACATCAGAGGGAGCATGGAACGACTTGGATGTGAAGAAGCAGCCAGATCATGGAGGGCTTTGCAGACCTTATGAGGAGTTTGGGTTTTATTGAAAGTATCATGGGAAGCCTTTGTAGGACTTCAAGCATAGCTGCTGGATAACCAGCTCTTCGTGTTTTACAATGCATTAATTATTTTTGTTTCTCTTTGCTTTTGCTCATATTTGTAGAAATGATGAAAGGATAAATCCATGAAGGTGCAGTGCAGAAATGAGTCCAAATTTGGAGAGTTCCCAATCTTAAGCAGTTTGAGAGGCCCTCTTTGAGAAACAGAACTTAGAATTACAAATACAAAGTGAGGGACAAAGTTTTTCATTGACAGGCTGCACACAAGTGAAGGGTGCTGGAGATTAAGCTTCAGTGTGCCTTGACATATCCACTCATTTTTGGTATCGTGGATCGGGTATTTATAGATATTCCTGGCTTTAGGTGGGAACCAAAGTCAATTAGCAAGTTCTGGAATGGCTCAAAGCACCATTCTTCAGAAGTCCTATCCTTTATTTTCTTTTTTCCCCTCTCTTTTGTTCCCCATCATCCAATGCCCTCTGACTACAACAGGTCAGGTTAAAATTCTTACTTTTGTGGTTGTCTTAGAATTGATTTGAAATGTTTCTGTTGAACTATTTCATCCTTCCACATCTGTGTATACATCCTTTGCAGCAGTATACTCTAAGGGTTAGCGTGAGTGTGTGTATCTGAAATGGTATGGGACTGAGAGATGGGATGGAAAAAGGATAATGAGATTCATGTATGTATATAGTCATGTGTTAGAGATTCCATGTTCTGGAAAAAAAAAATTTACTGGAAATATTCCAGGAACCCTTTACAGTGATGTTACAAAGCTTTTGTTTTTAAGATCAAAGGTCCTGGAAAGGTGCTTTATTGAGTCAGAGCCCCTGCCTTTTTCTGTCCCACATTCCAGTCTCCTTTGAAATCTTATTGAACACTGTTGCCTATCTCATACCCTATTTGTCAAGCAGTTTTACTGTAAGAATTGGGGTCTATTCCATGAAATGCTCTCACTACGGAAATAGTACTCCATTTATTTATTTATAAAATAGAGGGAAAGATGAGCTGGCTAACTTACTCCATTCCAAAAGCTTTTGTAACAAAAGTTGAAATGAATGAAAATGATTGAGTTTGTAGGCCTGGTCTGCAGATACTAAACACTGCTGGAGGCTGTTGAGTGTGGAATGGCTTTAATTTACAGCATGGATCTCGGCCCATGACACACCTGCTTTTGGTTAACTTGCACAGAAGAGAAAGACTTGCAGAGAGCAATAGCTTTCAGAAAGACTGTACTTGAAACGAACCAGTGCTTGAAGCCTTAAGATGCTTACTGCATTAAACAATGGGGTATTGTTCTGGAGGCATGGAAGAGAAGGGGACAGCAGTGGAGTCTAACAGAGAGTTAGACTGACAGACCAGTTAGTGGGAGCTTGGTCAGAATCACCCTATCAGATGACTGCCTCCATGGCAGGTGTGCCTGGGGACGCCTGGACCACCAGAGGTCGGACTTGGTGTGATGAATAGGGATGTATGAGACTGTAATGTCACTCTCTACTCTGAGAATACTCTTCCTAGATTTTTGCTATGTGACTTAAATATCAACATATTTGATACTGATGGAACTAAAGAATGTTGGATGTTATTTCTTCTTTTATGTTCTCCTCCAATGCTACTGGTTCATTAAATGAGTATAATGGGGTCTGATGGCAATACCCATTGATACAGGAGGAGAACATCCTTTAGTATACAGATTCTTCCACTGAAAGAAACTGGCTCTTCAGTTTCCACATTTTGCTGAAATTATGCTGCCTAGCAGAGTGACCCCAGCCTCCCAGCAGAGTCCTGGATCAAGGCATCCAGGATGATTTACGGCAACACTGAGTCATCAGGCATTTGGGTTGCACGTCTTGTAAATACGGAGTGAAAGAAAGAGGTCCCTGCCCCCAACAAGTAGAGAGGACAGAATGGTTACTCACGTCTCATTATCGTGCCCTTCATCTTCCTTTGAAAAAAGTTTTTAAGGTAGTATTGAAACCATCTGGGCTGCTTTGAAGTCAGTTTATTTCACTAAATTAAACTTTCTCAGACTGTGTCCTTTTTCTTTATGTAATGCCATGTAACATGTGATTAACTCTGGCATGAGTACACCTGTGTTTATAAATCTGACAATTTAGACTATAGATGAAGGAAGCTGGAGTTTTGTGCCAAATTCACTCTGTTGGTAGACTCCAGTTTTTTCTTCCTGATATGATTTTATATTAAAGTTTCCCTGTGCAGATAAATATCTTCCACTTTAAGTTTCAGGTTACTTAAAGAGAAAGTATAATATAGTGATAAAAAAACAGGGTTTAGAGTCAGAAAGAACCAGGTTCAAATATCAAGTTGACAACTTACTCTGTGACTTTAGGAAAGTAACTTTGCCTCTCTGGGCCCCCGTAGCCTTGGCTGTAAAATGACGGCTGTGGTAGCCAGCCTCCAAGATGGGCTCAGCGATTCCTGCCTCCTGGTTTTCTTGCCTGTGTGTGGTCTCCTCCGTGCTAAGTTGGATTGACTCATGTAACCAATAGGATATTGCAGAACTGGTGGCATGTGACTTCCGAGGCTTCCATTGTGGCCTCTGCTTGCCCCTTCTCTTGGATTCAGCCTGGGGTAAGCCAGGCACCATGCTTAAGGGTGGCCAGCAGTCTGAGGGAAGGCCCACTTGGCATGAATGGAAGTTTCCTGCCAGCAATCCGTATATATGGGTGAGCTGTCTTAGAAGCACATCTTCCAGACCCAGTGGAGCTTTCCGTGGATGTCTTGACTGCAACCTCATGAGAGATCCTGAGTTGGAAAACAGTCAAGCTGCTCCCAAATTCCTGTCCCGTAGGAACTGAGTGAGAGAATTGATGTTTATTGTTGTGTTGAGCTGCAAAGTTTGGGATTACTGATAATGATTCTAATGCTCATTCCCCCTCAGAGGATTGTAAGGAGAAGTAAATGCTACAGTGTAAGGGCTTGCGCAGAGTCTGACCCATACTGTTATTCAGAAAGATGAGAGCATTGATAATGGATGGAACTTGACGCCAAATGACGGACTCTTCTCTCCAGCCCCTGGACTCCTAATGCTTCGCAAGGGTGCTGTGTTTCATTGATGAAGAATTCCAGATTTACAGTAGGAGCCGGAGTGAATGGTAAATGGAGTGGCATATCTGGTATTTCCTGTGTCCCACCGCAGAGACTCCTACCCCACGATTTAATAATTTTAGCCTTGCTGTGGCAACCAGCTGCAGGACGGTGTTAGCCTGAGGGCTCCTGCCTCAGTTGCACGGGCACCTCTTGTGCAATCACGGGGCTGCCTCAAGGCTCAGCTGCATGGGACTTTGCAACCCCAGGGATGCACGTGAAAACCTGTCCCCACTAGGAGTGGGACGTGGTGGCTGAATTCTCCCCTTTGTGATTCCTTGGCTGGATAATTGTAAGACACCATCCACCTGGCTCCTCAGGGATGTCCCCTGAGGGGATGGAGAGCTACTGCCCGCAGCAGACACATGACCAATGGCGCGTCTTCAGATTGGTTTTCTCTCTTTTGTCCCACTCATCACACTTCCCCACTCCTGCTCCTTGGGCTCACTGCCTCAAATCAACTAGGAGCTCACCAGCCGTGCATGTCTCTGGCTCCGCTCCTTGGAGGTAACCTTAGGCCGAGACCGCTGGCTCTAATAGGATTTGGCCGAGTGTTGTTTTCTTGCTGTGTGTCCATGAAACCTGCTTCTCCCCTTGCACTGGTTTCCTGCTGTTCTGAGGACAAAACCTCAAACGTCTCATGTGGTGGCAGCGGCCTCTACAAACAGTCTTTTCCACACATGCAGCTTCCTCTTCCAGCTCGCTGCCCTGTGTCTTCTCCAGCTTGCCTCACTGGACGTTGTTCCATTCCTTTTACCTGACAGTTTCTCTGCAGTGTCTGAACCAAGCGCATAATGGTTTCTTATGATGACTGGCCTGTTGTCACTTTGCTCAGGTCTCAACCTAAAAACCACATCCCCAGGAAGGCCTTGAAGATGTCACTTTAAACATCCTCATTTCAACCTGAACTTCTGTTTCCTTAACACTCTTTGCACTTGGAAGTATTGGGTTGGCTAGAAAGTTCTTTCGAGTTTTTCATAGTAGCTTATGTCTTCCCTGGTGGCTCAGATGGTAAAGAATCTGCCTGCCATGTGGGAGACCTTGGTTTGATCCCTAGGTTGGGAAAATTCCCTGCAGAAGGGAAGGGCTACCTTCTCCAACACTCTTGTTTGGAGAATTCCATGGACACAGGAGCCTGGCAGGCCTCAGTTCATGGGGTTGCAAAGAGTTGGACATGACTGACTCACCCACACACACACGGAAAAGCCTGAACAAGCTTTTTTTTTTTTTTTTTTAATTTTAA